>NW_027412541.1:358906-776743 GCF_025532065.1 Leptinotarsa decemlineata | reverse complement strand
ATGGCATCAATGAGATTCTTGACACTCTCAACAGTTACGACCCATACATTCAGTTTACGATAGAAACAGAAGATAACTTGCAGTCAGTACCATTCCTGGATACAAAGTTCATCAGAACAACAGATAACAAAGTCTTAATTGACTGGTACAGAAAACCTTGCAGCTCAGGTAGATACATGAACTACCTATCGTATCATAAACATTCGATGAAAGTGAACTTGGTCAAGCAACTGAAAAATAGAGTGCTAAAAATCTCTGACATAAGCTTCCATAGTAAAAATCTTAAAATTCTTGCTAATCTTTTCATAGAAAATTCTTATCCAATCCGTTTGATAAATAATATTTTGTTCAGTACACCAACATCTCTGGAAAACTATAATTTAACTTCCAATTTAACCCTCCCTGTCAATGACAATATAACTAGTGATGCTCCAACCCAATGCATTTTTACATCCTTAACTTTTATCAAGGAGATCACTCCCAAACTATCTAAGATTTTTCAAAATTTACCTAACATTAAAATAGCCAATAAAACGGTACTTACCATTAAATCAATCCATAGCAAAGTCAAGGACAAGGTCCCTCTAATAAACCAAGTGAATGTTGTGTATAGTATTCCGTGTCAATCATGTGACAGGATATATATTGGCCAAACTTCACGATCATTAGGTGCTAGAATTACTTCGCACAAAAGTGACTGTAGATTACATCCAGAAAGATGCTCTTTAGCAGACCATGTGAATAATTTGGACCACCTTATGAATTATAACGCAATGAAAGTATTAGCCACTGAATCAACCTCAGTTAAGAGGTCCTTTCTAGAAATGTCTTACATTTTTGAAAATAACAATTGTATGAATAAAAAAACAGACATTAATCACTTGAGTGAAATTCATTCCTACTTATTGACTCTAGATAAAAGCTTTTACAAAAACAATATCAATTTAAACAATTCCATTGTATAATATATCTTAAATTTAATCTTTCATAATAATTTTACCAAACATAAATTTTACATTATACACTAGAGTACACTTGGTACTCCTAGTGAGAGCATATAAGTTTTATCAATTGACAGATGTCACTCTGGCATTTTAACGTTCTATTCTCAGACTCGTTCATTTGAATCCTGCACGCATGGTATGAATAACGGTCTGACGAATAACAATATTTTATAAAAAATAATCTCAAACATTTAGAATTGTGTATCAAGTTTCATCTTCTCCAATGTATCAACATTTTTTCTTTAACATCAATGTAACCATCCTCACATAAGATGTAAGTCATGAACAATTAATATTTTTGATTTTACCTTAAAACTTATATTATTGTAGTTTCCCTGATGATGGAAATAAAAATTTTCCGAAAGCTTGGACTAACTTAAAAGAGTACTCATTTACTTGCTGCAATACCCCACTATCCAATAGTTTATATATATATATATATATATATATATATATATATATATATATATATATATATATATATATATATATATATATATATATATATATATATACGAAACACGTGTCTATGGTTTGCCACTTTCATGAGTGCTATGTCCGATATCAACTTCTGTTTCTATATCAAGACACTCAATAACTTTCATATTTGTATAATTTCCTGGACCCGGATGTCACGCAGGTAGCTATAGCTGCCTCCGTGGTGATTTTGATAGTTTTCTTGTGAACACGAGATCTATCAACTGAAACCACAAATGTGCGGCTGGCTCCTGTTGGTGGCTTCGTGCATTTGTATTTTTGTATTTCTATATTTCTATCTTTTGGTAACCAAGTGTTGCCCATCCTTACACTTGGCTGCACCATACTGATGATGGGCCAAAAGCCCGAAACACGTGTCTATGGTTTGCCACTTTCATGAGTGCTATGTCCGATATTAACTTATGTTTCTATATATATATATATATATATATATATATATATATATATATATATATATATATATATATATATATATATCTTCTTCTATCTATCTTCTCTATGGACCATTATTATCTATGGTTCTCGTTGCAGGCAACTCAAGAGAAAAATTTCAATTTGATCAGCTAACCGCATATTGAGTTTACCTCAGAACTCAATTCCATATTGTACGTTTGAATAACTAACCAGATGGATAACCGTGAGGAATGCCCTTGACATAACCTTGCAGATTTCGAGCGACTCATGCATCATAAATGTACATTCTACTATAATTGAGAGGTAAATACCTAGTAAGTGTGAGATGTCATTTTTTAAAGTTTTCATATCACTGTGTCTGATATATCTGAAGCCAGATAATTATACACATTGTGAAAGCCTAATAAATCATAAATATGCGTTACAGCATATTTCATATGTGATCACCTAGTAAATCTCACTGTGAGATAGCTACTTTGTTTGAGTTCATAATGGTAGACCTGAAAAAGGCTGTTTTTGTCAGTCCACACTTTGTAGACTAGTTGTCATCATACGTATCAGATGATACACTGATGAGTAATGGTATACCGATGGAAGACTTTGAACTTCTAGTTGATGGATAAACTGAATAAATCGATATCAGAATCATCCACAACTTGCATCCCATTATGGAATCCTTCTAGAAAACCATAATGCTGGTGAAAATACTCGAAGTAACTGGGATTCCTCCAAGTATTCACACCATCAGTTGAAGAAATAACTCCTTCAACCTGCCGTAGGTTTCGAAGTTGGTAGACTCTTAGGCTCCGTCGTTGAGTCAGGACTTGTCGTGAAACAAAACTGTTTGATTTAAAGGGGTTATATTTTTAGGAGTGATTAATTTTTTTGGGAAAGAAAGTTTTTGGCTTTCTACTACTCCATCTGATACAAAAAAAGGGATAAGAGAATCTTCCAAAGAAAGGAAGGAAGTAATCAATTTGAAACTCTATACATGAATGTGTAGATCATGCAAAGAAGTAACTTTCAGACACAAACTGAAAGAAAGTCCTCCTGAAACAGCTACTTTCACATAAACATTGAATTACACGAAAGAAAATAATTCTTTCGAAACAAATACTTCTATATGAACACTGAATTATAGAGAAGATACATTTCTCTACTCAGTTTGTATTTCAAACATTTGTTGTGGAATAAGAATCAGATATCATTCACATGAGTTCTACTTTGAATGAATGGTAATAAATTGTACTCACATAGAACACTGTCACCCTCACTGGTATACACCGATGTTTCGCCTTAAGACACTTGCCCTAAGGCTCTTCAGTACCAAATTGGATAACATTATAGAAAATACACACACTTCATTCATGAATTACGATTTTGAATGTCACGGAATAAGCTTGATCTGCTTATGTCATCGATGACATCGTAATGACATTCATTCACCTATTTGGTTTAATCCCAGCCAAGAGGAATCTTATTTGATTTGAAGGGGTTATATTTTTAGGAACTCATGTGAATGATATCTGATTCTTATTCCACAACAAATGTTTGAAATACAAACTGAGTAGAGAAAAGTATCTTCTGTATAATTCAGTGTTCATATAGAAGTATTTGTTTTGAAAGAATTATTTTCTTTCATGTAATTCAATGTTTACATGAAAGTAGCTGTTTCAGGAGGACTTTCTTTCAGTTTGTGTCTGAAAGTTACTTTTTTGCATGATCTACACATTCATGTATAGAGTTTCAAATTGATTACTTCCTTCCTTTCTTTGGAAGATTCTCTCATCCCTTTTTTTGTATCAGATGGAGTAGTAGAAAGCCAAAAACTTTCTTTCCCAAAAAAAAAACTGTTTGCTTTTGTTTCCCGAGCCTCAGTGCGATAGCCGAATCATCAATCAATCAAACCTACAACACTTATACAACAAATGTTTGAAATACAAACTGAGTAGAGAAAAGTATCTTCTGTATAATTCAGTGTTCATATAGAAGTATTTGTTTCGAAAGAATTATTTTCTTTCGTGTAATTCAATGTTTATATGAAAGTAGCTGTTTCAGGAGGACTTTCTTTCAGTTTGTGTCTGAAAGATACTTCTTTGCATGATCTACACATTCATGTATAGAGTTTCAAATTGATTACTTCCTTCCTTCCTTTGGAAGATTCTCTCATCCCTTTTTTTGTATCAGATGGAGTAGTAGAAAGCCAAAAACTTTCTTTCCCAAAAAAAACTGTTTGCTTTTGTTTCCCGAGCCTCTCAGTGCGAGCTCCGCCTACTCTGAGAACACAACTGGAAACTTGGAAATTATGATTTTCTATGATATTTCAACTTAGTTTATGGAAATTGAGATTTGGAATATCATTTTCTTATGTGTTAGGGAAAATCTTTCACAAGATTGTAACCTTTGCCAAATTTTTAAATAATTGATTTTAGAGAAAATGGCTTTTTCAGTTATTTAGATAGGGAAAATCATGCTTTCTTCTGAGAAGTTTCGATAGACTTTTCAATTAGCTTTCGTTTGACACCTCGATCACGTCTCTAACGTGAGAGGGTTAGATTTTACGTAGACTCGAAAACGAAAAAGATCACACTTTCAAACGCATTTTACAGCCAGAAGGAATGGAAATATCGAAAAATGTTATGTTATTTGACTTTTCGATTCGGATTGATGTATATTACTCGAAAATGAAATACAAATTTCTGAAAAATTTTTGCAATTCCCAAGTATTTCCGAGAATTACCGTCCGTTGCCCTGATGGCAGAAATTACACTACCAGCTAACGTCTGATTGGCTGGAAGCGAATGTGATCTTGTGAATTATATGATTTGCCGAATAGAGTTCGTCCAAGAATGTATAAATTTACAGATTTTTTTCATTCGAAGTTCAGGACCAAATCAGAGAGCTAGGAATCCTCCCTGACGAGCAATTCGGATTTCGATCAAAACACTCAACAGAGCTACAAGTTCTGAGGGTAGTAGACTTCGCGACCGAAGGCTTCAACCTCGGCAAAGGATACAACACCGGAGCCATCTTCTTAGACGTCTCCAAAGTGTTCGAGAGAGTTTGGCATGACGGATTACCGGCCAAGATGAGCGATTTTGGATATTCAAGACCAATGGTGAGATCAATTCAGTCTTTTCTAGCTGACAGGCGATGCCGATGCAGAGTAGGCGACGAAGTATCGACAATTCGACAGTAGTTGTCTGATACCGGTACTGGACCTCCTAATATTGACCTTGAATTATGCAACATGACCTTGAATTACGTCACGCGACCTTGGGAGACATGTGACTGTGAAGTAATTTTGATCACGTCACGCGACCTTGAGTTGCGGCCTTGAAAATTGCGTTTGATCTTGACAATCGACTTTCTCCTTGATATATTACCTTGAGCTTGAGTTTCCTATGAAGAAAGCATGGAGTTCGACATTGACTTTGTCCTTGATACAGTACCTTGAATGAAACCACATAGATTACCTTTGGATTGAGGTGGTAGGGGTTTGTAGTTGTTGTCTAATACCGGTACTGTGTAACAGTTGAACGTTACATTATTTATAATAACTAAATTTATCATAAATATGAGCTCACTATCTAGTGAGCAAGAGTAAAACATTGGATTCGTTCAATAAATCAATAATAATGATTTCGTTCATGCCAGAGCATCTTGCGGAAGATAGCCGAATCATCAATCAATCAAACCTACAACACTTATAGTTTTACAGAACGCAATTTCAAGTTTGCGTCAGTAGGTAGAATAAAATACGCATGAGCGAATTCAATATTTCTCGAAGGGACTGAGGGCCCGCTCTCTTCCGTTTTGACGATGGTCGGAGCAACATCGATTGATGATGTGATCGCTTGAATTGATTTCGTTGTTTAAATATATCGATCTAATCTTCCTTTTTCCGTTTTCGATGAAGTGTTCATTGTTTGAACTGAGTAACAGGTACGTGAGAAAAGTGTTCCTAGAAATATTATCTTAATTTTGGGTTATCAAAAAATGGCGATATGCATGGTTTCATGCAATCGATATCTTGACTTGTTTTTGTAATCCTTCAGTATTTGCTTCAATCAACATCCTTCTCAAACATATTTCATCATCATTTCTCCCCTCCATGATGTATTTACTTCAAGAATGTGTTACGTTTCAATTTAGCACTAGATCAAACTGCTCTTATGTGACCTTTCAAAAACACTACCTTACCTTTTAAGAACTTTATTCAGAGGATATTAACAATGTAATTCAGTTACAAGTTGATTTTATTCATTTAACATCATAGTGATGGGAATATTCCGTTCCATAGAAAACCATACCTGAAATGTATAAGAATAAATGTATGCTCCCTGACTAACTGCTTTGACCAGTACTTACGCATTCTCCTATTGCCAATCGACGTTGGAGATCCGAAATTCCTCGCTAGGTTGAAATAGTTGTTATTGTTTGTTTCTCAGTTTTCTTCACCTATCATTTTTTTTTGCCGTTGTCTGCCTTATTCCCTATACCTTTCCAAGAATATTTCTTGCATAGATCGTTATTCATTACTTCCAGAAGGATTACTGACATATTAGAGCCATATCGCCTGAAAAACAATATTAGTTAGCTCTGGTTTCTGAATACTGTTTGATATTTTCGGTAAATATTCGGCATAAGATGAATGTTCAAATATTCGTACTGAAAGGGAAGGTTATGGCGACTTACCTTATATGTTTCTATTCCATCGCATGAATAAGGATTGGTAAATAGTTGAAAATTGGTTGGAACAATATTTTTGGAAACATTTGTAAACAAGGTTAAGAGACAGCTGTTGGTTGACATCTGCCGAACTTTCGTAGTGTCGTTCCGTCGACTTACACCGAACTAGTTCTACAGTTGTTCACGGGTGAGGATTGATCGGTTACTCAAGTTGTCAAGGGTTGTTTTAGGGTTGCATTGCTTTGAGAAGGAGTTTGATGGGTCATGGACTTGTTGATGATGTCTCAAGTGGCTGTGAAGGAATTGATAGATTTAGGATGTTGTGCACAGCGCCCCCTTGGTGCTTGTAGTGTAGATTGGACGCACTGTGGCAACAACTGGTTAGCTGTCAGATGTGGCAGTCTCGGAGTATTCGGAAGTTAGCCTTCGATGAGCTTGGTTCGGAGTTCAAAGAGTACCATCAGACTGATTGTAGGATATATTTGGTTGTATTTGTGCCATCCTTCACGGGGATTATTTCTACAAGTCAGGATTGTATAGTGGAAGACTGATTGGTCATTTTGGTGTGGATATTTGCAGTCTGAAACTTAAGCTCTTTTGAGGATTTGTGGTGGTTACCGAACTCGTGCCAGGTGGAAGGATTTCCGAAATTAGGTATGTCTGAATCACTGTCGCATCTCTCATGTGGTCTTAGCTATGATATCACCTCTTCAATTCTACAACCTTCGTTTCTCGTCTCTAGATTCATAAGAAACAGAAGGCCCTCAGTCACTCATCAAGTCCCAGTAGGACTTCCGTGCAGAGCACCGCACACGAAGAATCGTATAGAAAACCCCTTGGCCAGGGTTAGAATTTTTCCATTAAATGTGTTTTAAATGATTTTAGTAATTTCTGATTCCATCGTTGTCATTCAAGTGAATATTAGTTTTGAAGAGAGGTTTCAACACTCATTCAATTGTCTTGATTTTTACGGGTCATATGGTTATACAGGGCACCCAAAAATATACTCTTGTTATCTTGCTACTTTGCTTAATGAAAATATACCAGGGGTATTGATTAGTCAAATAGTCCTATTGAATGGGGGTTGAATCTCACCTTGTTTTTATCTGATTCTGATTGAGAATTTTCTTCCGTAGGGTTTTTTTTTCTCTTCTCCTTTCCCTTTTTTTTTCTTCTTCTTAAGTTTTTTTATCTTTCTGGATCTTATTTGGTGATCCATTACTGGTCCAGCTTGTCGTGCCCTACAGGGTGATCTATCTTGGTGGTGCTACAGGGTGATCCATCTCCGCCGTACTACAGGGTGATCCACCGGTGCTACAGGGTGATCCATCTCCGTCGAACTACGGGGTAGCCTAACACCATATACCGGGTGGCCCAAAAGGAGCACGCAAGTTATAATTGATTTATTTGAAAATTTGTGCTATACTGAGATATTTAAATAATTGTTTGCCCTTATGTTTATTGATGCCTGTTGATATAGTGTTGTTTATCGTTTATTGATTAAGAGTTGTTTATTGATACCTGATTGATATAGATATTTGTGAAACGGAAATTGAGGTATATTCTTCCTTTCACGATTGCTGATTGACACCGATGCGCCTACGCCTGAGCTCACGCGACGCAAACGAGTTTGTCTTACCATCCGATACTAGTATTTACGATTTCACCTACTCAATTTTCGTGGTAGTTTTACTCGACGTATTGTAGTTTTTTTGAGCGTCGTTACTACCGTAATTTATGGCTGATTGAATTCGTGGTTATATACACCGCGCTCTTGTATTGTCATTTGAACGTCGCGTAGTAGTGTGAATATTGCATTGTCGTCTTAGAAGCGTTGTTGGTTAATCCATGTAAGTTAGGATTACTGAATAAATCATATTGGGGATCTTTATCTTTTATTTCCAATATTGATTGGTAAGTTATTGATATTGTGAGTTACTTAGGGTATCTGGAGGATTAAATTTACCTGGCGCCCATTAAGATCTATTTGAAATTTGCTAAGTTGTTTAACCCACTCCCGTCTCCACTGTTTAGCTTAGCCGCGGATACCCATCTGTCTTATTTGTTACCGACAGATGATTTAGTCTCCTCTTGTGATTTGTGAGGTGACATTTTTGGCGCCCAACGTGGGGCCGCGTTAAAACAACGTCTTCATAGTTCTTTTTTTTATAAATTTGGAAAAACATTTTTTGATAAATTTGAAAATTTTTTTTGGATCTTTTTTTTTTAATATTTTTTTGTGTCTCATTGGAATTGTTATCATGTCCCGCGAAATGCTAGTGAACCGTTTGAGTCAAGATGAGCTCGTGTATGAGGTTAGAGTTAGAGGAATTGCTACCGAACTGTTCAAGAGATGCGGCATTCTCTGTCGATGGCAATCAGATTAGAGGAGAAGGGCGAAAGTTTGAAGTATCCCAAATATCCATTCACAGTTGAAGAAGATATTGCAGCAGTTACTGCGAAGTTGGAAGAACTGGAACCACTTATAGATACCTTCAGTGATTCAATGAGTAGTAATGCATTTGCAAGACTCCAATCGAAGATGTTCCATGTCCTGAACCGATTGGACAACATCAGTGAAGAGGACACCCAGGACAAACCGAAGTTGCTTGCGAAGGCACTGGCATTATTGGATAACTTACACCGTAAAGCAGAAGATTACCAGAAGACACAAGACGTCCCACCTTTCCATATGCTCTTGGGGAATAGTAATTTTGGTGGCTCTCTCTCTCCTCATAGAAGATCTTCCGACATCACTCCTACTCAACCTCCCACTGTTAATGTCAAGCCGATTCTTCCCAATAAATGGGATTGTAAATTTTCGGGAGACAAAAAAGGTATGTCCTTGTGTGCTTTTTTTAGCAGGGTCGAAGACTTGCGAGTAGCTCGACATGTATCAAAAGAGGTATTGCTTGACTCCGGGATCGATTTATTCACAGGTAGGGCGTATCAATTCTATACCGCGTATCGAAGGGAAGTATCGACTTGGGATGAATTTGTTGCACTTCTCCGAGAAGAATATCTGTCTTCCAATTACGATGAGAAGCTTTTTGAAGAAATTAAAAAACGAACTCAAGGTCCTGATGAGTCTATTGGTATTTATCTGGCAGTCATGACAGGTTATTTCAACAGGTTGACTTGCTCAATTTCTGAGGAAGTAAAACTTAAAATACTTCTGAGAAACATTGCCCCGTTTTATCAAACTCAATTGGCTCTGGTTGACGTAACTTCGATCAATCACCTTCGTGAGTTAGGAAGGCGATTAGAAGCCAGAAAAGAAGCAGTAGAAAACTTCTCAGCACCATCGAAGAAGTTTAATGCTTTAGAACCTGATTTGGCTTATGTACAGGTTGATGATAGTATGATTGATAGCTGTGGAACTTCATCTCTTCCACATGCTGTTGGTGACTCGGATGTGTCCCGAAGTGACCAACTTTGTTTCAAGTGTAATGAACCCGGACATCGAGCTGTTGGTTGTTTGATGAAGTCGGCGGGTTTACATTGTTATCGGTGTAAGAAGAAGGGATTTACTATTCGATCTTGTCCTGACTGTTCGTCGACGGGAAACGGTCGCCGTCACACCTAGGAGATCGAGGTAGGTGTGTTGGTCGAGAACCCTCGATCGACAAAATACAAGTCATCCTGGACTATGTCTTAGAACACGCCAACCAGGATGAACGCCCTTATTTGCGAGTGGATGTCTTAGGGAAGTCGTTATTAGGTCTTTTGGACTCTGGTGCTTCACGGACTATACTAGGTAGTAGAGGATTTGAGGTTGTTCGTGCCTTAGGACTACCAGTGGATGGGTCCAGGACAACATACTGTACCGTAGCCAGCGGCGCCCGTGTTCGGAGTATAGGAGTAGTTGATTTGCCTATCTCATTGAGGGGTCGTTTGAAACTTGTGGAAGCTATTGTTGTTCCTGAGATGCCCCATCTTCTCATCCTTGGAATTGACTTTTGGAAACATATGGGACTGATTCCTGATTTGCGTCATGATGAATGGCATTTTTCTGATGAACCTGTTACCGTCAACACTGTTGAACATGTTGCTAGTTCAACGTTGTTAAGTCCGTTGGACCAGATGCGACTCCAAGAAGTCATAGATCGTAACTTGAGGAGATGCTGAAGCTGGGAATTGTGGAACCTTCCAATAGCCCCTGGTCTTCGCCCATTCTCTTGGTAAAGAAGAAGGATGGCAAGTTCAGATTCTGCATGCATAAGACAGATGCATCTGCATCTGTCCTATTTGTTACCGACAGATGATTTAGTCTCCTCTTGTGATTTGTGAGGTGACAAATGTATACAATGAAGTGTCGACTACGCTATCTAATACTTGAATGATTAAATCCTTCCAATAACATCAGGGATATATGGCACACTATCTAGCACTTCTCGATCTTTCTCAATTACTAAAAAGACATATTTATCTTCCCAACATCTCGCACACATATCTTTGAATTGCTTATATGTCACATCTAGTGACACGTGGTCGGACAAAATATGATTGAGATTCATATCATCTCGTTTGAATAGCATAATAAAATTTGCATTATCTGGAATCAATTGTTTCGGCACTCGTGAATATGTTTGGGCTAGATAGAAGCAATCCACATTTTTATTCGACCCATACTGAAATATGATCGTATAACATCCTGTTTCTCGCACATAACATCATCAAAAATAAATATTGAATCCGGTTTGGCATCTGAAGGCTCTACTATTCCAGCTGCATTATTGGCGAAAGTGTAAAATCCCAACCCTTTGATTGGAGCTGATACTTCACGTAAATACTCATATTTAGGTTGATGAAGAGATTTTGAATACAGATAAACATTTGCAAATCGTAATCCTAGAGGATGAGTCAGCAGAGAAATCATAGTATTTGTTTTGCCACAGTTAGAAGCTCCAATAATCAGACTGCGAATGGATAGTTGAAGTAAAGATCCATGACGCTGTTTGACACCGTTTTCCAATACATCACTCACTTATTCATCAAAATTATCGATGGAAAATTGCTGCTTCTGCTTCAGTATGCGCATTGAATGACAGTTGAAGACTATATAAGCGGGTTTCAATATCGATCCCTTTATTTAAATGGGCGTTATGAGTCGATGCAGATCTACTAAATTGCATTCAAATATAACTGGTGTAGGATTGGTCAAATCCCTCAATAATTATCTACCATTAGAATTACACTTACCTGGCTATCAGTATTGTGGCCCTGGTACCAAATTGCAGAAGATATTGGTGAGAGGAGATCCGGGTGTCAATCAACTGGATTTTGCATGCAAAAAACACGATATTGCATATTCACAGGATCCCGACAAACTCACAGCTAGACACATAGCCGATCAGGAGCTTGCAGAAAGTGCTTGGAGTCGATTCAAAGCAAAATACGCTTTTGTTGGATAGAATGGAGCTGCTTGGCTAATTACGAATATAATGAAAGGAAAACTCCGATTTGGTTTGGGTTGTGAGTCATTATCCGAACAGTCACACATTCAGAAAAAAATGAGTCCTATTGAAAGAAGAAAAGCTAAAAAATCATTGAAAGATTCTAAGGTGATAGCTTTTGGTTCTGGGATCGTTAAGAAGGTGCGTGATGTTCTACATAAAGCGGGCGGAAGTGAATTTTTTGTCGAAAATTCTAAAAGAGCAGCTGAAATTGCACTAGAAGCAGCACGCGAAAATACTAGAGCTGCTGGTGGGAAAAAGAAAATTCGTACACGGCAAATAATACCGATTCCTGAAATTGGTGGAATACTACCACTCATTCCAAGTTTTGGTGGTTTATCAGCGCTAGGTAGTGTAGCCGGTGCTACTGCTGGCATAATGAAAGCAGTTCAAGCAGCTAGAGCGAGTAGGGAGCAGTTGAATAAGGCAAATCGGCAAAATAAATATGGAGGCAATTGCTCTAGGTGAACAAGGAAGTGGTATCTACTTGAAGCCTTGCCGTAAACGATTAGGACTCTATTTGAAACCTCAAAATCCAAAAAACTCATGAATTTGCTACCTCAAAGAGCTCTCTTCAACATTGACCTCATCTATCACGCTAATAAAATGATGATTCCATATTTTCGGGGTGTATATATGCGTGACGATTTGCCAAAATCAGGACCACTACGATATGAATCTGCCGTAGTGAATTTGGATAGTCGACATGGTCAAGGGACACATTGGATAGCATACAGAACAAGTGACACTTAGTAGATGAACAACACCGATTCTGGCTCAAACGGGAGTGGGGGAAACGTCATCGACGCAGGATGGAACGAGTATCGTAGCGATTTAAGCGTGGACCCCCTTGCCCTCGGCCCCCTTGGGACTCCGCATCACCGCTCAGGCCCTCTTGCGACTCTTCCTCACCCCTCGGCCCCCTTGTCACGTTCCCGTCACGTGATTTCAATTAAAAAGAGTTTATAGTTATGAGATTCGAACCTGGATCGTCCGCGTGGTAGACATTGTCCTTAGCCTCTACACCAACGTAAGATATTGAAGTTAACTGCGAATGTTGGGTATTTACAGCGTTAGTTTTATCGGGACCGAAATTGACTCATTCATTATACTCGACAGCATTTTTTTTTGATTTCCGTAGAATGTAATCGTCATTATCATATTGAAGATAGGAAAATATACTTAGATTTGGGAAATAATTAATATTTCATATAAATATGTGTATGTGTGTGTAAGAGCCCCCATGGTGTTCCGTATGAATTTACGTGGCTTTGCGAATAGGATATTGAGGGATTCATTTGAATAATTCATCGTACAGAATTGTTTTATGTCCTGTTATCAGTAACCACACAAAGATAAGCGCTCGATTCATCGATACGAAAGTATATGAAAACAACAAAAGTTATAGAACACACAGAGTCATCTATGAGTCACTAGCTGAACTATCTATTGGTTGAAGAAGGACACTGTAAACACTAGACTCATAAGACTGCATCTGTCAAATGTCAATACATGCCAGCATGACAGGTTCGGCGTTGCCAGTTGTACAATAAATCATTGTTTATGGGGCAATGTAGCATTGCCGGTTTTGTAATTAATCGTAAACGACTCGATGAAAATTGGAAGCGCGAAAGTGATATATTAATAATAATGAATCAGATTTAAGAAAAAACATTACAGATTAATGGGGCTGTATCGTTTCAAAGTGTGATCCCTCAATGTTACGAAGTATTTCAAAATACATAATTGAAAACAAACATGGCGTCAAAGTGTACAGGGTGCGTCAAAATACATCATTTAAGAAAAAACATAACAGTTTCACGAGGCTGTGAGTTTTCAACGTGCGATCTCTCAATGTGTACAAGGTATCTCAAAATACATCATTGGAAAACAGTGTACAGGGTGCGTCAAAATATATCATTTAAAGAAAAAAATATGTCGATTTGAAATATGAAATTAATGTGTATACAGGGCGTTTCAAAATACATCATTTAAGAAAAAACCATGTCGATTCAACAGAACTCTGGCGTTCCAACATGTCGGAAGTCTCGTATCTCTGTTAACAAAGTTAGCATCATCAGGAGAAGAAGGAGATGGCACCAAAGGTGTCGAGGAGTTACATATTGTGGAGTTAACATTCGGAAATGGAGAAAGCGACCGTTTTAGAAACGTTTCGACTGTTTTGCGTGCCACCGTTTTTCGTGCGACCGTTTTCCGTGCGTTTTCGATCGTTTTTCTTGCGTTTTCGATCGTTTTCGACCGTTTTCCGTGCATTTATTCGTTATCGTTTCATCGTTATTGTCGTAACGGTTTTTCGTGTTTCAATATGACAGTAATTCATCATTTAACGCGTTTCGCCAACCAAGTAAGCATCATCAGGAAATGACTAAAGTCCATGCTTTATCATATGAAGATTCATTTTGCGAATTTTCAGACTCTTGAACGGAACCTTGATGTGTCGGCCATCTAATCAGAATGGAGAAATCAAATATCGCTCGATTGATTGTGCTAGATGAAATTGAACTGGAGAATGTGGGTCGAATAATAATAATGATAGTGATGAAATATTAAACCTTCAAAGTGACGTAGTCAGCGTGGGAGGTGGTTTCGTGTGTGATAATTTGTGGAAATTAATGAGTTATAACAAGAAATGATAGCAAAACTGTCAGAAGGGCTCTAAGTGATATATTCGCTGATAATGATCGGATCATCGCGAACGGCACGACAAATGAAAGGATAAGAAATGCAGAAGTCAACGACGAAAAAAAATCGAACATGTCATGAGAGCACTGACCCAAATCTTTGTTAATGATAGTTGAATCTCAACGTGCAGTACATCAAATGGAAGGAAAACGAATACAGAGTGTACCGACAGAGAAAAAACAAAGATGGTGTAACGAAGATAATATCCAACACCTAAAGTGGAATAGCATAGGAACAATTGCATATTCAACAAAAATCACTGAAAAAACTTGGAATTGAAAAATGTTGGGTTATGAACAACTAAAAGTTTATTCCAATTGCAGAAGCTTGATGCAAAACGCAGAATTTATTGACAAAGAAAAGGAAAAAATCATTGTATACTGGAACATATGATATAATTGGATTCCCTAGGGTGAGAAGGATTCGAATCCATCAAAAAACGACCACTTCCGGTTTCCACTTCTGGTCGTCCGATTCCGATGATTTTGACATCAATGCATTCGTTTAGATGTCAAAAAACATAATTAATCATTTTACGAAGTCAAAAGGACCATATAACCTATTTTCATTATACTAGCAGCAACTGACCAATGTGTGTACTCATTTCAAATGATTTCATTTGTAGATTATGAAAAGTATAATATACAGCGTCCAATGTGAAATAGCATAAAAAGAATTGCACATTTGAAGAAAATCATTGAACATATTTGAAATCAAAAGTTGTTGGGTTATGAACAACTACGAGTGTAATGTAATTACAGAAGTTTTATTCAAAACACATGATTTGTTGACAAAAAAATGAAAATATCATCGTATACTGAAACATATGGTATTTTTGGATTCCTTATGGTGAGAAGGTTTCGAATCCGGCAAAAACAGGTAACTTCCGGTTTTCACTTCCGGTCGTCCGATTCCGATGATTTTAACATCGATGGATTCGTTTAGATGTCAAAAAACATAGTTATTCATTTTACGAAGTCAAAAGGACTTAACCTATTTTCGCTATACTAGTCGAAACAGGTCGATGCTAGTACTCATTTCAAATGATTTAATGTGTAGACTATGAAAAATATATTATCGAGCGCCTAATGTCAAACAGCATAGGAAGAATTGCAAAAAGAATCATTAAAAAAACTTCGGATCGTCACGTACATCATGTCAAATGAAAGAAGAATAATTGCAGAATTCATCGACAACTAAAAAACAAATATGGTGCAACATGTCAGAAGGTCACTAACCCACATCTTCATTAATGATAGTTGAATCTCAACGTGCAGCACATTAAATGAAATCGAAACGAATGCAGAATTCATCGACAGAGAAAAAGCAAATCTGACGCAACATGTCAGAAGGGCACAAAGCCACATTTTCGTTAATAATTGTCGAATCGTCACGTACAGCATGTCAAATGAAAGAAAATGGAATGCAAAATTCATCGACAGAGAAAAAACAAAGATGGCGCAGTATGTCAGAGTGACACTAAGCAATATCTTTGTTGATGATAGTTGGATCTCAACGTGCAGCACATCAAAAGAAAGGGAAACGAATGCAGAATTCATCGACAGAAAAAAAAACGGAGACGATGCCAAGAGGGCACAAAGTTGTATCTTCACTAATAATAGTCGCATCATCACATCTAGTACTTCAAATAAAATAGGAAAAAAAAAATTCATGTATTTTTTGCGCTATTCAAATCCAAGGTGACATGGATCAATGTCATCGCTGAGTAGGCATCTAACAAAGACTCTTCGATTTCCATTTGTTTCATTTCAGAATATGTCATCACTAATTTTTATATTCATACCCAAAGTGACATTGATCACTGCCAATGTCGAATCTGCATCCAGAGATAAGCAGTTCTCAAAGCGACGAAACAAAGGCTCTTTGTTTCATTTTGCAATATGTCATCACTTATTTTACTATAAATACGTCACGCATGGCGGAATGAGTTAGTTGCATCCGTTGAAAGTGATACTCGTGACAAGTGCACCGATTCTATTTGAAAGTAAGTGTTTTAGGTTTGACTTTTTCCTCAGATGAATTTATTCAAATGAAATTTAATTGAAAATTGGTGAGAATTGTTGAATCATTTGATTTCCAAAATTTTTCTATATATATATATATATATATATATATATATATATATATATATATATATATATATATATATATATATATATATATGTGAACGGTCATTTGTCAGCCTGTAGAATATACGATGTGATCTCTGGTCAGCCCTCGGAAAAGTCGGTCGTCCCGGTTTCGGGCTCACCAACGTTTCCCACTGTATATAGTGTTTTTTGGACATATTATCATGTGAAATGACGTTTAGCAAATTTTCGGTTGGGCCGATCATTACACCATATACACATAGCTGATACACCACCTACTTTCACAAAACTTCGCCAGGAGGCGTGGCTGTGTAATTGTATACATCTGATGTGAATAGTGTCTTTGTGAGCCCAGGTTTATACGAACACTTTCAATGGATAGCATGTTGGTCAGCCCACAATCGGGCAACGCTGCACTTGCATTTCATGATTCTAACTAGATTGTCGGGGTGCAGAAATTCGATAATAGAGATGGAAAATTTTTTGAGAGATGTAGAATTTTATGAAAAAGTTCCTGTTTTGTATGTTTTTTGTACAAGCGTTCGTGTGCGTGCATCACCCTATATCTAGAAGCAATTTAGATCAGGAATTGTTTCGCATATAAAAGTTTTATCAGAGCTTCGTAACATATTCACTTGTAGAAAAATGCTTGATCTGAACTCATACGTTCCCACATTCGACTACTTACCCGAAATCAGCTTTTTCGGATAACGGTGTCGAGTACGGAAATGTACTGTTTCCGTTCTAGTGAGGATAATAATAATATAATCACTAACAGTGCGTTATTCCATTTAGCTTGTCGAAGCAATTTTAACTTCTGCGCTATCTTAGATACAAAAATTTGAATATGTTATAAGTTGAAAATATCAATATAGTGTTCGGAATCACACGTTAAAATGTAAGACCTCGTTGATCTATAGCTAGTACAAGTTTATACTTCTGAGGGTTGTCGTTGGTAGGGGTGCGACAGACATATTTTAAACCGTTTCCTGTTTGTATTTTCAAAAGTAGATTTTCAAATTCTAATTATTTGGCATGGACGCCTCAACAGAAATCGCGTTGTGTAAATCAATTTTAGACATTAAGCAGGAAACTTCGGATTTGACTTTGAAATTGTAGATTTGAAAACCTGACTGCACAAAAAATAATCGAAGTGTGACTGAGTAGAAATGAGTAGATGATAAATGACATTTTTTTCACAAACGAAAAATCTAAAATGTGATGAATGATCTGGTAATGAATTTATTGAGAAATAAAAAGTGACTATCCAGAATGTCTACAATTTCAATAAATTCTATATAAAAATTCGCAGCAGCACTACGGATTTCCGATATATAATTTAGTTCAAAAATTAAGTGAAAATCGCACTAAGCATGTTTTCTATGACGAAACGAAATTCTGAGTGACTAGCATAAGGTAAGATATAATTTGTGAAACAGATATTAGGAATAAGTTTCAATTCCCTTTTTTCTAGCAATAGTTTTTTCAGAAAACTCCCTTTCAGTTTTTGGAGGTATGATGTTCAGGTTGAACATAATGAACTGGAGATTGAACCAATGTTTTTTTATTATGTTGACTGTTCATGACGATGAATACGTCATATCATCATCGATTATAACCTGCAGCAGACATTTCAATCAAAATAAAAAAGACTTGGAATATTTCAGCACAGAAAAAATTTGATCAGGTTGAATAAACATTTATTTGAATGGAGTATTATTCTTCAATTTGAGAACTGCTGACAAAAATTGTTCGGTAAACTAATAAACACGTAGTATGAAAAAATAACAACTTCTAATGAAATGAAACTACAACATAGGTAAAAAAATATCAAATGAAAAATATTAATATTATTTCTTCTTTCTATAACAACAGTAAACGTATTCTTTGATTGCAGCCCAGTTTCTATTTTTTAATAATGATGAATATCTCTTTTCCTTATATTTTAGATACAAACAAGAACTCAATTAATTCTAGCAATTCTTTTTTGTTTTTCGGAGCGAAAAACTTTTTGACTATATTTCGTTTTGCTCCTTAGACCAAGTTTGTTTTTGAGAAGGTTTTATTGTTTTCAAAACTGTGCGTGTCTGATGATCTGAAATGAGATCAGTGTGTTGAAAAACTCTATCAAGATATCAAACGGGTTGAAAATGGATCCAAAAATGAATGATAAAAATAAAAAATGGAAGGATGATACTGAAAAGTGATTTGACTCATTTCCAACCTATACTCAGAGATACGGATGATTCCAAAACAGCTCAAAATATAAATAATTGATTGCATATAGGGAATTTTTCTCAAAAGGAGCCACGTTCAATATCTCCATAAATAAGACAGTAATGTAAATTTCCCGAAACACCTAATTTTTGTGAAATAATATAAGGTATCGTTAAGATGCGTACACACTCCTCTTCAAAATATCAAACAAAATAACCCCATATATGCCATCTATTGGATAAGTGATTTTATCAGGAATTCAACGATGATTTTTCAGGGTTGATTTCTAATTTACTGTGAAGAAGGACCTTGAAGTATAAGTGAACGATTTTTTAGATTAATTGATACAATCTCTCACAAAAACGTATACAACAATTATTTCTATTGTCAAGTTCCTAACAGAAAACAACTTTTGTCGCGTTGAATTATATCTGTCGGATTTTTGGCAAAGTTTCTCACACAAAACACTTCAAAATACTTTCTAAAACTCACAGCCAAAAATGTTCCACTAAACAGTTTTATAAAAACGCGACACGTGTTTCGCCATACAATGGCTTCTTCGGGCGTATCTTCATCTACTATATTTTACAAATTTAATGCTTGGTATACCTAATTTAAAAATTTAAAGTACCTACATTTCAAGTTCTTGAATTTGTAATGGATTAAAAGACCTGAGCTTATGTCCCAGTCCCCACATTTGAAAAATATTCAGTAATGGTTATTCAATTCTAATTGATCATTCAGTTAGTTACCCGAATTCTTGAATCTATTGATTGCTTGACATTTTAGAAGATTGAATTTCAAACTCTCCTCTTCTAAATATAACATGTCATATTCATGACTGAATTCATGTACTTCTGCTAAAAGGTGGTTTGCAAATGTGAAATTGGTCTTTCTATTCACAAAATTACATCTAAGCTTTTAATCCTTTGGAAAATAATCTCCCTGTTTGGCCATTATATAGTTTTGGGCAAGAGCCACAACTCAGCTGATATACTCCTGATCTATCCGATACCGAAGTTTTGTCTTTATTGTTTTTAATAAATGCACTTACACTATTATTCGGACTATTACTATTTCTGTGAGCTAAGTTTACGCAGTCTTTCTTCAAAAAAATATTATTGGTTGGTTCAGCCAAAAATGACAATGCCTCATAACTGACGTTATCGCATCTTGAATTTGGGTAGATGTGGTCCATGGCTTGCTTTTGTAGTTTTTGTTTGATTTGTTTGATCAAACTCAGCTCTCTCTGGAAATTATTCAATAGTCTATGAAGAATATTATTGAATGCAGCAACTTTATGCTGGTAAGAGTGTGTAGAGGAATTATGTATGATAATGTCCGTGTAAGATGGTGTGTGGAAAATTGCAAATTCATGTTCATTGTTATTTTTTGTAATGGTTGAGTCAAGGTAATTTAATGAATTATTTACCTTCCTCTCAGTGGTAAATTTTATTGACGGGTGGATGGAATTGACATATTCAACGAACTTGCCTACTTGCTTTTCTGTAATGATTCCATTATTCACTAGTGATAAATGGATATCGTAATGCTTGAAGAAATACATGCATAATGAATATTTGATACAACAGTCCTGAACAAACTGTAACGTCTATTTGAATAAAAAAAAATTGATGAGCTTCCGTGAAGTATCATGTTTATTCTAATACTTGCTACTTTCTACACACATTCACATCAAATCGATATACCAAATTTGGAACATCCATTCGAAATAAAAATGAAAACACAGGAAAATAATATTTCATTTGAGTTAGGAATTGGAAAACAGTGAATTACTTAAAATTAAGTAGATTCTATGATATTTATTTGTAATGGTCATATACCCATATATTCTATAATTATTCTCTAAGTATACCAAAATATTGGCAAGCCAATTAACAAAATAGCATAAGGACCATTGCAAAGATCGTAACGGTTCTCAAAGAGTTTCGCGCCAAAATAGTTAACGCGTGTCAAACAATTGCAGATTTCGTAGGAATACTGAAACTTTAATGAAATGAAAAAAAACACTTTTGTCTAATTACCTATATTTGATTTTATTTATATGACCGTTTTCGGGTTTGACCCCATTACCAAGTATTACCTTACCTATAAATTTCGTCGCCGCTGATATATACCATTATTTTTTGAAGAGAAATTTTGATGATCATAATATCCTCCATTTCATAAATTTATTATCGGATGAAAAGTGGAATTTTCTATACTTCACTGAATTTGACTTCGATACTAAATTCTCCCATTTTCATGATGTTTTTCTTCAAGCTTTTGATATATCCTTTCCTAAACAGTTTCAAAAAATTAAACAAAATCAAAATTCAAGTAGACACAAATCATGAATTACTAAGGATATCGTTGAAGAAGGAATATTACTCAGAGATATTTATAATTTGAACAAGAGCCAAACCAATGTACATTTATTGGGTCAATATAAGCAACTCTTAAAAAATCATAGACAAAAAATTGTGCTCTCAAAAAGTCAATACTTTAATAATCAATTCCTCAAGGCTCAACATAAATCTGAAGCTGCCTGGTCTATCATCAGGAAAAATACTATTACGATTCATCTAAGACATTAGTGATGGTGTACTTGTTGACGATGGTCCCGGTATATCTCAAGCATTTAGTAGTTATTTTGTCGATTCAGTGGACTCAGTAGTAAAAAATACTGCACGTGGTTGCATTGAAAATCGTTGTGTAAAAACTGAGAGTCTTTTCCTCTATGCAATAGATGAAACTGAACTCGTGGAAATAATTAAATTCGCATGTTCGAAAAATTCCAGTGGGGTTGATGAATTGCCAAGCAATGTTTTAATGAAGGCTGCTTTGAAAATAATGGAACCTCTGATTTATCTAATCAATTTATCTTTCTCTGAAGGTATTTTTCCTTCCCGACTTAAGCAAGCAATGGTCGTCCCAGTCTATAAAAAAAGCGATAAGCATGTAATGTCGAACTACAGAGGTATTGCTTTAGACTTCAGACTGAGTCATTTTTCTCTGAATTTCGAAACGTTGTTACAGGTGTGCCCCAAGGTAGTGTTTTGGGGCCTACACTATTTATTTTATTTTTTAATGACCTTTCAAAAATTAATCATCCACAGTGCTCTATACAATTTGCTGATGACACATCTTTTACTGTCAGTGGTTCGGAATGTAAACATTGTCAGTAAGAGCAAATGATGCTGTATCCAACATGCAAAATTATTGTTCTAAGAATGGCTTAATTCTAAATAATCTTAAAACCAACACAATTTTCTTTACAATTCAGGAAACTGATTGTAGTGTATTGGTTAGGTCTGAGATTGAAAATATTGAACAGGTAAACTATAAAAAAATTTTAGGAGTTTTTATTGATTCCCAACTCAATTGAAATCATCATGTTGATTTCATACTGAAGAAATTAGCAACACATTGTTTCGTTATATGGAATCTGCGTAATTTTGTGTCTATTGAAATTCTTAAAAGTTACTATTATGCATATATTTACTCTGCCCTCAATTACTGTATTATTTGTTTTGGCAACTGCAACTGACTTATTACTGACTGACTTATTAATTTTCCAGAAAAAAAATATTAGAACAATTTGTTTAAAAAAAAAACTCGATTCCTGTAAACCACTATTTGCAAAGTTGAATATATTAACTGTTACTTGCATGTATATTTTTAATTGCGTTATCATCTACGTTAAATCAAATTGCTCCAAGTTTTAGAACAGAGATGATACATGTCTTCTTTCGGGCTTCACCCTGAGAAAAAACTATAACATTTTAATTCCTAGTCATAAGTTAGCCAAGGTGACTAATGGACCTCATATCATGTCAAAAAAACTGTACAACAAGCTCCCAATATCCATTAAAAAATAACTAGTGTGAAGCTCTCTAAACAAAAAGTTCGGAAAGTATTATGTGAAAAGGTATTTTATTCGCTTGATGAATATTTTCAGTCTGATTTGGAATTTTAAATTTCAATTATTGTACCCCTTTTATGGTCTGAATGTTATGTAATATATCATATAATTATGTTGTTTTATGATTGTGATCTCATTGTAATTGTACTGAGTTATGTGACTTTTTCCATGCCGTCCCTAGGTCTACGGAAGTAAAGATTTTTGATTTGATTTGAAGTATTGAAAAAATACTTAATAATGCGGGGTCAAACCCGAAACTGGTCGTATACATAAAATCAACTAGTGGTACTTAGACAAAAGTGTTTTTATTCATTTCATTAAAGTGATCATGAATTACCACAAAATAAACAAGTAATCAATCATACATAATACAGAAACTATATGAAACATAAATAGTCAATAGTAACGGCATCTTTTTCTTTTCCTAATATATTTTTTCCGGTAAACTAACACATTGTTTACCTCTGAAAAACTGGATTTGCCAGGATTTTAAAAACACTTGATACCCTCACGATGAAATCCAATGATACGCTGAAATGGATCGCGTTCCTGGTCAGCCCTTCGATGTGGCAGCATTGTCGGGCTGACCAAGATGCTCTTCATAGAGCGATTTGTATAACTATGGGCTGACCAACAGCATGGGGCTGACAAAGGTTTAAAGGGTATGTAAAATTTTTATTTTCAGAAAAAATCTACCCCTCTGATGGGCCTATTAATGAAATCATACCACTGAAGAGTATTCCGAAAAGTATATACCTAAATATATTCGGGAAGTGCTAGGTGTACCAACGCCCCGTTCATATACCGGGCTGACCAATATGCAACGAACAAATATATATATATATATATATATATATATATATATATATATATATTGGATTTTTCCAGTCAAATGTTTTACATGTTGTGGTTTGTTTGAGACAGTATTCGCATATATTGTGAATCAAAACATAAAGCTTTCATTTTTTATTTTTCACAGATGGATTTACAAAAGTTGAATGCAAGTTCGATCGTGAAGAGAAAGCCAAGTATCAAAGTAGCAGATTTGCCTGTGGAGATGCCGCAGAGGATATTCACTGCCGAAATCGTGAAAGGAAAATTTAGTGAGGCGGTCTTGTTAGATTTGGGAGATAAAGTATCATTTCTGTCCCACCAAGTGACGGAGGCGTATCGCCCTCACAAGAATTTACATCAGGAAAATACGCTATTGTGTTCAAAGGGTTAATGGACATTGGGACACCGAATCTTGTCGTTTCATTCGAGATTGTACAAAATTAAGGTTGGTATTGTTTCCAATTTTTTCTTTGTTTTATAGGCAAAGAGTTTTTGGGTGTATACAATATTTTCTATTCGGCTCAAGAATTCTTATTCACAGATATGATCCGCATAAAGTAGTGTTTCCGTACAATATTTCTCCTTCACTTAGTTCAGAATATGTGTTTTAAATTCGTTATTTTGAATGGCACTTGATTTTTCATCTTTATTATAAGTGTAGCAATTACTTCATGAAAGACATTACCCTCTCTGTTGACAAAAATATTTTTAGCGTCTGTACTGAAAATCGAATTTATTTCAGAATAATACATCAACGTGTGCAGTATCAGTCAGAGTTTGTTGTCGATTGTTGGTATCTACAATCGTCTTCTGGTGATGACTGATGACAGTCATCACCAGAAGACGATTGTAGATACCAACAATCAAAACGTCGTGAACTAACGTGACTTGGAATCTCTACACTTTTTTATTTTTTATTATTTTCTTTTTGCATTCCTTTAATTTTTATTTATTCAATTATTATATTTTTACTTGTAGGTTATTTCACTATCATTTCATTTCAGGTTTATTGTTGCTTAATATAATTGTTATTTTCAACTATTCTTTTTAATTATTCTTTTTTACTTGTTTCAGGGATTTCAAATCATTTTATATAATAGACAATGGAAGTCCGAACTAGTGAAATTCAAAAAGTGGCATTTTATATCTTGAATTTTATTATTTTATTCAGGACATTATTATAGATTATTGACATTTGACATTAAATTTCAATTGTGATATTTGGAAATTCATTTCGTATTGTAGATTTTTCGAAATTCCCATTCAAAATAGCATTCTTTGATATAGATACCGGACGAGTCTATTATGTGTAGATAACCTGAGTTTCATTTGTTCGGAGTTCTGAGTTCTTGGACATATAAACATAACAAAGTTACGATACAGACAAATATGAAAAATCATCATAAAATAATTCAAATCCATTCAAGTGAATACATGAATTGAAAGATATTTTAACCTCAACTTCGATATTCTGGAACAAAAACACACAGTATTCACAATTCCATCTTTCGTTATTTCATGTTCATAGTCATCAAAATTGATACGATTATAATATATATATAGGACTATAAAACTATCTTCAAATACAGTTGCATGAATGCACATCAAGCATTTCGTCGTAGTACGGTGACCGGGGGCAAAGTTACAACTTCGGCATAATATGAATGTTTATAAATATTAGGGAAGATCAAGATCATCAACAGGTATTGAGAAATTCATTCGGTATGCATTGATCACTATTAAGAAACGGTTCCAAAGCTTTCGGAATACAATGCAGATAATTTTCTTCGTGACTATTCGTTCAATATTGAATATTATTACTCCAAAATATATCGAAAAAATAACACGTTTGTGACTGATATATCAGTTACATTTGGAAAGTGAGTTTCAGTTTGGAGAAATAATAACCCACACATGTTGGAAATTTTGCCATAGTGTGGTGAAAATCGTATTGAAAATTCTACGGAATATAAGCGCATATATACAGAGTGAATCAATATTTGAAATACGTCGTTTGGAACCCCTCATAACCATTCTCTCTCGAAATTTGGCAGAAATAATGCTGAGTCGTATTGTGGAGTTAACGTTCGAAATTGGGGAAAGTGAAGTATTCAACAGTTTTGCGTGCGACGGTTTTGCATGCGTTTTCGACTAGTTTATGTGCCTTCATTCGTTATCGTTTCATCGTGATTATCGTTTTTTTTCCTATTTCAATATGACAGTCATTTATCACTTAACGCGTTTCGCTAAACAAGTAAGCATCATCAGGAGATGACTAAAGTCCACGCTTTTTCGTATGAAGGTTCGTTTTGCGAATTTTCAGACTCCTGAACGGAACCTTGTGGAACACTCAGCCTAACTTCTGGTACAGAGTGGTGTCGTCCGCCAATCAGAATGGAGAAATTAAATATCAGTAGAAAGATGGTGTTGAATGAAATTGAACTGAAGAATGTGGGTCGAATAATAATAACAGTGATAAAACAATAAAACTTAACTTGTATTAGAGAGTGATGTCGGTTAGCCAATCAGAATGGAGGAATCAAATATCGGTCGATCAATTGTGTTAGATGATATTGAACTGGGGAATGTGGGTCAAAAAAAAATAATAATAGTGATAAAACATTAAAATTTTGAGAGTGACGTAGTCAGCGTGAGAGGTGGCGGCGTGGTAGAAAATGTGTGAGGATTTGTAGAAATGAATGAGTTATTAGAAAAAAAAAATGGAGCAACTGTCAGAAAGGCACTAAGTTGTATATTCGCTGATGATAATCGAATCTTCGCGTACAGCAAGTCAAATGAAAGGATGAAAAATGCAGAATTCATAGACGAGAGAAAACAGAGATGGCGCAACATGTCACAAAGGCATTGAGTCACAATTTCACTCATGAAATTTGAATCTTAGCGTGCAGCACATCAAATCAAAGAGAAACGAATGCAGAATGTATCGACAAAGAAAAAACAAATATGACGCAACATGTCAGAAAGGAACTGAGCCACATCTTCGTTAATGATAATTGAATCTCAACGTGCAGTACATTGAATGTGAAGGAAACGAATGCAGAATTCATCGACAGAGAATAAAACAAAGACGACGTAACATGTGAGAAGGGCAATGAGCCGTATTTTCGTTAATAATGATTTGTTCTCAACGTGCAGCACATCAAATGAAATGGAAAGAAATGCAGAATTCATCGACAGAGAAGAAACAGAGATGGCGCAACATGTCAGAAGTGCACTAACCTGCTTCTTCGTTAATAATATTTGGATCGTCACGTATGACACGTCAAATGAATGGGAAACGAATGCAAAACTCGTCGACGAAGAAAAAACAAAGATGGCGCAATATGACAGAAATGCACGAACCCGCGTTTTCGTTAATAAAATTCGCATCGTCACGTGCAGCATATCAAATGAAAGGAGATATGTTCAATTTATCGGGATTGCGCGCGCAATCTCGATAATATTGAATGAGCCATCTATGTCATCTATGGTGCCATCTATGGTGTATCGTAACAAACATCCTCCAGAGGGCACAACCAGTGGATTCAATAGAAAACTTCGTTACACACTACCGACACATACCTAACTTTGGTAGATAAAAGCGTTCCGCAGCTGAGTTTTGTCTTTCTGTTACAGATATTTGGAAAATTTGAAGAAATTTAAACATTTCTCTGTAGAAAAATGCCGCTCTTCACTAACTTGGTGTACTATATCTCCTATTTTCTTTTTGGTTCCACCTTCTGCTTCAATAAGTTTCTTGGGGTTCAAATGGACACCAATATGTTTCGGAATAATCATGTCGCTGGAATCAACGAAATTGCACGCATCATTCGATATCTAACAAAGCATACCAGAACTTACAGTCACCGTAAGACCTCCGTTGGTATCTTCTAAACATTTCAGTCTTGAGTAAATGCGACGATCCGACTATTATTAACTAAAATATGGTTCAATGCCCTTTTGGTTACCTCTTTTGTTTTACATTTGTTGATGAATTCAACATATCTCTTTTCATTTGATATGCTGCACGTGACGATGCGACTTTTATTAACGATGACGCGGGTTCGTGCATTTCTGACATATTGCGCCATCTTTGTTTTTTCTTTGTCGACGAGTTTTGCATTCGTTTCCTTTTCATTTGACGTGTCATACGTAACGATCCAAATATTATTAACCAAGAAGCAGGTTAGTGCACTTTTGACATGTTGCGCCATCTTTGTTTTTTCTCTGTCGATGAATTCTGCATTCGTTTCCATTTCATTTGATGTGCTGCACGTTGATAACAAATCATTATTAACGAAAATACGGCTCATTGCCCTTCTCACATGTTACGTCGTCTTTGTTTTATTCTCTGTCGATGAATTCTGCATTCGTTTCCTTTTTATTCAATGTACTGCACGTTGAGATTTAATTATCATCAACGAAGATGTGGCTCAGTTCCTTTCTGACATGTTGCCTCATATTTGTTTTTTCTCTGTTGATACATTCTGCATTAGTTTCTCTTTGATTTGATGTGCTGCACGCTAAGATCCAAATATCATGAGTGAAATTGTGACTTAATGCCTTTGTGACATGTTGCGCCATCTTTGTTTTCTCTCGTCGATGAATTCTGCATTTTTTATTCTTTCATTTGACGTGCTGTACGCGAAGATTCGATTATCATCAGCGAATATACAACTTAGTGCCCTTCTGACAGTTGCTCCATTTTTTTTTCTAATAACTCATTCATTTCCACAAATCCTCACACATTTTCTACCACGCCGCCACCTCTCACGCTGAGTACGTCACTTTCAAAGTTTTAATGTTCTATCACTATAATTATTATTTATTGACCCACATTCCCGACGATGTATTTCAAATATTGATTCACTCTGTATATATGCGCCTATATTTCGTAGAATTTTCAATACGATTTTCACCACACTATGGCAAAATTTCCAACATGTGTGGGCTATTAATTTTCCAAACTGAAACTCACTTTCCAAATGTAACTGATATATCAGTCGCAAACGTGTTATGACTTCGATATATTTTGAAGTCATAATATTTAATATTGAACGAATAGTCTTGAAGAAAATTATCTGCATTGTATTGCGAAAGCTTTGGAACCGTTTCTTAGTAGTGATCAATGCACACCGAATGAATTTCTTAATACCTGTTGATGATCTTGACCTTCTCTAATATTTATAAACATTGATATTATGCTGAAGTTGTAACTTTGCCCCCGGTCACCGTACTACGACAAAATGCTTGATGTGCATTCAAGCAACTGTATTTGAAGATAGTTTTATATTCCTATATATATTATAATCGTATCAATTTTGATGACTATGAACTTGGAATAACGAAAGATGGAATTGTGAATACTGTGTGTTTTTGTTTCAGAATATCGAAGTTGAGGTTAAAATATCTTCCAATTCATGTATTCACTTGAATGGATTTGAATTATTTTATGACAATTTTTCATATTTGTCTGTATCGTTACTTTGTTATGTTTATATGTCCAAGAATTCAGAACTCCGAACAAATGAAACTCAGGTTATCTATACATAATAGACTCATCCGGTATCTATATCAAAGGATGCTTTTTGAATGGGAATTTCGAAAAAACTACAACACGAAATGAATTTCCAAATATCACAATTGAAATTCAATGTCAAATGTCAATAATCTATAATAATGTCCTGAATAAAATAATAAAATTCAAGATATAAAATACCACTTATTGTTATATCGACCCAACGAATCAGAATTTAAAATGACAGACAAACTTATTCTCTTTATTTCTAAAATGTCCTGTTTTTGTCAACTTTGTATCTTTCAATATGATGTTTATTCATCTCTATAAAATCTGGTATATAATTTTTTGTTATTGCATATTTTTGACAACTTTCCCTGTATAAGATAAGTTTTCATTTTCGAAAAAAAAGTGTGTGATGTGTATTTTATTTATTTTGGTAGTATATTATAGAGCCATTTATATAAAATATCAACGTTATTGAGACTGCAGCTGAACAAATATCCTTTGGAATCACTCATACAGAAAGGCGTGTTTTTCTTCAATTCTGGAATACACCACCATGAATCTTCAAAGTCTTCCAAATTCACTACGGTTGTGTATATATTGAATAGACGCAGTCTGTCCAACAAATCGCTGAATATCGACGAATTCTAGCCTCATAATGTGCAACTATATACTGAAAAAAATGGAAACTGTTGAGATTTTAAACTCGTTAGTAGATGAACAAAGAGACCACGAGCCCAAAATCCCATGTATTTTCTTATGGAGCTAAACTTTCTGCAATTTTTGGTTCAAACACGAGTGGGGGAAACGTGTGACGTCATCGACGCAGGATGGAACGAGTATCGTAGTGATTCAAGCATGGAACTCGGCTCCCTTAGTACTTCACATCACCGCTCAGGCCCTCTTGCGACTCTTCCTCACCCCTCGGCCCCCTTGTGATTCCGCATCAGCGCTTTGACCTCCTTGTCACGTGATTTTAATTAAAAAGAGTTTATAGTAATGAGATTCGAACCGGATCGTCCGCGCCGTAGACATTGTCCTTAGCCTCTACACCATCGTAAGATATTGAAGTTAACTGCGAATGTTGGGTATTTATAGCGTTAGTTTTGTCGGGACTGAAATTGACTCATTCATTATTCTTGACAGCATTTTTATTTTTAATTTCCGTAGAATGTAATCGTCATTATCATATTGAAGATAGGAAAATACACTTAGATTTGGGAAATAATTGATATTTCATGTAAAGATGTGTATGTGTGTGTAAGAGCAAGAGACGCGTGTGACGTAATCGATGCAAAGAGAGATGGAAATCGAGGTTTAACCGGTTGCTAGTGCAAGCAGGTGTTGCCAGTTGTACAATAAATCAATGTTTATGGAGTAATGTAGCGTTGCCGGTTTGAAAATTAAGTTATAGAACACACAGAGTCATCTATGAGTCACTAGATGAACTATCTATTAGTTGAAGAAGGACACTGTAAACACTAGACTCATAAGACTGCATCTGTCAAATGTCAATACATATCAGCATGGCAGGTTTGGCGTTGCCAGTTGTACAATAAATCATTGTTTATGGAGTAATGTAGCGTTGCCGGTTTTGGAATTAATCGTGAACGACTCGATGAAAATTGGAAGCGCAAAAGTGATATATTAATAATAATGAATCAGATTTGAGGAAAAACATTACAGATTAATGAGGCTGTATCGTTTCAAAGTGTGATCCCTCAATGTTACAAGGTATTTCAAAATACATCATTGAAAAATAAATATGATGTCGAAGTGTACAGGGTGCGTCAAAATATATCATTTAAGGAAAAAAAACATGTCGATTTGAAATATGATATTAATGTGTATACAGGGCGTTTCAAAATACATCATTTAAGAGAAAAACATGTCGATTCAACAGAAGTCTAGCGTTTCAACATGTCGGAAGTCTCGTATCTTTGTTAACCAAGTTAGCATCATCAGGAGAAAGAGGAGATCCAAAAGTGTCGAGAGGTTGAGCGTTGTGGACTCAACGTGAGGGCAATGGGGGAGCGAAGTATTCGACAATGACATTTCAAAATACGTTGTTTTCCATGCGTTTTCGATCGTTTTTTGTGCGTTTACGATCGTTTCTCGTGCGTTCACGATCGTTTTTCGTGCGTTTTAGATCGTTTTACGTGCGTTTACGGTCGTTTTTTGTGTGCTTTCAATCGTTTTTCGTGCGCTCTCGACCGTTTTGCATACATTTTCTATTTTTTGTTGAGGGTATAATAAGGCGGTAAGGTTAGATAAAAAAAAAGAAATGATTTAGAAATTTATTATACATTTTTATTTTGGTAATATATCACAAAGCCATTTGTATAAAATATCTACGTTTCGGAGACTGCAACTGTAAGTTGGTTCGCTTGCGAATGTGATGCATACAGGGTGAGACACCTTCGTTGTTGTCGAATGTGAGAACCATCCATGTTGTATTGTCATAGCCCTCCAAATTTACAACGCGTGTCGGTATATTCAACTCGTGAAATTTTTCAGTAAGAAAGTCATGTTTTTGATGTCCTCGCACATAAATGACATCGACAACTTGTAGATTTTCCGTGAGGATGGCATCCAATTGATTATATTCCACAAAGCAAGAGGAATACCTCAATCCGTGAATGTTTCGCTCCAAGTAACAGGCGGTACGACGATCTTCTTTACTCAAACAGGAAAATGGTGTGTTTGGCAGCAATAAAAAGTTACTACACTGAATTCCAATCCTAATGGCTATTTCTTTAGGATGGAATTTTTGCTCGACGGTGAAGCCTTGAATATCTACAACAGCTATTCTCATGTTGACTCTTCGATTGATACTGAAGCAAAATCATATGTTCAGTTCCATTTTTTAATAATTTCGCTGAGTGGGAGGTGTTCTATGACAGTGTCGTGCACAATTATTATGCAATAGGCTCTAGTATTTTGAGGAAATCCCTCGGATGCTTCGATTTCAAGTTTTACATCAACACTGGAACTTTTGATGCTCTAATCCCTTCTGGAACAATCGATGACAAAGAGAGCTTTGTCCGTAAAGACGGTGGAAGTGAGAAGAGGATTATGCTGATTGGTCATTTTGTAGCTGAGACCAAATTGTGAGTAGTTGAAATAAGCTTGCGAAAAATTACCCTTTGCAAAATTCAAATGCATATTTTCCTTGGGGTAATTCTCTCCGTTAAGAGTGAGCGTTATATTGGTAATATTCAAATGATTGAATATTGTTAGATCATTGTTGACTTTAGTGTAGTCACGATTTTTTTGGAAACATACAATCACATAGCGAGGGCTTTCGAGGAACGAAGAAGTCTTTACGGCCCATATTTCATTTTTTGCACCTTGTGTGAGAGCAGGCAGCAAATGAATTTCCCATTTTTTAAACGGTATGAGAATAGGAGTGTCTGCTCGGATAGCTTTCAAAAGTTGCAATTTAATTTGATCATGCGAAAAGAGTCGTTTAACTTTCAGTTCGATATTTTCAATTTCCAATTTAACTTCCGTTTTCGGTGTTAGTGCAGCAGGAGTCTCTTCTATTTTGAAACAGTTGCTATCATCTCCAGCTCGTACTAATCGAATGGTATGTTTACCGTAGGAAACACACTGATAATCGTTGAAGATATTCAAAAAATGCTTGATGGGTATGAGCATGTTGAATGTTAGATGAGTTGTGTTGATGACGCCTGTATTGTTGGGAAAAGTCCAACCGGAGGTGGCCAAGTGTTTGATATCTTCGTCAGTGTAGATGAGAAAGCCTCTAACAGTACTAAGAATTCCAAGTTCACGAACTGCTTCCAGTTCCTTACCACTCTTCTCATAACTAGCAGATTGAAACATGAAAGCACCAGCATTGTTAACGAATGACACCTTACCGTCCCCTCTAGTCTCCTCAACTTTTCCACTAATGAACAGCAGACTATCGTACAAAGCATCGTAGGCATCAGATTGATTGATGTTGATTTCAATAACATCGTTGTTGCGAAAAGATTTGACATTCTATCTTTTGTATGGACTCATCGATTTGCGGTTTTCGGAAAATGTTGAACACTTGATTGGACAACATGATAACCAAGAGATTCCAGAAACAATTTATTTTCCGTTGTCAATAGTTGTCGACTAGTGAAGGTCTTGGTGAAGACTGACTTGGGGTATGGAGGTGTATTATTTTTATAAATAGTCAGCACCATACTTCCGCTTCAATTCCAAACGAATAATTATTTCTTCGTTTCGGAAATCAATGAGCCTAGAATGTTGGTCGAGCACTCGTAGCGTGATATTGTTTATTTCGTCTCTATGTGCAATAGGTAGGTGAATGGGCTGATTAGGTGTTTCGTCAATTGCATACCCCGGATCAACACCAACAACAAATTCGTATATCGTATGAGTCGGTGTGTCGTTGTAGAAAGCTCCAAACGTAATGTTGCTATCTATGTGTATGGTGCGTACTTTAATGATATCCACAGGTAGATCGGATTCGTGATGTATGTTTGGTTTGAGAAGAGTAGATGAAAACCCCAGTATGTGAGCCAAGCTATTTGCAGGTCGGAAATCAATCGAGTGCTTCAGACAGAATATTTCACTTTTCAGCGTATTATTATTCGGTTTCAGATAGAAAAAATCTTCAGGGTTTTCCTTGAACGTTTTAGGCGTGATGTATTTGTTTATTAATTCTTCAATATCACCAAGTTCGTAAGATCCAACAGGTATATCGATGCTTTTCTGTTTAGTTTTGTCAGCGTTATCATAGTAGTAGAATTTCGTACCTTCTTCAATGTTGGGTATACTGTTGTACGAATGGAAACTGAGCAAAGCCAAAGTATATTCAGAATCAGAATCTAATCGGATGGTTGGATTGAAATCGATGGAGAGCGTCGAAGAACCACTCGTTAGCGTTAATATCATACACATGACTGATATAATGTCAGTATGACATCTCCTTAAATAATGATTCAAACAACAACAACATTTTACATAAAAATCATTTATTTCTACAATGATAACATTCTATTTGCGAATTCACAGGACCATAATACATTGCTTTTTGTAGCGATGACGCAGCTGATGTAGGTGGTGGTACCTCATGTCGGTAATGGATGAAACATGGTAAACGAATCTGCAAAGCGAATCGATGTTGGTAGTCCTTTGATAATCTATGCCAAACATCCAATAATTCCCAAGGTTTAGCATTCTCAATCAAATAGTCGATCGATAAAGTTTTCAATTCAGCATCGGTTAAATCTCGCAAAGATTTATCTCCAACCATTTTTGCAGACATTATGGTGCAGAAACTGTAGACACAGATGTCCGGAATTACTCTGGTCACAATTTTGATACTGATCATTGTTATATGTAATCGTTATACCCCCTCCAAAATATCTGACCAATTCCATTGGAGGTTTGAGATTACCGAAATTATCAAAATATTGTACAGCATTGCCGTTTTTAATGTAAGCTACCCAATGAGTGCCTGCATTCAATTGAGAATCCAAGTTCAATACAGCACATTCTCGCAGTCGAGGACCACGAGTTGGCAACGTGTCGCGCATAAAGACTCCACGAAACTGTGGAATTCTCATTTGACGGGCACATTTTTGAATTTCCGAATCGTATAATGCTCTATGGGGTAGCATCAGTAGGATTTTTTTTGCTTTTCCAAGTAAAGACCTCGCCCTTTGCGTTGCTGTTGTTTCTTTAGGAACAGACCAAATCCTCGAGGTGTTTTGCGTAGGTACAAACCGGAACCTAAATGTTCCATAGCTTTATTGTGGCGTTGATCTTCTTCAAATTTCTTTTTGGCATTTTTAGCATCTATTACGGTTTTTGTGATAGCGCCTGCTCCACCTGCCAACGAACCCAAAGTTGAAAAGGCAGCGAATATAGGTATGAGGGGAAGGATTTCTCCAGATTTTGCTTCGAATGGTATTATCCTAGGTATCCGTATGTTTTTACGTCCTCCAGCTTGACTCAATGCCATTTTAGCAGCTCGCAAAGCCGAAGCACTAGATTTCTTAATATTGGTAGGATGTGGCTTCCAATTTTTAGTAATTTTTTGAAGCATATTACGTCTAAAGGACAACCTTATGCCGAGTTTACGTTTCGCTTTCATTGTTGTAGTTACGAGCCAAGCTGCAGCTTTTTCAACAAATCTAGCGTCTTTCGATTTAACGCGCTCCCAAGCTCTATTTTCCAACACTTGATCTGCTTTATGGCGGTCTTCTAATGAGTCACTTTGAGAGTACGCGATATCGTGATCTTATCAATATTCGTCCAAAGGATTTACACCGGTGTCACCGCGTTCCAATCTCTTTTTCAATTTGGTGCCTGGTCCGCAAAACTGATAACCAGGTAGATGTGATTCGAACGGGAGCTTATTGATAATCGAATTGACGACACCTGCACCGGAGTAAGTCAACATTGAGAATGATTGGATGATGACTGTGATGTTTCTATTTATAACCGTAGCGCACTCATTATCCAGCATCACATCATGGAAGTCGTTCCACAAGACAAGACATAACTATTGAAAATTTAGACTTTTTGAATGAAGTCAACAATAGTAGTGTAGTTGGGAAGCATGGTATATTATTACCCAATTCGTTTCGTGCAATAATTTGTGGGCCGAGTGGTTGTGGAAAGACAAACGCTATCTTAACATTGCTATTCCACCCGAATGGCGCCAAATTTGAAAATATCTACGTATATTCGAAATCATTGTATCAACCTGAATATCAAGTGGTTCAAGAAATTTTCAGTAAAGTCAAGGGGTTGGGATATCATCCGTTCAGTGAAAATGAGGATATCATAAGCCCTCACGAAGCCAAATCAAATTTTATATTCATTTTCGATGATGTCGCATGTGATGGCCAACAGAAAATTCGCGAATATTATTCTGTATGTAGGCATAAGAACATTGACGCCGCCTATCTTTGTCAGACATATTCAAAAATCCCCAAACAATTGATACGAGACAATTGCAATATGATTGTACTTTTCAAACAGGATGAAATAAATTTGAAACATGTATTCGATGAACACGTCTCTCCCGACATATCTTTCGATGAATTCAAGAGAATGTGTGTCGAATGTTGGCAACATCGATATGGAACCGTTGTAATAATGAAAGATTTCGATAAGAATGGTGGACGTTATCGTCAAGGATTCGACAAATATATAAGTATACACAGTGCGTGATGTAGTATCATTCACCATCATGAAACCGTTGAGCAAAGAAGTTGATGTTATTCGAAAGAATAAAATCAACGAAATTGCACGCATCATTCGAAAAAAATATTTGGCTCTGAAATTGGGCAAATCCGAAGAAGATGAGTCATTGCAAAGATTTTTCAAACCTCTGTCTATTCCATTGAGGAAAATAGCTAATAAAACAGCACCACAGTCAGCTAGTACCACATTGATGACTGAGGCAAAAACCGAAGTCAAACAAGAGACAGTGGAAGAGCCTGAAACGACTCCATTCCAATCCCTCTTACATGTTACAGGTACAGATGAGGATGACGATGATGATGAAAACGTCTTTAGTGGGTATGCACAAGACGAACAAGACGACAACGTTGCGTCAGGCATAAACGAACAAGTTTTAGAAGAATATATCGATCAATATCCGATAATGTCTCAACCGTACATTGAAAAACATTGGGGAAATGACAAGGAAATCGACAAAGTATACGGTCCGATATATGATGGGGTATCTTCAAAATGGTTCCTAGGCCAAAAGGAAATCGATTTTGACAAGCGTAGCGGATACATAAAATTGGCTGGGTATCACTGGAAAGGAACACCCAGTATATATGAACTGTTATTTCTCGACATGCCTGAAAATTATAACACTGAGGATTTGAATGTATACAAAAAGATTTTGAATTTATCGAGCGCTCACAAGAATTCGGCTGGGCATCTAAAAGGCACACAGAGATACTAGTACACCAACATAATCAAACCGTTGTTTCCTACAGCAGGAAATCGCCGTTAAACTGGTACTGGGTTTTTTCAACCTAAAACACCTCTTACTACTACTACTGCGATGACATCATGTCTACCCAAAACGTCACCTCTTTCAATGACATTCAATACGAAACCCATAGAATACATTTATTGGGACGATCCCAACGAGCTATGCGAACGTCACAAATTATTGCTAGCCTCTCGAGATGCAGGAAATACTTCACACAACAATGAAATCATTGCCATTTTGAACGAACTCAAAGAGGCAAAAATAATTCTATAAGATACACCACGTTCCCCAATACATTATCATTTTCAAAATGGTTATCGATAAGTTTGGACGTAGCGACAGCAACAGAAAGCGAAAATTGCCAACGCCCTCTGGAGGATATTTGTTGCATTATACCTCAGATGGTAATATTCATTGTGGTGATGTGGAATTGTGTCATGTGAAGAGCCCCACCACTGATTACGATGTTGCTAATAAAAAGTATGTGGATGGAACCGATAATGAACTTGCTTCATTTATATATCAACTAGCTAAGAAACACGAAAAACAAATGATCCAAGTGAATGAAAAACTAACCAAATTCCAAGGTGACATCTCCAAACAAATTACCGAAATAAATTCGAAGGTACAATCTACTATCAAGGAAATCAAAAAGATACAAAATAAGGTTCAAGCAAAACCATAATGAAAGAGCGGGGTTCACACATCTTCACCATCAGTCGTCATGACTTTCAAAGACAAGATTCAACTTGTCAACGAACTACATAAACCAATTAGAAAAAATTATCCTCGACGCCGTACAGTTTTCAAAGGAATAGATGACTTATGGCAGATGGACTTGGCTGAGATGAGATCGTTCGCTCACCAAAATCGAAATTTCAAACTGATTCTAGTCGTCATAGATTGTTTTTCGAAATTTGTGTGGACTCGACAACTGAAATAAAAAACGGGAGAGGAAATTACGAAAACGTTTGCAGATATCTTGACACATACGAAACTTTGTCCAAAAAATTCACAAACCGATCAAGGTAAAGAATTTTACAACAATAAGTTTCAAACTTTGATGAAAAAAACATGGAATAAATCACTACATTACGTACAGTATCACTAAGGCTCCTATGGCTGAACGTATCATTAGAACCTTAAAAGAGAGACTTTTCAAATATTTCAGTCTGAATGGCACCTACAAATGGTTGAATGTCTTGCCTGAAATCACAAAATCCTACAATGATACGCGACACTCGAAGACGGGCATACAACCTTCGAAAATCACCAAAACTAACGAAAAACAAATTCTCAAATCAACATACACCCATGTGAAAATAGCTGGACCGAGAAAATTCAAAGTCGGTGATGTTGTACGAATCAGTAAGGCAAAACACGTTTTTGAAAAAGGCTATACGCCCAATTGGACTACGGAATTATTCAAAATTATCAAAGTCAATATTACCAACCCCGCCACTTTCATGCTAGAAGATATGCAGGGTGCACCTATTAGGGGTGCTTTTCATGGAGAAGAATTACAAGAAACTGCAAATCCTGATATATATCTCGTTGAAAATGTCTTGAGGAAGAAAGATAAAAAAATGTATGTAAAATGGCTGGGTTTGGATAATAAACACAACAGTTGGATCGAAAATGTCGATTTTGTATAGAATCTTATGGAAAACAAGCACACTGACAATTTATTGGGGTGGCCTTTTGTGAAGAAATATTTGTGTGTTTAACAAACGCACAATATCTGAAACGGACCACGTGATCTGAAGCTATAAGAGCGCATGCAAACACAGATGGATATTCAGTTTGAAAATGTCTTTCGATAGTGGTTACGGTAGTGAAGTTGAAGTAATGTTCGACAGTGATGGTGAAGATTTCAATGGAACTCTAAATGTGGCCAAGTCTGTATCGAAAACGGTTCGACTCTGAAATCGAGGGCTCGCAATTAAATTTTTGGCGACAGAACGACCGTTCCAGGAATTCACAAGTTTGACCACCCTGTGTAATCGAATGTTTTCCATCGTTTTATCAAAAATAGCATTTACCATTAGTTTATATAGATTTTTGCCAAAAGAACTGGTGGCTGCAGCCCTTAGACGAGTATTCAACTCGATGTAGGGACGCAGCCATTCAGATTGTTTGAATTTCACAACCCAATGAATTTTGGTTAGATTCAAACCGTTTTTAAATGCTTGTTTCAAGTTGCGATAATGCAAAATATATTTGTTTTTATTATACAGGGTACCCATTAATTTTTTTTGTTTGGAATTTGGTGGTGCTTGATGCTCTGGACAAAACGGAAAATCTTTATGTGAATCATGTAATCTCTCAGGGTATTCCAAATCAACTTCCAATATGTAGCCTTCTGAAGCATTGTCAGGAATTTCAGTTACATCTTTGTCAAAATTTTCCACCCACTGAAAACCTAAGGTAAAAATTCTGACATTGCCCATCCATATTAATTATTGACGTCCAAATATAAAAGATATTTTGAAGGTTTTTCAGGATTGTATGTTTCCATATATTTATTATTTGCTTCAGAATATCTATTTGAACAAACCGATATTCCGCCCCTTATCCCCTTTTCTACAAACATAATCATGTCAATGTCTTTTAAAATTTGTAATTTACACTTCGTTTACTTCAACATGGCATCCCACGTGTACCCAGGCATAGTATAATACCATGCGGGGTCCAACCCATAAGTTGCCATGCTTTTTTGACGAAAATTTTCAAAAACGTCTGCCAGTAATAAAATATCTGTTATCAAATATAGGTCCGCATACGATCCCAAATTTGTAATTTCGAATGATTCCCAAACATTTTGTGCGTGAGCACATTTCTCTTCTGTTATGTATTTATCATTCAATTTATTATAGAATTCTTCTCGTGATGGTAACTCGTTGATGTTCAATTTTTCCATGCTATCTATATAATCATACGGAAATACTCCCTTCCTGGTGAGAAGAGCGAATTTCTCCTCATCTGAATGACTTAATTCTTTTTTAAAATTTCCAAATCATTTTGATCCAATGTGGATACTAATTCATCCAACGATGTTCCCAATGTTCCCATGAATCGAAAAGAATCTATGAATCGAAATTTAATTTTAGTTTCAGCATCCTTCTGTGTAAAGGAAATGTATTTTTCTTTATTTGAGGGAAGTAAGCTCACACAGCCTTTTTTTGCGATATCTCTGATAATGAAGTGACTGTCGTATCCTGAAAGATTATGAAAAGTAATGGGTACCACGAATAATTTTCGAAAGTTGACATTACAGGGGGCTTGGTGAGCAAAACCGCGGAACGCCCCCGTATAGTGATCGTGATCGTACACGATAACATCTTTGGGGGCGAACGGTTTTTCGCAAATATGACAAGTCGTTGCAGCACCGATATTATTTAAAGGCACTGTCATCGGTTCAATATTCTTAATTTTAGATTCAACAAATTTTGCAATATCAGACAACTTATCGGCAAACCATTTCATACAGTCTTCACCTCGATAGCTTTTGAAATGAGAGAGACTGTCATCATAGGAACACTTGAAGTAGTAGCCTGCACTGAAAGGTACATGTTTTTGGTATTTTGTAGTTTTGTTAGATATGCTTTCGTTACATTTTTCCAACAGTGACTCAAAATCAGCAAAAATCATAAACGGACATTTTTGTTTATAAACATAATTTCGAAATTCCACATAATCGTATGTAGGAAAGGAAATTTTACAATCATTCACTTTTTTGCACAAAACAGTATGATCATTTAATTTTTGCTGACTTGAAAAATAATTTAGGCATCTATCACAAAAAAACTTTTGACCTCTATGATAACTCATTTGTTTTGAAAATAGTCTAGACATGTCTTTGATCCAACAATAATGGAATTTAATTTCAGTCTCGTCATCGTCATTATTGGGTGGAGCCTCATAATCGTTCAATTTTGGAAAATATTTGTCTAGAATTAATAACAAATTAACATGTCTGTCTCGTTTTGTTGTCGTGAGTCTGGCAGGTACTACTACAAAAAATGATTTTTTCTTCGCTTGATTTAATTCCAAAGTGTAAACATTTACATAAATATCATTTAGTTTTTCAAATTTGGAAATTTGATGTAAATCCATTGGAGTATTTAGCCCTGTAGTATTCAAAACTGTAGAATAGTGTGGATATTTTGACACTCGTTGTGGATGTTTCGCTACAGGATACAAGGCGCTAATAATACTCCAAAAGAAGCACATTTCGTCATTGTTTTGTACATTAATGCATGCCTGCTTCCTTGCGATTTCTTGCGGCAGTGGAATGAAAGAAGAACCGTTACCAATCACATATTTATTAATTGCTATTTCCAAAAACAGAATATTACTCAAAGCCCACCCCGACAATTGTTCTTCAAATTCGCCTAATTTATTCAATATAACATCCACAGCGTTTTCATTGTACCAAGCAGCCAAGTCCGTACCTGAATCGATAACTTTATTTGGCGTACTGAAATATTTGCGATCAACAATTTCCCCATCATTCGACTTTTTAATAAAATCTCCTGAAAATGTAAAATTAACTTTGAGGCATGACATTTGTTTCAAAATTTTGGAAATCTCACGTTTGAATAATGAAAAAGCATCGTCTAGAAACTTTTTAGGATCTTTATGAGTTAAATTGATGATTACCCCCGTTGTTACTCTACTATTGAAAACATTGTTAACATTTTGCCACTTCACCCTGGTGCTTCGTCGTTTCAAACCCGAGCCTATACGTTTATTATTCATCATTTTTATAATCACTTTGAAGCGTTTCAATTCCCCAATTTGTGTAATTATTTTCTTTTTTTCCCCAACCGAAAATTTTATTTTTCTCATAGCTGAAACGCATTTCTTTATATGTTTGTTAATAAATTCTATAGCTTGTTTGACAATATGATCCGAATAATTATCTTTGATGTGTAAAATGTACTTATCAATTACCGACTTGATTTTTGGAAAATCGACCATTTGGATTTTATTTACTGACATGACTCACCGATATTTTGTTCACAAATGAAATTCTAGGTGTGATGAGTCGGTTTTGGAAGCTGCAGAGAATTGAATTTCGTTCTGTGGACACTGTTAAGTTGCTAAGTTGGATTTGGATGTAGTTGTTGAGATGACTGAACTGATACTGCACACGTTGATGTAGTGTTTTGAAATAAATTCGATTTTCAATGCAAATATAAACCAGAGAAAAATAAAATTCAAGAGTGGGGGTAATGTGTTTCATGGAGTGATTGTGAAAAATGAGCAAGCTACAGTTATAATTAAAAAAATCAACTGTCATTCAAAACAACGAATTTGAAACACATATCCTGCAAGTTCTAAACACATAAAAAATATTGAAAACACTTCTTTATGCGGATCATATCTATGAATGAAAAACTTTTTGAGTCGAACAAAAAATATAGTATACAACCACAAACTTTATACATATATTGAACGAAGAAAAAATGGAGTACTAACCTCAATTTCGTACAATTTCAAATGAAACAACACGACAGCGTATTTTCCTGATACAAAATTCTTCTAAATGGGGGTGATACTCCTCCGTCACTCGATGTGGTAACAAATTGTTGGTGTTGTTAATTGGTTCCCTCTTCACGACTGAATTTGAATTTCAGGAAATCCACCTGCGAGAAACCAAAAATAAAAAATCAATGTTTTGAATTATACGAACACTCTCTCAATAAACGACAACATGAATGAAAGTTATTCGTAACTTACTATGCGTTTTATTCAACTAGAAAGCTGCTCACAAAATGAGCTACAAATGAGCTGTTTACTACATAATAAATGTGTATATAGACAAGATATGGCATTGTCAAAGGCAACTAGATAAAATACGAGAAAAACTCTTATTCATCTTGGATGATTCTCGAGTAAAGTTCATAATCACGTTTTCCGGTTCTGAGGCTGCCATCTAACATCAAAACAAATTGTGCGGTACAATAATTACTGTAAGAGATAATATTCGAGAAAAATGGATATCAGTAATTGTTATTTCTTATCTTCTGATGTATGTAGGATAAAAATAGTAGTCCAGGGTTGGCTTGAGGAATACATAAATACCTCTGAACCGTTAGGTTTTGTATCACGATTCAAGCATTAGATAGACGAAACTCCGAATTCTCAGTCTCCACATTTCGTTTCGTTATATTTACATACTACAATTTTTGAAAAAAACATGTTGGCCTAAATCACTCACTCATTCCCGGTATAACTATAGGGGGTGTTGTTTATTACAACTTAAATAATTGAAAAATGAGTCGATTTTTTCGATATTGGGATTGTTTTCAGATATTTTCAGGCCAATGTGCTTTCAGAAATGTATTCCCTTTTCAACTTTGAACAAGTTTTCTTTTGTTTTTGTTAAGAAAAATCCAATTTTTAATATATGAAAGATATTTCATTTTTCTTGAGTACATAATCATGGCATCATTTTTGGGATCGCTAAGAATCATGCGTTAAAAGGTAAGACCGTGTTTATCTTCAGATAGCACGAAATTCGAGGTTTGTTGTTCGTATGGAAACGACAGATGTTAACGGTGAAACTATAATTTTTTCCGTTAAAATGTTAACTATGGAAGTAAAGATAAGAAAACGGTTTTCAAAAGTAAAAAGTGACTCAAGTCAAAAAGTAGCTACTCACTCTCTCTCTTTCTCTCTCTCTTTCTCTACCTCTCTCTCTCTTTGTTCATTGAGTGAGGTGGTGGAACTGAAATTGAGAGCGTTGTATGTGAGAGTGTATTTAATTTCCTGGATATTTTATTATGAAACTCAGAAGAATTATGTTAACTGAAATATACTACTCAAATATTTTACCCATAGTACCAATTTTAATTGCTCTATATATAGCTTTCGAATGGCTCCAGAGACCCTATTTCCATTCAAATGAACTTTTACATAGTGAAATGACTCACTCTATTTGAAATATAATAATAAATATAATTAAACATGATAAACATAGTTAAAAGCTGAGGACAGTGTCCTATGAAAGTCTAATAAATAAAATAAGATCAATATGGACGCTTATAAAAATATAAACATGATACCATAGCAAAGTACAAAATTATCATGAACATAAAGATCATATGGACGCTAATAAAAATATAAACATGATAGTATAGCAGAGTACAAAACTATTATGAGCATAAGGATCAGAACAAGATATCATCGATTTCATTTTCAATAGCATTCACAGATGTAGCACTAACAACTTTTCATTATATTGAAAATTTGAATGCCTTGAAACTGCTTTCATTGTTTGGTCTTAAAGTTCATTTCTTCAGTTTGAATCAATAGTTTTATGATCTTTTATCAAAATTCTGAATGAAAATTTGGCCTAGACTAGTATAATTTTATATGAGAGTGCGGAAGGAGAAGATGAGATCTCCTCCGAGTGTAGCTTTCAGTATATGAGGGTTGGTTTTTCAACAGATTTGAATAACATAGGGTGAACGTATGGTAGTTTCATCGATGTCATGAAGGGTATTTGTAAAAATGTTTCGTGAAATCAATTCTGACACGTTCGCTTGTTGATAGAATATGATTGGACCAGGTGAGGTCTGAAGTGATAAAACACACTGGTCTTAGATCAGGTAAATACCAGTTTCTAGTTTGTGATTGACTATATCGTATCGTATCATTAGCATGGAGTGATTCAGAACTATTCAAATAGAATAGTTCAGAATTTTGGTTACGTGAGTTATTAGAAAAATTGACCTAGGACAGGGTCTTGGGACACTTTCTCGTAAACAGCAGTGTCAGATGAAATCGATGTGTCCACATCAAGTATAAAGCTTCTATTCATCAAGAATTCTGCGATTCAAGAGTTGAACTAGAACCCTAGAATAAAAAATGTTTTCAATCAATTCTGCGATTCAAGAGTTGAACTAGAACCCTAGAATAAAAAATGTTTTCAAAATTGGGAAAATATATTCGAGATAGTGATGAAGTAATAATTTGTAAAGAAAACTTTTGGTGGAATTCCATTCGATATTTAGAAGCGTTTGGAACCACTATTATGAAAATTTTTATGATGGGACTACCTTGATTCACATTTCACTTGCTGAATGAGCATCTCTCTATTTCCTTTACAGGAACCCCTTTTGTGGGGATGATGCTTTATACCAGGCGGTTTAGAGTACTAAAATTACATTTTCATGACTCAGTCAGGAAATATATCAATTTGTTTATATATAGCCCATATTTTGGAAAAATGAGTAAAAATATTTTTTATGTCAAACGATTACAAAAAAGGGATAATGTACTAAAAATTGAAAAATAATTTGAAAAGTTCTAGGTAGCCGTCATCACACCACTCCCTTCAGCAATCTACGGAATTGATCAAATAGAAAATAATGGAATCGTTGGGCGAAGCGTAACCTGAGTAAATATGTAAATACCAAGCCCAACGATTTTATCATTTTGCTATCTCATCAATACCGTAGATTGCTGAGGAGAGTGGTGTGATGACTGCTACCTAGGACCTTCCAAATTATTTTCCAGTTTTTAGTAGATTACCTACATCATTATTATTATTATTTTTTCAATGAAATCTTTCAACGTAACATTTTCAAGTTTTCAGTTTCTAATTTTTATCCACCCCAATGCCACAGAGTTCTAGACACGTTATAACCTTTTACCTCAACTTGGGTGATGTATCGCTAACGACGTATCATTTGTAGCCACCCTAACGCCATACAGTCCTTAACACGATACAAAATTTTGACTTGGATGAAAGATCCATGCTTGTATTTCGATTAGTAGGTACCACTATAGCACCTTCTAGTCAAGCCGTCATTTGATACACATATTGAGGTAGTTGTGGGATAAAAATATATAATTTTGTAGCTGCGGCCATCTTGAATTTACAATGATACCGAATTCATTAAATTGTATTGTCATCAAAACTGAATATGTGTACCAAATATCAGATCAAATTATCAACAAGAAATGAGTCAAACTCCAATTACTAAATTTGACCCAAATAAATAAATGTATAAATAAATAAACGAACAAACAAACAGGACAAGCTGAATGAAACCGTTTGATTGATGAATTGAAAAGTACCTTCTCCTTTTCGACATTACAAAAAATCTGAAGGTGAAATACATATACTTGGAACTTCAATAATGTCTCGAACTGAAAACTGCATGTTCGGTCGCAAAACTCACAAAAGCGAATCCAAACGAAAAATACTTCAATTGAATGCAAAATTATAGATGAAACACATTTAATTTGCAGCCTGTTCTGGATTGCTCCACTCATTTTTGCTCTCGATGACGAAGACGAGATCAGAAAGCTTTGATCATCATTTGTGTCAAAATAAGTTTAAATACACATTTGACATAACATGAGAATAACATTTAGGTTACTAATTATAAATACAATCACATTGTTTCGTATTTTCTAGGTTGCAGAGTATTAAGCTCGTGCAATTTCTCTACTTATCAAATCATGAAGTGTTTGCTTATTTCGAAAATCTTATTCAATTGAAGCATTCAACCTATATAATGCAATCTGTTTTCATTTTCACCATCACACTTAGGCATATAAGCCTAGTCTGTTAGGACTTTGCGAGTATATGTGCATAATTATATACAAAGTGCAGGGTGGACGCAGTTCATAGGAGTCCCACAATCTTTCGTGCATTATACAAAGCCAATACATTTGGTGGTAGAAAACGAGTTATTTTGATTTTTCATAAACTACACCTTACGATCTGATCTTCACAAACTTTATTTTCAAAAAATATATATTAGTACTCAATTAACTACGAAAAAGCTACTGTGTTAGCGAAACATGTCGTGATATATTTTTTGAACATAAAGTTTGTGAAGATCAGATCGTAAAGTGTAGTTTATGAAATTACTATAGATCTTCATCAAGTAATGACCGAATCAATCAGAAAAGATTAATTTTGTGTTTGTCTACAATACAGCGCTAGCTACACTTGATGCGGGCTTCCTATCGTACTTCGTAACGTTAAGGGTATTGCATTAGGATTTCCCATTTAACTCCTATTTCACATAACACCTTGTAGAAGAGAGGTGAAAAATGTCATAAATGTATTTGAGATCAAACAGTTATCTTGCATAAATGTCTGTCGGATATAATTCAATATCCCACGTGGTATTGCCGGGGAAGAAAGTAGTTGTTTTCCGGTAGGAATTTACCAGAACCCACTGTGTAGTTCTGTTGAGAAAGATGAAATTTTCGTAATTTCATTTGGAAATATTTATTTCATTGTTGATTATCAGAATGTTTCAAACATTTTCACAGATTTGTTTCATTACCTACATTACATTACAGTGTCAAAGTAAAATTTCAAGGAAGGTTTGATTAAACCATGGTTCAAATAAATCCAACGAAGGTTCTAATGGGGAATTCAAGACCAGTTATTGCTTGAAATGAATTTCATTTGTCAATAAACACACTGATGTAGAAATAGTAAATTACGTAAAATTAAATAATATTTTTAAAGAAATTATTGCAAATGTATTTTTTCTACTGTGTCTATGTCTTCTGTGTCCAATAGAAACTTAAACTGATAAGAAGGAGAGTTGATTTTCATATAATTCAATTTCCAATTCAATCGTGAAAATTGTGTTACTATAAAAGTATCCATTTGAGTAATATCTTTATAGATTACTTGACATTCCAGAAAAAAGTTTCTAGTTGAATAAAATATTTGAACTTTTTCACCTTGCTTGCAAGATATCCTAGTGCAAGTCTTTCAAAAAATCATTTTTAAGAGATGAATCAAAAAATAAAACAATAGAAGTCATCATAATCAATATCAACTGTAAAAAAAACTCTTTTGTATAATATTGACAAAAATGGTTTTGGAAACCATTAAAAAATATTTGTTCATTTTATTATTTTTCATCAAATGGTCTTCAAAAATAAAATATGTGAAATGATATATTCATCATTTTACTGAATATATTTCATGAACAAGAACAGAATTATATGTTTTCTCAACTGAGTACAAATGAATATAATTGAATTAATGTGAGTTTTGAATTATCACAGGTACAAAAGCTCTCAACTTCCTATACTGTAAACAGGAAAAACATTTACTCAACTTGAATTTCAGCAACAAGGAAAACATACTTGATACTACAACCAAAGTATTAATTTGTTATCCTGGACATGCCAACCTTGTTGGCGAAACGCACGTCAAGTGCAAGTATTTTTAAATTGGTGAATGGATAACTGAATTCAAACAAAAAGTGTTTATTTTCATACGAATCTTTCCAATCATACCTATGAATCAAAGATATAATTTGATCTGAGATAATATGTACTTTATCTGAGGAGTACCGTCGAAACCCTTGACTGATTTGACAATTTACCTCTTCCCATCGACCGTCAACAATAAACTTTAAATCTCCTATTTCAAATATTATATCCACTTTTGTCATACCTACGACCAAATATCTTGGCAACACCGTAGGGGCTTGGTTATATCTTCAAAATATATACTTATATACAATGGGGCTTTGTATAAGCGAATGAATATCAATGGATTCGTAATATACGTAGAATATATTCAGCGAATATATTTCTTATATACACCCGCCGACCTTCCTCTCAACCCGGGCTTCGACTGACCCTCGGCATATACGCATCTGACGCATGATACCAAGCCCGCTATATGCCGAGGGTCAGTCGAAGCCCGGGTTGAGAGGAAGGTCGGCGGGTGTATATAAGAAATATATTCGCTGAATATATTCTACGTATATTACGAATCCATTGATATTCATTCGCTTATACAAAGCCCCATTGTATATAAGTATATATTTTGAAGATATAACCAAGCCCCTACGGTGTTGCCAAGATATTTGGTCGTAGGTATGACAAAAGTGGATATAATATTTGAAATAGGAGATTTAAAGTTTATTGTTGACGGTCGATGGGAAGAGGTAAATTGTCAAATCAGTCAAGGGTTTCGACGGTACTCCTCAGATAAAGTACATATTATCTCAGATCAAATTATATCTTTGATTCATAGGTATGATTGGAAAGATTCGTATGAAAATAAATACTTTTTGTTTGAATTCAGTTATCCATTCACCAATTTAAAAATACTTGCACTTGACGTGCGTTTCGCCAACAAGGTTGGCATGTCCAGGATAACAAATTAATACTTTGGTTGTAGTATCAAGTATGTTTTCCTTGTTGCTGAAATTCAAGTTGAGTAAATGTTTTTCCTGTTTACATTATATGAAGTTGAGAGCTTTTGTACCTCTGATAATTCAAAACTTACATTATTTCAATGATATTCATTTGTACTCAGTTGAGGAAACATACCTATAATTCTGTTCTTGTTCATAAAATATATTCAGTAAAATGATGAATATATCATTTCACATATTTTATTTTTGAAGACCATTTGATGAAAAATAATAAAATGAACAAATATTTTTTAATGGTTTCCAAAACCATTTTTGTCAATATATGTCGGTAGGATATAACCATATTATACAAAAGAGTTTTTTTTTACAGTTGATATTGATTATGATGACTTCTATTGTTTTATTTTTTGCACTTCAATTGAATGATATTTTCGAAATAAGCAAACACTTCATGATTTGATAAGTAGAGAAATTGCACGAGCAACCTAGAAAATATGAAACAATGTGATTGTATTTATAATTAGTAACCTAAATGTTAATCTCATTTTATGTCAAATGTGTATTTAAACTTATCTTGACACAAATGATGATAAAAGCTTTCTGATCTTGTCTTCGTCATCGAGAGCAAAAATGAGTGGAGCAATCCAGAACAGGCTGCAAATTAAATGTGTTTTATCAATAATTTTGCATTCAATTGAAGTATTTTTCGTTTGGATTCGCTTTTGTGAGTTTTGCAACCGAACATGCAGTTTTCAGTTCGAGACATTATTGAAGTTCCAAGTATATGTATTTCACCTTCAGTTTTTTTGTAATGTCGAAAAGGAGAAGGTACTTTTCAATTCATCAATCAAACGGTTTCATTCAGCTTGTCCTGTTTGTTTGTTCGTTTATTTATTTATACATTTATTTATTTGGGTCAAATTTAGTAATTGGAGTTTGACTCATTTCTTGTTGATAATTTGATCTGATATTTGGTACACATATTCAGTTTTGATGACAATATAATTCAATGAATTCGGTACCATTGTAAATTCAAGATGGCCGCAGCTACAAAATTATATATTTTTATCCCACAACTACCTCAATATGGATATCAAATGACAAGACTTGACTGGTAGAATAGTAGTCCACTCTGAAAAAGATGCAGATTCAAGCTATAAAATGGTGAAATACATATTATATCACAACAACCTCAATATGTGTATCAAATGACGGTTTGAGTAGAAGGTACTATAGTGGTACCTACTAATCGAAATACAAGCATGGATCTTTCATCCAAGTCAAAATTTTGTATCGTGTTAAGGACTGTATGGCGTTAGGGTGTCTACAAATGATACGTCGTTAGCGATACATCACCCAAGTTGAGGTAAAAGGTTATAACGTGTCTAGAACTCTGTGGCATTGGGGTGGATAAAAATTAGAAACTGAAAACTTGAAAATGTTACGTTGAAAGATTTCATTAAAATAATAATAATAATAATAATAATGTAGGTAAACTACTAAAAACTGGAAAATAATTTGGAAGGTCCTAGGTAGCAGTCATCACACCACTCTCCTCAGCAATCTACGGTATTGATGAGATAGCAAAATAATAAAATCGTTGGGCTTGGTATTAACATATTTACTCAGGTTACGTTTCGCCCAACGATTCCATTATTTTCTATTTGATCAATTCCGTAGATTGCTGAAGAGAGTGGTGTGATGACTGCTACCTAGAACTTTTCAAATTATTTTTCAATTTTCAGTACATTATCCCTTTTTTGTAACCAGTACTTCATATAACTTTTTTTCCTAAAAGTCTTCGTAACCAAGTTACGGGCCCTCGAAGTTACAAAATGAAAAATGTTTTTCTTTGATAACTTTTCAAGTGAATATTCAAAATTATCCAAATTTTGGTAATAGACTAAACAAATGAATTCCGTCGATGAGCTTTCATGCAGAAGTCAGTTGTTTTGTGCTACAAAGTCAGGAACGGACTACCCCCGATGGTCCACACCCCAAAACTTTGAAATGACAGATATTTTTCAATATTTCTCAACAAAATAAGGTTACTTGGACAATTTTATGAATAAAAGTACTCGTGTGGAAAGTCGATCGGAGCAACGAGTCTTGATAAAAATGTAGTTCTACTCGACGACATCAAACCCGCTTGTCCACCATTATTTGAAATGAATAATTATCAAAGCAGAAATAATAATGATAACGTTAATTCAACAACATTTATAACAGGAATAATACAAAGTATGCTAAAATGAAGTCGTAAACAAAAAGTACAGTACCTATATGGAAGTTTAAGTCACAATTGTGATAGCAGATATTTTTTCAAAAGAAATATCAAGTTCTGTAGATTCGTGGTGTTTTAAAACTAACAAGCTACTTACTATGAAATATCGAATTCATTCCATATTTTGTATGTACATAATACGTGTGGAATAATCACGTTTCGTGTTGATCAGTTATCTGAATCTCATGAAACTCAACATTCAAATGTTTCAAATTCTTCTTCACAGCTAAACTGTTGAGGAGTTTCACTGATAATTATAATTTTATGGGAGAAATTCTTTAAAACGATTCTAAATTTAGCTAAAAAACGCACATCGGAAAAAATATTTACTATACTAATAAAAAGCAAACGAATGAACTACAAAAACGGCTGCACATGATCAGGTGAAAAATATCCAGGGAGTAATATTTCTTTCACAGATTTTTCACGTATAGTCAGTGGGCATACTTGAAGACTGGCTATAAATCAAATCATCTAAAGGAACAATTCGTTCAGGCCAGTCTCAACACCCTACACAGTAGGTTAATGGACTGACACCTATCAGAAAACAACTACTCCCCTGGCTAATACCACGAAGGGCTTTGGATTATATCCGACAGGTGTCACTGCAGGATTCTTCACAGAAGTTATTCCTGCATATGCTGTTGGCAATACAACTGCCGCAATAGATTTTCAATTATTGGAACACACTTGCAGACCGGTTTCGGGCTGTTTGGCCACTCGTCAGTGCAAGGTAGTGTATATCATCAACATAAAGTCGATGATTTCCGATAATTGAAAATCGAATTCCGTCAGAGTATCATTCCTCGAACTAAGCTGAAGACTACAACAAACAATAGGTTTGTCTTCGCTCCATCTGCCTGTGAACGAGGTAACCAACTGCATATCCAAATTTGCCCAATTCCTCGTAAAAGGAAAAAAATCTTCCACGTATAGTCAGTGGGCATACTTGAAGACTGGCTATAAATCAAATCATCTAAAGGAACAATTCGTTCAGGCCAGTCTCTTTCACAGATGTTGACAAAAAAACCGTTTAGAAAGTTTTGATAAAAAATGAGAAACTGGAATGCGATTTTGTTTTGTTGTGTGGTGCGTTGTCATATGACTATCATTGTATTGTCAATATTCTATAGGATATTTTGAATTTTTTTGATATGGCCGAACAGTTTACATTCAATGAATATGCAGATATGCATGTATTTTATGGACGAGCATTTTGTAATGCTGCAGAAGCTCGTCGTCTGTATTCCGAGCATTTTCCAATCGAACGGTACCGTCAAGAGAAACATTCGAGCGTGTCGATCGCAGCTTGAGGGAGACAGGTATGTAATAATTGATAATTAATTTGAGCACGTTGTTTTATTTCGATATTATTGTAGGTACAGTTTTGCCAAAACGAGGTGGTGAGGGCGCTCCTAGGACTGTACGTACCGTTGTATTGGAGGAAAATATTTTGGAAGCCGTCGCTGATGATCCTTCAATGAGCATCAGAAATCTATCAGAACAGTTCCATACATCCAAGTCCACTATTCATAGAATAATTAGGGAACAACTGCTCCACCCATTTCACATCCAGAAGGTACATGCCATGACACCTCAAGATTTTCCAGCACGACTGGAATATGCCAATTGGTTGATGGATAGGCAAAGAGAGGATATGACTTTTAATAATCGAGTTTTATTCACTGATGAAGCAGGTTTCAGTAGAGATGGAGTTATCAACTCTCATAATCTCTATATATGGGCCGAAGAAAATCCCCATGGGATATTGCAAACCAAACACCAACGGAAATTCAACGTGAATGTTCGGGCTGGTATCATAGGAAACCATCTTATAGGACCATTCGTTCTATAGGACCGATTGAATGGAGAACGATATTTGGAGTTCATTCAGAACGATTTGAATGGACTTTTGGAACATGTTCCATTGCAAACCCGAAGAGATATGTGGTTTATGCATGATGGCGCTCCTCCTCATTTTAGTTTGATTGTGCGTGACCATCTGAACCATATTTTCCACAATAGATGGATTGGTAGAGGTGGGCCATATTCATGGCCATCGCGGTCTCCGGATTTAAATCCATTGGATTTCTTTCTGTGGGGGCATCTAAAAAGCCTTGTTTACGCTACACCTATTCACACAAGAGATGCATTGTTGAACAGAATAACATTACATTGTGAAGCCATACGAAACGACCCTGGAATGCTATTTCAAGTACAGAGAGGGTGTCTTCGCAGACTAAGAAAATGTATAGAGAGAGAAGGTGGTCATATCGAGCAGTTTCTGTAGCGGATTTTTCATTTCTGTTTGCTCTTGAGGCTCTTGAGTTTCGTTAGTTAAACGTGTTTGCATTATAAAAATTCGTTATGAACATTTTACTTATCATTTCCATTTTCCTTAAAAACTAATATTTTCGAATAATGGTAGACATCTCAGGATAAATGTTGTTGAATTAACGTTATCATTATTATTTCTGCTTTGATAATTATTCATTTCAAATAATGGTGGACGAGCGGGTTTGATGTCAAGACTCGTTGCTCCGATCGACTTTCCACACGAGTACTTTTATTCATAAAATTGTCCAAGTAACCTTAATTTGTTGAAAAATATTGAAAAATATCTGTCATTTCAAAGTTTTGGGGTGTGGACCATCGGGGGTAGTCCGTTCCTGACTTTGTAGCAAAACAACTGACTCCAGCATGAAAGCTCATCGAAGGAATTCATTTGTTTAGTCAATTACCAAAATTTGGATGATTTTGAATATTCACTTGAAAAGTTATCAAAGAAAAACATTTTTCATTTTGTAACTTCGAGGGCCCGTTACTTGGTAACGAAGGATTTCAGGAAAAAAAGTTATATGAAGTACTGGTGATATTTTGACCCCATCTATACATTCCCGAGAGGAAAAGAGGAAGTCCAGGGACACCCTGTATATAAACAAATTGATATATTTCCTGACTGAATCATGAAAATGTAATTTTAGTACTCTAAACCGCCTGGTATAAAGCATCATCCCCACAAAAGGTGTTCCTGTAAAGGAAATAGAGAGATGCTCATTCAGCAAGTGAAATGTGAATCAAGGTAGTCCCATCATAAACATTTTCGTAATAGTGGTTCCAAACGATTCTAAATATCGAATAGAATTCCACCAAAAGTTTTCTTTACAAATTATTACTTCATCACTATCTCGAATATATTTTCCCAATTTTGAAAACATTTTTTATTCTAGGGTTCTAGTTCAGCTCTTGAATCGCAGAATTGTTGATGAATAGAAGCTTTATACTTGACGTGGACATATCGATTTCATCTGACACTGCTGTTTACGAGAAAGTGTCCCAAGACCCTGTCCTAGGTCAATTTTTCTAATAACTCACGTAACCAAAATTAGACACTATTTGAATAGTTCTGAATCACTCCATGCTAATGATACCAAATTTTACTCCAATCCATCACCTTTTACAGGAAAATTCGGCCTCAATTCCCAAATGATGCAATGAATGGTTACTTCCATTGAATATTGCTCAATGTGTCGTCTTACATATAAAAAAACAACTGTTTTTCCTTACACATTACGATATACTCAATCACAAACTAGAAACTGGTATTTACCTGATCTAAGACCAGTGTGTTTTATCACTTCAGACCTCACCTGGTCCAATCATATTCTATCAACAAGCGAACGTGTCAGAATTAATTTCACGAAACATTTTTACAAATACCCTTCATGACATCGATGAAACTACCATACTTACGTTCACCCTATGTTATTCAAATCTGTTGAAAAACCAACCCTCATATACTGAAAGCTACACTCGGAGGAGATCTCATCTTCTCCTTCCGCATTCTCATATAAAATTATACTGGTCTAGGCCAAATTTTCATTCAGAATTTTGATAAAAGATCATAAAACTATTGATTCAAACTGAAGAAATGAACTTTAAGACCAAACAATGAAAGCAGTTTCAAGGCATTCGAATTTTCAATATAATGAAAAGTTGTTAGTGCTACATCTGTGAATGCTATTGAAAATGAAATCGATGATATCTTGTTCTGATCCTTATGTTTATAATAATTTTGTAATCTGCTATACTATCATGTTTATATTTTAATTAGCGTCCATATGATCCTTATGTTCATGATAATTTTGTACTCTGCTATGGTATCATGTTTATATTTTTATAAGCGTCTATATTGATCTTATTTTATTTATTAGACTTTCATAGGACACTGTCCTCAGCTTTTAACTATGTTTATTATGTTTAATTATATTTATTATCATATTTCAAATAGAGTGAGTCAATTCACTATGTAAAAGTTCATTTGAATGGAAATAGGGCCTCTGGAGCCATTTGAAAGCTATATATAGAGCAATTAAAATTGGCACTATGGGTAAAATATATGAGTAGTATATTTCAGTTAACATAATTCTTCTGAGTTTCATAATAAAATATCCAGGAAATTAAATACACTCTCACATACAACCCTCTCAATTTCTGTTCCACCACCTCACTCAATGAACAAAGAGAGAGAGAGGTAGAGAGAGAAAGAAAGAGAGAGAATGAGTAGCTTCTTTTTGACTTGAGTCATTTTTTACTTTTGAAAACCGTTTTCTTATCTATACTTCCATAGTTAACATTTTAACGGAAAAAATTATAGTTTCACCGTTAACATCTGTCGTTTCCATACGAACAACAAACCTCGAAATTCGTGCTATCTGAAGATAAACACGGTCTTACCTTTCAAAGCATAATTCTCAGCGATCCACAAAATGATGCCATGATTATGTACTCAAGAAAAATGAAATATCTTTCATATATTAAAAATTGGATTTTTTTTAAAAATAACAAAAGAAAACTTGTTCAAAGTTGAAAAGGGAATACATTTCTGAAAGCACATTGGCCTGAATGTAATAAACAACACCCCCTATAGTTATACCCGGGAATGAGTGAGTGATTTAGGCCAACATGTTTTTTTCAAAAATTGTAGTATTCTTTTAGTTATCCAGCTAAATATAACGAAACGAAATGTGGAGACTGAGAATTCGGAGTTTCGTCTATCTAATGCTTGAATCGTGATACAAAACCTAACGATCATTACCCATTGATTCCAAATGTATGGGCTTTGTATAATGCGTAATATCTAATGGGACTCGTATGAACCGTATTAAATCCGCACAATATATATATATATATATATATATATAATTTTATACATATCTGCTAGCGCGCCCCCTACCTGAAATAGCGAGAACTAAAGGTGTATATCTTGAGACTTTTCCATCGTTTACAAAGCCCGGGCTATATTCGTCTATGAGGTGCCCTACTCATTTCTAACCTAATAAAAACGATATACACGTGAATTTTTACGAAGCCCGAGACCGGGCTTCACAAAAGTGTATAAGGCTTGGTATAGTGGTCCTGTGTAGCGTTTTGGGCTTCGTAATGGGGGTTAATACGTCTATATATATATATATATATATATATATATATATATATATATATATATATATATATATATATATATATATATATATATATGCTGAACTGGTTTTTCCGGGTATTTGATCCGTGTATGTGATATTATCTCTAATTTTCTAATTGGATTGTGAAATGAGAGATAATATCACATACACGGATCAAATACCCGAAAAAACCAGTTCAGCATATTCTTATCCGAAAAAACTTCAGATTTCATATATATATATATATATATATATATATATATATATATATATATATATATATATATATTGTATATATATATCGAAAAAAAATTTGGAAATCAAATGATTCAACAATTCTCACCAATTTTCAATTAAATTACATTTGAATGAATTCTACTGAGGAAAAAGTCAAACCTAAAACACTGGTATCACTTTCAACGGATGCAACTAACTCATTTTGCCATGCATGACGTATTTATAGTAAAATAAGTGATGACATATTTTAAAATGAAACAAAGAGCCTTTGTTTCGTCGCTTTGAGAACTGCGTATCTCCGGATGCAGATTCGACATTGGCAGTGATCAATGTCACCTTAGGTATGAATATAAAAATTAGTGATGACATATTCTGAAATGGAACAAATGAAAATCAAAGAGTCTTTGTTAGATGCCTATTCAGCGTTGACATTGATCCATGTCACCTTGGATTTGAATAGCGCAACAAACACATGAATTCTTTTTTTTTTTCATTTAATTTGAAGTCCTAGATGTGATGATGCGACTATTATTAGTGAATATACAACTTTGTGCCCTCTCGCCATCGTCTCCGTTTTTTTTCTCTGTCGATGAATTATGCATTCGTTTCCCTTTCATTTGATGTGCTGCACGTTGAGATCCAACTATCATTAACAAAGATGTTGTTTAGTGTCACTCTGACATACTGCGCCATCTTTGTTTTTTCTCTGTCGATGAATTTTGCATTTCTTTTCCTTTCATTTGACGTGCTGTACGTGACGATTCGACAATTATTAACGAAAATGTGGCTTTGTGTCCTTCTGACATGTTGCGTCAGATTTGCTTTTTCTCTGTCGATGAATTCTGCATTCATTTCCCTTTAATTTGATGTGCTGCATGTTTAGATTCAACTATCATTAATGAAGATGTGTGTTAGTGCCCTTCTGACATGTTGCACCATATTTGTGTTTTAGTTGTCGATGAATTCTGCAAATCTTCTTCTTTCATTTGACATGATGTACGTGACGATCCGAAGTTTTTTCAATGATTCTCTTTTCAATTCTTCCTATGCTGTTTGACATCAGGCGCTCGACATTATATTTTCCATAGTCTACTCATTAAATCATTTGAAATGAGTTCCTGCATCGACCTGTTGCGACTAGTATAGCGAAAATAGGTTATGAGGTCCTTTTGGCTTCGTAAAATTATTAACTATGTATTTTGACATCTAAACGAATCCATTGATGTTGAAATCATCAGAATCGGACGACCGGAAGTGAAAACCGGAAGTGACCTGTTTTTGACGGATTCGAAACCTTCTCACCCTAAGGAATACAAAAATATCATATGTTCCAGTATACGATGATTTTTTCATTTTTTAGTCAACTAATCATGTGTTTTGAATAAAACTTCTGTAATTACATTACACTTGTAGTTGTTCATAACTCAACAACTTTTAATTTCAAATTTGTTCAATGATTTTCTTTAAATGTGCAATTATTTCTATGCTATTTCACATTGGACGCTGTATATTATACTTTCCATAATCTACAAATGAAATCATTTGAAATGAGTACCCACATCGGTCTGTTGCTGCTAGTATAATGAAAATAGGTTATACGGTTCTTTTGCTTCGTAAAATGAATAATTATGTTTTTTGACATCTAAACGAATGCATTGATGTCAAAATCATCGGAATCGGACGACCGGAAGTGGAAACTGGAAGTGGTCGCTTTTAGATGGATTTGAATCCTTCCCACCCTAATAATCCAAATATATCATATGTTTCAGTATACAATGATTTTTCATTTTCTTTGTCAATGAATTCTGCGTTTGCATCAAGCTTCTGCAATTGGAATAAATTTATAGTTGTTTTTCAGTGATTTTTGTTGAATTTGCAATTCTTCCTATGCTATTTCACATTAGGCGTTGGATATTATATTCGTCACACCATCTTTGTTTTTTCTCTGTCGGTACACTCTGTATTCGTTTCCCTTACATTTGATGTACTGCACGTTGAGATTCAACTATCATTAACAAAGATTTGGCTTAGTGCCCTTATGACATGTTGCGCCATCTTCGATTTTTTTTCGTCGTTGACTTCTGCATTTCTTATCCTTTCATTTGACGTGCTGTACGCGACGATCCGATCATTATTAGCGAATATACAACTTAGAGCCCTTCTGACAGTTGTGCTATTATTTCGTGTAATAACTCATTAATTTCCACAAATTATCACACACGCCACCACCTCTCACGCTGACCACGTCACTTTCAAGGTTTTGATATTTTTTCACTATTATTATTATCATTCGACCCACATTCTCCAGTTCAATTTCATCTAGCACAATCAATCGAGTGTTATTTGATTTCTCCATTCCGATTAGCTGGTCGACACTACTCTGTAACAGAAGTTAGGTTGAGTGTTCCACAAGGTTCCGTTCAAGAGTCTGAAAATTCGCAAAATGAATCTTCATACGATAAAGCATGGACTTTAGTCATTTCCTGATGATGCTTACTTGGTTAGCGAAACGTGTTTAATGATGAATTACTGTCATATTGAAACACGAAAAACCGTTACGACAATAACGATGAAACGATAACGGATAAATGCACGGAAAACGGTCGAAAACGCACGGAAAACGGTCGAAACGCACGGAAAACGATCGAAAACGCACGGAAAACGGTCGCACGCAAAACGGTGGCACGCAAAACAGTGGAAACGTTTGTAAAACGGTCGCTTTCTCCATTTCCGAATGTTAACCCCACAAAACGTAACTCATCGACACTTTTGGTGCCATCTCCTTCTTCTCCTGATGATGCTAACTTGGTTAACAAAGATACGAGACTTCCGACATGTTGGAACGCTAGACTTCTGTTGAATCGACATATTTTTTTCTTACATGATGTATTTTGAAACGCCCTGTATACACATTAATATCATATTTCAAATCGACATGTTTTTTACCTCAAATGATATATTTTGACGCACCCTGTACACTTAGACGTCATATTTATTTTTCAATGATGTATTTTGAGATAACTTGTAACAATGAGGGATCACACTTTGAAACGATACAGCCTCATTAATCTGTAATGTTTTTCCTTAAATCTGATTCATTATTATTAATATATCACTTTCGCGCTTCCAATTTTCATCGAGTCGTTTACGATTAATTCCAAAACCGGCAACGCTACATTGCCCCATAAACAATGATTTATTGTACAACTGGCAACGCCGAACCTGCCATGCTGGCATGTATTGACATTTGACATATGCAGTCTTATGAGTCTAGTGTTTACAGTGTCCTTCTTCAACCAATAGATAGTTCAGCTAGTGACTCATAGATGACTCTGTGTGTTCTATAACTTTTGTTGTTTTCATATACTTTTGAATCGATGAATCGAGCGCTTATCTCTGTGTGGTTACTGATAACAGGACATGAAATAATTCTGTACGATAAAATATCCAAATGAATCTCTCAATTTCCAATACGCAAAGCCACGTAAATTCATACGGAACACCATGGGGGCTCTTACACACACATCTTTATATGAAATATTAATTATTTCCCATCTAAGTATATTTTCCTATCTTCAACAAGATAATGACGATTACATTCTACGAAAATTAAAAAAAATGCTGTCGAGTATAATGAATGAGTCAATTTCGGCCCCATAAAACTAACGCTGTAAATACCCAACATTCGCTGTTAACTCCAATATCTTACGTTGGTGTAGAGGCTAAGGATAATGTCTACCACGCGGACGATCCAGGTTCGAATCTCATAACTATAAACTTTTCCTAATTAAAATCACGTGACTGGAACGTGACAAGGGGGCCGAGGGGTAAGGAAGAGTCGCAAGAGGGCCTGAGCGGTGATGCGGAGTCCCAAGGGGGCCGAAGGCAAGGGGGTCCACGCTTAAATCGCTACGATACTCGTTCCATCCTGCGTCGATGACGTTTTCCCCACTCCCGTTTGAGCCAGAATCGGTGTTGTTCATCTACTACACTTCAGTGAAATATTTTGATAGTTTTGGTGATTCACCCCCTACCAAAGAATTGATTCACTATTTTTATAAGGATTCAAATCCTATCAATACTATCACATATAACTATGAGCGTAGACAACAATTCAACACAGTATGGTGTGGTCATTTGTGTTTGAAGTTTCTCCAGAACAAGACATGGGAAATAACACCAGCACAGGACAGGAAGAGTATTGAAAAGATTAGTTATTCGTTGATAGCATATTCCAGAGTACGCAGTTTACAAAAAATGAGTAAAGAACAACTCGCTGATATGCCGAAAGAGGTGTTGATTGGGTGTGCATCACATGAAATTGTATCTGAATGGGATAAATTACCACAAAACCTTCAAAATGATAATAATGTCTTGGAGTATCAGTACTGCCAAGACCATCATAATGATTCCAATAGTAGCAGTAGTAACTCCGATGTGAATGATGGTCCACCAACAAGAAAAATATTCTGTTGTTATTGTAAAGTGACTGATGTGAATGTAGTCACACATAATGATATAGGTAAAACGCCCAAAAAACGACGATTATTCCACAATTTCTGCTGTAAGCAATAAAAAGACATGAATCAGTGAAAATTCATCAGTCATGTCACGTACGTTTTCATTGTCGTGATACTCTAGTGAGTTGAGCGCCAACTTCTACCCACCCATCGAATTGGATACCAACAGTAATTATGGTCTGGGATTACATGGTTTTTACTCCAACAACTCCATATTCAATGTAGATGCTAAGAATAATGTTATCGGTTATTCGCAGACAATTAACCCACCTCCCACTATTATGAAAATTCCACCTGGGGCATATGAAATTGAGGAAATTATTAAGGTGATTCAAAGATACATCAAATCCAAAGAAGTGCAACTAGAAATTTGTGTTGAAGAAAATATCGACGAAGTATTTCTCCAACATGCAAACAACAACACTCTGAAATGCGAAATGCGGTCGAAATATTATATGCATCTCAAACATGAAAACACTATTACCGAACTTTTAGGGTTCGAAGCCGATGTGTTTGGCATCGATGAAACTCACGAATCAACATTGCCCGTAAATATCAATAAGGTGAGAATTATTCGTGTGGATTGTAATGTCACAGCTGGAGCATATTCAAATTGTGATGAAATCCATAGCATCTTTGAATTTGATATTGTTGTAGAGCCCGGTTACCAACTCACCAAGGAACCGCAAAATATCACTATATGCCAATCCAGCTTGGCGGTCGTAAGTACCTCGACAATATTACTTTACGCATATTGGATGATAATGGTGATCTTATCAATTTCAATGGTGAAAAAATAATAGTCAAAGTGAAATTGATGAAACTATAACATTCATCTTTTCTGATAAGTTGATTCACAACATCAACGACCGTCATTAGTGTATCAATAAAATGGGTAAAGGCAGCATCGATAAGTTCGGTCGCAGAAGTAAGGTTGTTTCAAATACTGTTTTGTGACGACCACTTGGACACGGTTTCAAATTGACTTCCGATGGGAGCTTTGATATAGAAAATAAACGTTTGGAAAATATAGCAGAGCCTGAATAGAATACGGATTGTGTTATTCGTGGATATGTTGGCTTTCACATGTCAAAGATGAGAGAAAAATTAGATTCTGATATTGATAAAACTGATTTGAGATTAGAAAGAGTAGAAAAACATTCCTCATCAGTCAGAAAAGATCTCATTACGCTTGGACTGAAATTAGCATAATTTGTGAAAAAGTGTGAGCATATAGAAAACGATATCAAATCGATGCAATCTGATTTGAAAAATGAAACCCCGATGAGCATTCAAGCAATTGAGCAAAAACAATGGTGACCGATGATCATCTGTGAAAAAAAATCAGTATAAAGCTGGAGTTTATTTATTAGTTTATTTATTACTTCCTAGCATTGAGCATATGATAATCATTGTTAAAGCTATAAACTCGACGATTATTGTTTAAAAAAATGGGGTTGTGCTTCAATAGACAAAGATTGCAACAACGACAGCAATTGAATCATCGTAATGCATTTGGTGGGGACTATGATCAAGTGCATTCAAAAAAGAGAAAACCTAAAAGTCGATTCATTCCACGTAGGTCTACCGAACAGTCAAGATATAGAATAAGTGCTAGTAGTATAAACTTTCTCAAATCCTTTGGCTTGAAGGTACGATATGAATAGTAATACCAGGACGACCATCACTACGAGTAATAAATTGCAGGTATTTGAGGAGCCCATGTTCGATCATTCCCTCGTTAGCCTTCATGTACATACATATAAACCGTATGGATCACCATATTACAAAAATTCAGATGGAATCCGAATCCCAGTCAATTTTCAAGACCTTAAACTCGACATTGCAGACAGTTACATTTATATCGAGGGGAAGTTCACACCATCTGATGTCACAAAACAGTGGTACCTATCCAAAAACGCCCTCGCCTTCCTCTTCGACGAAATTCGCTATGAAATGGGTAGTGAACAAGTAACAGTAATTCGAAAACCCGGTATAACTACTACAATGAAAACGATTATATCATTCGGAAAAATGCATACTACTCCATCTTGATACATCCTTCTTTTTATGTATCAAGCCAAAAACTTTCTTTCCCAAAAATTAATCACTCCTAAGAAATATAACCCCTCCAATTCAAATAAGATTCCTCTTGGCTGGGATTGAATCAAATAGGTGAATGAATGTCATTACGATGTCATCGATGACATAAGCAGATCAAGCTTATTCCGTGACATTAAAAATCGTAATTCATGAATTAAGTGTGTGTATTTTCTACAATGTTATTCAATTTGGTACTGAAGAGCCTTAGGGCAAGTGTCTTAAGGCAAAACATCGGTGTATACCAGTGAGGATGGCAGTATTTTATGTGAGTGCAATTTGTTACCATTCATTTAAAGTAGAAGTCATGTGAATGATATTTGATTTTTATTCCACAACGAATGTTTGAAATACAAACTGAATAGAGAAAAGTATCTTCTGTATAATTCAGTGTTCATATAGAAGTATTTGTTTCGAAAGATTTTTTTTTCGTTTAATTCAATGTTTATATGAAAGTAGCTGTTTCAGGAGGACTTTGTTTCAGTTTGTGTCTGAAAGTTACTTCTTTGCATGATCTACACATCCATGTATAGAGTTACTTCCTTCCTTTCTTTGGAAGACTCCCTCATCCTTCTTTTTTTGTATCAAGATGGAGTAGTAGAAAGCCAAAAACTTTCTTTCCCAAAAATTATTCACTCCTAAAAAATATAACCCCTTCAATTCAAATAAGATTCCTCTTGGCTGGGATTAAATCAAATAGGTGGATGAATGTCATTACGATGTCATCGATGACATAAGCAGATCAAGCTTATTCCGTGACATTAAAAATCGTAATTCATGAATGAAGTGTGTGTATTTTCTATAATGTTATCCAATTTGGTACTGAAGAGCCTTAGGGCAAGTGTCTTAAGGCGAAACATCGGTGTATACCAGTGAGGATGGCAGTATTCTATGTAAGTGCATTTTGTTACCATTCATTTAAAGTAGAACTCATGTGAATGATATTTGATTTTTATTCCACAACGAATGTTTGAAATACAAACTGAATAGAGAAAAGTATCTTCTGTATAATTCAGTGTTCATATAGAAGTATTTGTTTCGAAAGAATTTTTTCTTTCAGTTTGTGTCTGAAAGTTACTTCTTTGCATGATCTATACATCCATGTATAGAGTTACTTCCTTCCTTTCTTTGGAAGACTCCCTCATCCTTCTTTTTTTGTATCAAGATGGAGTAGTAGAAAGCCAAAAACTTCCTTTTCCAAAAATTAATCACTCCTAAAAAATATAATCCCTCCAATTTAAGATTTATTTGATCCCGTCAGCAATGTATTGAAGTATCTCATGGGCTTTGCTGAAGATTACCATAAATGGGATAATGAATGTAAAGCAGGAGCCCATTTTGATTATAGCACGCTCATTCAAAAATTCATTCATTGGAGAAGTCGATGCAGATTTGGAAATCAATAAAAAAGAATGGAAAATCAGACACATTGTGCCGGAAGATCGACAAAAACTGAAACTATTGAATCGCATCATTAAAAATGGTAATAATGCTAAGGTGAAGGTGGCTTATTGTATGTGTGACCTTTATGAATTACTCACACTTCGTGATACATCCTCAGATATATGGGCTGTGAAGACAACCAACAGTCTCGAAAGACCTCGATACATCATCATTGGCTTTCAAAACACCGACCAATCCGAAAATATATCAAAAGATGTAACAAAATTCTACATGTGAATATTAATAATATTCGATTATCTCTGAACTCTGAAGTATACCCATATGAGCGTTGAAATTTGGATTTTGACAAGAAGTTAGACTCATCAGCCTACTATGCATATGAAAACTTTCAATGCACCTACTACGATAAAACCATCAGTGATGGTTTTATGATGATGGATATTGGTAACTTTCGCAATAATCCACTATTCATCATCGACTGTTCCCATCAACCCGAAGCTATGAAGTCATTCACTATCGACATCAAAATAGAATTCGAAACACGCAAGGTGAAGTTTCCAGCAAACACCAAAGTACATGCAGTTATCGCATATGTGTGTGTGGTTTACAACGATGCAAATTTTTTTGTTGTATTCAATACTTCGCATTTATTCACAAAAAAAAAATTCATGCTGTTGTTTCAACATATCATTCAGCGAGTGGAATTATATTCATTTGTTATAGAAAAAAAGTAAATGAACTTTAATTCACCATGATATATTCGATATTGGCAAATAATGAAAACACTCAACTCCGACTTCGAACCAGTACCATCTTCTAAAGCTCTTTTTTCCCTTAAGTTACCTCGGTGGGAGATTTTTTTGTTAGCCATTGTTGTTTTGTTAGCTCTGTACCAGAACTCTCTACTTTTTCTAAAATCGATTCCACATTCGTTCTAGTGTGTTTATCGAATTCGACTAGGAATGTGTCCGGATCGAAATGGAGGTCTGCTGTACGAAGTAAAACTTTCTGGAGAATGTTGATTTTTCCTTTTCCGTATGTTCCCACGATATTTGACATCTTCGAAGATGTCAAATGTCGTGGGAATGTTATCGAAAGTATTTGGTTTTCAATCACAACACTTTTCACAGATGCTCAAGAAATGAAAAATGACACTCTTACTTAAGATCTGATCAAATACACTAGTGAAATCGTTCGAAGACTTGAACAATTCGAATGGTTTAACAACTATGACAACTCTGGTTCAGAAAGTTTCAAACCTGTCTTTCCCATCACCCTATACACACATTTTGCATTTTTTCCAACTTTGTAAGTATATCTACTTTCCAAAATTCAAATGTCTTTTTGATAGGGTAAAAGTATTTTTTTTTGTGAGTTGATTGGGAAATGATATATACGTATTAGTGTTCAAGGTCCATTAAATTAGTCTATAATTGTAAAGGTTTTAAATCATACGACCTTTGCTAGAGAACTGCTTTATTGAGGACTGGTCTGCGAATATATAAAAGTATAAAAACATACATGTTGTTTGTTTCTTTGGGAAACATTAGTACAGTAAAATAGGTTAGAGATATTATATTCTATGATAACTATTACATCCCCTCCTTTAAATTTCTATTTTTATATTTTTTGTTTTTACCCTACTTAAACTATCCTATACAATATCTTTATACTACCCCAAACAACCAACCATTAGTCTCTGCGGAGGCTTGATAAGCCTACCGTACCTAGTAACATAATCATTATTTGTTGAAACTGGAGTGGAACAATTCAATGTATTCTCATTTTCAGAGGTTCGATTTTCTACATAATCACTGTCATCATCTGAATATAAATCTACCTTTGGAGTATAATTGTTATTGAAAGAATTATTTACATGCTTATTTTTGTAAGTTCCACGAGTTATGAGATATTACCTATTTCTAACAATTTGTCTGTTATTATCAGCTAATTTTATGTCATACGATCTATGTCTGAAATTTTTACCTATTACTTCTCCAGGAATATTTTTAGAATTTGTTTTTAAATAAACTATTTCATTTTTTTTTTAGTTTTGGCAAATTTTTTTCTCTTATCATAATGATATTTTTGACTTTTTTGTCTTTTTTCAAGAAAATTTTTAAAATAGTTCCTTTTGATATTAACTGATTTTAAATGATGATCTGCAACAGGTAAAATACTTCTCAAAGATCTATTATTTAATAACTGTGTAGGTGAATATATTTTATTATACAGAGGAGTATTTCTTAGCTCCAATAACGCTAAAAAAGGATCATTTTTTGCCACTTCACATTTTTTGAAAATATTTTTCACAGTCTGTATAGTTTTCTCTACTAACCCGTTTGATCTCGGATGTTTTGGGCTTGATGTAAGATGAATAAAGTCCCATTCATTTGCAAAACATCTGAATTCATTTGAGGTTAGTTGGGGTCCATTATCTGAAACCAGAACCTCTGGGATGCCGTGACGAGCAAAAATATTTTTAAGCTGAGTAATCACTACTATTGAAGTCAATGAATCTAATCTAATAATCTCTGGATATTTAGAATAATAATCTACTATACAAATATAATGTTTTCCTTCAATTTCGAAAAAATCTAAAGCAACTTTTTGCCAAGGTCTTTTCGGAATTTCATGTTGTTTTAGAGGTTCTGAAGGATTACCTTTACTCTCTTGCTCTATTTTTTGTTTTTTCTTTACCCAAATGACTAGTATGTAACTTTTTTTTAAATTTTCTTCCTTAATTTTCTAGGAATTATTAATTTTGAATTTTTAAACAATAAATCATTGTGATATGAAATTTCATCTTGCATTGAAAAATAAATTCTTACACATTCTTGTACTTTTTGTTTTTCACTTGGCCAGCCATTTTTTGATAATTTAATTAATTCTTTCATTTCTTGATCTTTCTTTATTTCATTTTTAATTTCTTCTAATTTACTTTCAGAAACCTGTAAATTATTTGTTACAAGAAAAACTTAAGCATTTAAATTTTCGTCAACTATTTTTTCAAAATTTATTTCATCTGCTTCAGATTTATAATTATTATCATGACCTCTTGACAATGCATCTGCTATGTACATTTGTGATCCAGGTTTATAAATTATTTTTACATCATATTTCTGAATTTGAATGAACATTCTTTGAAGACGTGGTGGACACATATTTAAAGGTTTTTTTACTATGGTTTCAAGTGGTTTTGTGATCACTTTCGACTATTACATTTTTTCTTCCATATACAAAATGATGGAAACGTTGCAAACCGAAACAAACCGCGACTGTCTCTTTTTCTATAGGGGCCCAACTACTTTGCGATTGAGTTAATGATTTTGATGCGTAATAAACTGGTAAATTATTTTGTAAAAGAACAGCTCCTATTGCAGTTTGAGATGAATCAACTGAAACCGTGACAGGTTTGTTCACATCATAGAACTGGAAAATAGGTTTTGATGACAAACTTTTTTTTAATTCCTCGAAACAGTTTTGGTGGTATTCTTCCCAATGCCAAAGTACATCATTTTTTAAAAGATTGCTTAAAATTTCTGTTTTCATTGATAAGTTTGGTATGAATTTTGAAACGTACGTAATCATTCCTAAAAATCGCTCTAAGTCTTTTTTATAAGAAGGAATTTTGAAATTTTTTATTGCCAATACTTTATCAAAGTCAGGTTCGATACCTTTATCTGATATTTTAAGACCAAGAAAAATTAAATTATTTATGCCAAATTTACATTTACTTAAATTGATTTTTAAATTAACTTCTCTACATCGCATCAATAATTTATTTAGTCTTTCTTCGTGTTGTTCTTTAGTTGTTCCCCAAACCAAAAAATCATCGATATAAGACTCTACGCCAGGTATATTTTCAAACAGAAATTTAATCTTTTTTTCGAAAACTTCTGAAGCAAGTGTTATCCCATACGGAAGTCGTAAAAATCTATAGCGTCCATAAGGTGTATTAAATGTGCAAAGCATCGAACTTTTTTTGTTCAATTTTATTTGATAAAAGGCATCAGAAGCATCTAGAACTGAGAAAAATTTAGCACTTTTTGATTTTGATATTATGTTATCTATTGATGGTAATGGATAATGCTCTCTTTTGATGGCCCTATTAAGGTCTTTAGGATCCATGCAAATTCGTATGTCTCCATTTGGTTTATTTACTATTACTAAAGAATTTACCCAATCTGTGGGATGATCAACTCTAACAATTATTTTATTTTTTTCTAAATTTAATAATTTATTTTTTAATTTTTCTTGGACAGCAATTGGAACTTTTCTGGGAACATGAATTTTTGGACAAGCATTTGGTTCTAATTCTATATTGAATGTGCCTTCTAAACAACCCAAACCTGTAAATACATCATTGAATTCTTTTATTATCTTTTCATAATGAGCATCTTTTGAGTGTTCTGCTTTCAGATAATGGACCAACTGAATTAATTTTAATTTTTGACAGTCTTCTTTACCTAATATTGGTACAACATTTTGTTCATCTACTATATAAAATGTTAAGTATTCTGATAATTCTTTTATTTTACAATTTAAATTACATTTTCCTAAAATTCTTATTTTTTCTGCTGTATAGGTTTTCAAAGTAGCTTTATCATAGATTAAATTATTTGGATTAATTTCTAATTTTTCTAAAAAATTTGCAGGAATTATATTGACCTGAGCACCTGTATCAAGTTTAAATCGAATTTTTGTACCATTATGAACATCTAATAAAACTTTCCATTCATTTTCATCATTATCATTAACACAATCTATAAACAAATCACCATATACCTGTAGCTGAACTTCACTAACTGATTTACACATTTTAGCAAAATGATTCGATTTTCTACATTTTGCACACATTTTTCCGAAGGCTGGGCAGCGATTCTTCTCGTGTTGAGTTCCGCAGTGATAGCAGTTAAACTTTCCCGATTTCACATATTCACTATTATTTTTCACACACTTTCATTTGTCACCCTCTGACATCTTGATGTGCCTTGACTGGTCGATGGCCTGGGTACAAAACGAGTTTCTTTTGAAGTGAATTTTGTAACAGCTGCTCCAGTTTCTTCATGATGTCCTCTCTTTTTTATTTTGTCCACTGTTAAGTTGTTACTTTTTACACTACTAATTTTTTCCAGTTGCTCCTTAGTTCTTTCTGCTACTCTACAGATATCAACAGCTTTTGAAAGGGAGATATTTTTTGTTCTTATTAATTTATTTTGCAATTCTACGTCCGACTTAAGTCCCAAAATTATTTTACTGGTGATTAAACTGTCGGTAAGGGTTTCAAATCCACATGATGCACTCAGATCTCTAAGATCCGTTATGTAATCATCGATGCTTTCATCTGGATTTTTATCCCTTGAAAGAAACATGTGCCGTTCATAGGTTACATTTTTTTTTGGGTTGAATAATTCTTCAAATTTTTGATCCAGTACTTCAAAATTCATTTTGTCTTCTCCTGCCTCGTAAGTGAAATTGTTGTATATCTTCAGAACTTTGTCTCCTATACAAGTTAACAGTAGCGATGATTTACATTCGGAAGGCTCATTCGTAGTTCGTGTTGCTTGAAGAAAAAGTGCAAATTTTTGTTTAAAAAACTTCCAGTTGTCGGAGAGACATCTTTCCATACTCATTGGCTCTGTCTGTTTTATATTAGTATTAATGTGCTGATGCACAATCGATTCTTCTTTCAATGAATTAGGCATTTTCACTTTTTTTAAACTTATTTATATCAATTACTTTGACTGCGCCATGTCAAGGTTTTAAATCATACGACCTTTGCTAGAGAACTGCTTTATTGAGGACTGGTCTGCGAATATATAAAAGTATAAAAACATACATGTTGTTTGTTTCTTTGGGAAATATTAGTACAGTAAAATAGGTTAAAGATATTATATTCTATGATAACTTTTGAAGACTTTCTATAGAATATGTTAATTTCTGATCAGATGAAATGTTTGATAAATCCAGTTGTCGTTAGCAAGTTCTGTTGTCTATATATCTTCCTCTTTTCAAGTACTACGTGATATCAGAATATTTCATTTTGAACTAATAGATATGAAACGGGGTGATTAATGATACGCACTAATTCGAGGTCGTTCAAAGGTGAAGTTTTAACTCATTAATATTTTGGAGAAATCTGCTAATTTTGTCACTGAGTCTGAAATATGTTAATGCTTTTCAGTAGATAAAAATCTCGCATTATAGTTGTTGAAGACAAAAAGTTGATAACATAATTATCGAGGGTAATGATGAGGAAAAAAAATGTTTAGGTGATCAATCAACAATCGAGAGAATCTATGAGTCAATAATAACACCTTTGAAAGCAATATCTGCCAATACTGGAGAAACATCTCAATTGAATCAGGTGATGCAGAAAACAAACAGTGTTACACCATTCACCACCGAAACTACAATTAAAAGTGAGTAGAAGTGTTTCCAAGAATGCATTGAACCAGCGCTACGACACGTCAGTGAATACGTTGATTTTAAACATAGCGAGATGCGAATCATCATCATCATGACAAAAGAAACACTCATTACTTCTGCATAATCTGTTCAATTGAGGAATGACAAAAGAAAATACAAATTGGTGTTATAACTGATTTCATTGATACTTTCACAGAGCGAGTTACTGAAGGTGAATAGTCAGTCGTTGAAACTCCACCTGAGTAGAGGGGGAAAGACGGGTCTGGACCTCCCCCCAAGGCTATGCCCCCAGATCCACAACACTGACTGTGACCTTGATTCGTTTTTTTATTCTCTGCCTATGAGTTGACCTTGAGTTGTGTGTAACATGATGAGGTGAAACCCCTTTTTTACTCTCCGCCCATGACTGGCATTGAGATTTGTGTGATGTCATGACCGTGAACCGCTTTTTACTGTACAGCTATGATTTGGCCTTGCATGGTCACATGACCTTGGAAATTTCCTAAGCGATTTCGAGCTACGAACACGTCATATGACCTTGGGAGAAAATTCTGATCGATATTGACCTCGGAACACGTCATATGACCTTAAACACAAAGTGTGGATAGACAACCGGCTTTGCCCTTGATACATGAGCTCAAATATAAAGAAGATGTAACCTTGAACCCCTTCCCTCCTGATAATTTTTCTATAAGTATGGAGTTTCATACTTTCACATTCAGTTCATATAATCTCAAGTGTTCGAATAGGTGATTAGTATTTGTTGAGTTTCAAGGTGATAACGAGAAGTAACTAGCAATCCAAGTAGTGAGTGTTGACATCGTCATAGAGGTGAACATATTTTTTATATTCTCAAACTGTAATTTTCACTATTTTTTTTGAAATGGATAATTTGAAATTTGACATTAAAAAGATTAATTTTGCAATTAATCAACAAAATGAAGTTTTAGAGCAGAGATCCATAACATCATTGATTGTCGATAAGGGTTATAAAATTGAAAAAATGACTATGCTTTCTACACGATATGGTAAATCCATCCAAGTAGTTTTATTGGATGAGGAAAGTAATACTTCCTTCAAATCGTGGCTACCAAAACGTGTCACAGAGCAATTCACAGAGGACATTATTCGTGAAGTGAATTCAACCAAATCTAAATTCATTTTTACATATATGGGTCAAAGTTCTCAGGATTATCCTGGTGCCAAGACCCGCTCATTGGTAAAATTTGATACTTTAGATTGATGGTGTTGATTGTGTCTTTATTCTCTTTGTAAATAGTGAAAATATGGTTTATTTATATGAAATATGTATCAACTCTCTCGCTTCAATCATGCTCAAATTTCAAGTGAATGTTTTTTTTTCCATTCACAATATATCTCCCAAACTAATGAATGTGATTTGTGTTTTTAGAGCTGTTCATTCTGCAAATATGTGGATGCAATATTCAGCACAAGAGTGGCCGGAAGCTGTGGATTTGGATTCTGCCATAAGAAAAATGGCTTGGGAAATGGCTGATCTGAGTTTTGACGCTCTACATTCATCAAATTATGATTTAAGTGTATGTTATGATGCTGAGGAGGTGCGAAAACTTTTGGAGCTTAGTGAAAAGTATGAACTTGGTGTGGCATTGTGTCATAAATATTCGTATGGAAGCAGGAATTTGGATGACTTCTGTAAGCTAATAATTGAAGCAGACTTGAAACATTTTCTTTACGATGTTGCATCGTATGTTGCATATTTGCCTATATCTAGTGAATAAAAGACAAAAAATAATTATTGATTGTTTTATTATTTATCGAATATTTCATGATGAATTACATGTCAATCTTATTATAATCCAGTCTGAACAGAGCCGTTAAGAGCATTATATGATAAAACAGCATCGTGGAGGATGAGTGCATATACTTTGGTGTTTGTTGGAAACTTCACCTTGCGTGTTTCAAATTCTATTTTGATGTCGACAGTGGATGACTTCATAGCATCGGGTTGATGGGAGCAGTCGATGATGAATAGTGGATTGTTGCGAAAGCTACCAATATCCATCATCGGCTCACTCATAATTTTATCGTAGTAGCTGCGTTGGAAGTTTTCATATGCATAGTAGGCTGATGAGTCTAACTTCTTATCGAAATCCAGATTCCAACGCTCATATGGATATACTTCAGAGTTCAGAAATAGTCGAATATTATTAATATTCATATGTTAGAATTTAGTTACATCTTTTGATATATTTTCGGATTGATTAGTATTTTGAAACCCGATAATGATATATCGTGGTCTTTCGAGACTGTTGGTTGTCTTCACAGCCCATATATCTGAGGATGTATCACGAAGTGTGGGTAATTCATAAAGGTCCCACATACGATAAGCCACCTTCACTTTAGCATTATTAGAATTTTTATTGATGCGATTCAATAGTTTCAATTTTTGGCGATCTTCCGGCACAATGTGTCTGATTCTCCATTCTATTTTATTGATTTCTAAATCTGCATCAACTTCTCCTATGAATGAATTTTTGAATGAGCGTGCTATAATCAAAATGAGCTCCTGCTTCACATTCAATATCCCTTTATTGTAATCTTCAGCAAAACCCATGAGATACTTCAAGGGTAATTTGCCGCTGAATACATTGCTGACGGAATCCAATATATCTTGTTTATTCACATCAAGACCCCATCCTATCGGTAGTAGTGAATTTGCTTGTGTTTGTCCGAATGATATCATCGTTTTCATTGTTGTAGTTATACCAGGTTTTCAAACAACGACCACTTGTTCACCCCCCATTTCATAGCGAATTTCATCGAAGAGAAAAGCGAGGGCGTTATTGGATAGGTAGCACTGCTTCGTGGTATCAGATGGTGTGAACTTCCCCTCGATATAAATGTAACTATCTGCTATATCCAGTATAAGATCTTGAAAATTGATTGGAATTCTTATTTCATCTGAATTTTTGTAATATGGTGAACCATACGGCTTATATGTATGCTCATGATGGCTAATGAGGGAATGGTCGAACATTGGCTCTTCGAATACCTCCAATTTATCACTTGTGGTGATGGTAGCCATGTTATTACTATTTTTTATATCGCACCTTCAAACCAATGGATTTGAGAAAGTTCACGCTACTAGCACTTATTCTATATCTTGACCGTTTGGCTAACATATGTGGAATGAATCGACTTTTAGATTTCCCCTCCTTTGAATGCACATGACTATACTCTCCACCAAATGCATTACGTTGATTCATCAGCTGCCGCTGCTGCAATCGATGGCTATTAAAGCACAATCCCATTTTTTTACAATACTTGTAGAGTTTATATCTTCATCAAATATTATCATCTGCTCAGCGCTGGGAAGTAATAAATACTGAGTTACTATTTTATCAGTTTCAGCTTTATATTGATTTTTCCACAGATGATCATCGCTCACCATCGTTTTTGGTCAATTGTTTGGATACTTATCGAGGGTTGTTTTTTCAAATCAGATTGCATCGATTTGATATCCTTTTCCATATGCTCACAATTTCTCACAGTTTCTACTAACTTCAGTCCAAGCGCAATGAGATCTTTTCTAACAGATGAGGAATGTGTTTCTACTCTATCTAATCTCAAATTAATTTTATCAATGTCAGAATCTATTTCTCCTCTAATCTTTGAGATGTAAAAACCAACATAATCACGATTAACACAATCCGTACTCTCTTCAGGTTGTGCTATATTTTTCAAACGTTTATTTTCCATATCGAAGTTTCCATCGGAAGTCAATTTGAAACCGGCTCCAGGTGGTCCTCGCAAAACAGTATTTGAAACAGCCCTACTTCTGCGACCAAACTTATCGATGCTTCCTCCACTCATTTTTGTGATACACTTATGATGGTCGTTGATGTTGTGATTCAACATATGAGAAATGATGATTGTTATAGCTTTATCAATTCCAATTCAACTATTATTTTTTCACCATTGAAATTGATCAGCTTACCATTATCATCCAATATGCGTAGAGTGATATTGTCGAGATACTGACGACCCCCAGGTTGGATTGGCATATATATATAATATTTTGTGGCTCTTTGGTGAGTTTGTAACCGGGCTCTACATCAATATCAAATTCAAAGATGCTATGGATTTCATCACCATTTTGAATATGCTCCAGCTGTAACATTACAATCCACACGAATTATTCTTACCTTATTGATATTCTTAGGCAATGTTGATTCGTGTGTTTCACCACAACCGAACACATCATTATCAAACCCCAGAAGTTCAGCAATGGTGTTTTCATGTTTGAGATTGATGAAATATTTGGAGCGCATTTCGCATTTCAGAGTGTTGTTGTTTGCATGTAGGAGAAATACTTCGTTGATATTTTCTTCATCCCCATTTTCTAGTTTCACTTCTTTGGATTTGATGAATCTTTGAATCACCTTATTGATTTCATCAATTTCATAAGCCCCAGGTGGAATTTTTATAATAGTGGGGGGTGAGTTTATTGTCTGCGAATAGCCGATAACATTATTCTTAGCATCTACATTAAATATGGAGTTGTAAGAGTAGAAACCATGTAATCCCAGACCATAATTACTGGTGGCATCCAATTCGATGGGAGGGTAGAAGTTGGCGCTCAACTCGCTAGAGTATCCCGACAATGAAAACGTACGTGACATGACTGATGAATTTTCACTGAGTCAAGTCTTTTTATTGCTGGCAGCAGAAATTGTGGAGTAATCGTTGCTTTTTCGGCGATCTATCCATATCACTATGTGTGACTACATTCACATCATTCACTTTACAATAACAACAGAAAATTTTTCTTGTAGGTGGACCATCATTCACATCAGAAATACAGCTGCTGCCGCCGCTGGAATCATTGTAATGGTCTTGGCAGTACTGATACTTCATCACATCAATATCATTTTGTAGGTTTTGTGGTAACTTATCCCATACAGATGCAATTTCATGTGATGCACACCCAATCAACACCTCTTTCGGCATATCAGCGAGTTGTTCTTTACTCATTTTTCGTAAAGTGCGTGCTCTGGAATATGCGATCAATGAATGACTCATCCTCTTGATACTCTTTCTGTCCTGTGCTGGTGTTATTTCCATGATTTGTTCTGGAGAAACTTCAAACACAAATGACCACACCATACTGTGTTGAATTGTTGTTTACGCTCATAGTTATAAGTAATAGTATTGATAGAATTTGATCCCTTATAGAAATAGTAAATCAATTTCTATGGGAGGGGGTAAATCACCAAAACTATCAAAATATTTCACAGAAGTGCCGCTTTTTCTGTATGCTACCCAATGTGTTCCTCGGCCATGTCGACTATCCAGATTTACTATAGCAGATTCATATCGGCGTGGTCCTGATTTTGGTAAATCATCACGCATATATACCCCCCGAAAATATGGAATCATCATTTTCTTAGCGTGATAGATGAGGTCGATGTTGGAGAGAGCTCTTTGAGGTAGCAAATCTATGAGTTTTTTGGATTTTGAGGTTTCAGATATAGTCCTAATCCTTTACGGTAAGGTTTCAAGTAGATACCACTCCCTTGTTTACCTGAAGCAATTGCCTCCATGTGTTTATTATGTCGATTTGTTTCACTCAGCTGCTCCCTACTCGCTCTGGCTGCTTGAACTGCTTTCGTTATGCCAGCTGTAGCACCAGCTAGACTTCCTAACGCTGATAAACCAGCAAAAATTGGAATGAGTGGTAGTATTCCACCAATTTTAGGAATTGGTATGATTCGAGGTGTGCGAATTCTCTTTTTGCCACCTGCATCTCGCGTATATTTGCGTGCAGCTTTTAATGCAATTTCAGTTGCTTTTTTAGAATTTTTGACAATAAATTCACTTCCTCCCGCTTTGTGTAAAACATCGCGCACTTTCTTAACGATTCCAGATCCAAAAGCTATTAACTTAGAATCTTTTAATTTTTTTGTAGCTTTTTTTTTCTTGATAGGACGTTTTTTTTGTATGCGCGACGGCTTGGATGGTGACTTGCAACCCATACCAAATCGACGTTTTCCCTTCATTATATTTGTAATTAGCCAAGCGGCTCCTTTCTCTCCAATAGAAGCGTCTTTTGCCTTGAATCGATTCCAAGAACTTTCAGCAAGTTCCTGATCCGCTATGTGTCTAGCTACAAGATTGTTGGGATTATGTGAATATGCAATATCGTGTTTTTTGCATGCAACATCCAGTTGATTGACACCTGGATCATCTCTCACCAATCTTTTCTGCAATTTGGTGCCGGGACCGCAATACTGATAGCCAGGTAAGTGTAATTCGAATGGTAGATTATTAATGAGTGAATTTACCAATCCTCTACCAACTTTATTCGAATGCAATTTAGTAGATCTGCATCGGTTCATAACCCCCATTTAAATAAAGAAATCGATATGGAACCCTGCTTATATAGTCTCCAACTGTCATACAATGCGCATACTACAGCAAAAGCAACAATTTTCCATCGATAATTTCGATGAAAAAGTGGGTTGTGGATCGGGAAGTGGTGTCAAACAGCGTCATGGATCTTTAATTCCACTATCCATTCGCGAGTTACGTGGTCATAGTTCCCACGACACGGCCATTCACACGGAGATTCAGCTGAGTAAGAGATATTCCAGGAATCCCTTATCTCGACATGCAGTTAGCATCCAGTTAACATTATATTAATTATCATTCTGTTTGTAGCTCTCGTAAGAGACAGTCGTCTCTAGTTTGTAAAATAAATTCTTTTTAAAAAGTTATTTTCTCGTTCCAATCATTTAATTGGCGCAGTCGGTAGGATTTGTGCAGCGTGAAAACGAACTTTTTGCGTCGTGGAGTTTCAACCCCTTAAGCAAAAATTCAACAAGAATCCTTCGAGGACCACCCAGAACGAGCGGACAAGAAGACGACAGAGCCCCAGGGAAGCTGCAAGGAATCAACGGAGAAGGAACTGGAACTTACAAGTAAGTGCCAAATATTTCCTTCTTGCCTTCACGAACCCTCTGTATAAGGACTTCGGCGAAGATATATAGTATCGTTCATTGCGAACAAATTGTTGTCTATTCGAGACGAGTAATTTTAAGAAACTATTTATTGAGAAAAACAATTATTTATTTATGAGTGAAATTGAAGATATTTTATCACGATTGAATAGTTTATCATTTCAAGAAAGTTCAGCAAATAATACTGAAAATTTTGATAATACTTTTCAACCCACAATGGTTCCACCAATTCCACCCCAACCAACTCAAATAAATTGGAACCTTTTCAAATCTAGAATAAACAATTTAAAAACTTTTGATGGTGATAGCAATACATTGAACAAATTTATCAGTAGATGCGATGCTATAGTTAACGCGTACAATGTGTTTAATGATGCTTCACTTAATGAACACGTTCTTGAATGTATTCAAGAAAAATTGACAGGTAAAGCCGAGTATATGGTTGGTAACAGAACCGAACTTAATACTTGGGACGCCTTAAAATCTGCTCTGAAACAATGTTTTTCGGATAGGAGAGATTTGGACTGTTTAGTTCAAGAATTAACTAGAAGTCGACCCTATAGAGGAGAAGACCTAATGACTTTCGGTAGTAGAATTCAATTAATCAAAAGTAATGTAGTTCAAAGAGTCAGTAACAACCCAGACTTAACTCCAGAAGAAAAACTTTACCAAACAACTCACTACGATAAAGTAGCCCTCAGTACTTTCATTGCTGGTTGTCCTGGTATTTTAAGAAATAATATGCATCTTAAAAAGCCAGCCTCACTGGAAGATGCCATGGCATACGTAAACGAGTTCGAAAATTTTGAAAAAATGTATGGTTCGTTAAACGATTATAAACCAAAGTTCAATACTTTCGGCAGACAATCCATCATGCCAAACGTCAACCAAAATGGCCCTAGATTCATACAACCTCAAAGACAAAATTTTCAAAACGAAAATTTCTCTAACCCAAATTATTTTTCAAAAAATGATCAACATTTTTTCAATCCACAATTCTCAACGAGACCTAATTGGCCAAGCCAACCTATTAACATCCAACCCAGACAAATACCACCGCAGAGATACCCTACAAACCGAGAAGTTTTCGGACCTCCTCAGAATGCTTTTAAACCAAAAAATATTCCACCTAATCAATTACCGAAACCGGAACCCATGTCCACTACATCAAGAAACCCAACAAAAATGTCTCAAAGACCTTTTCCTCAACAAAACAGCACTTTTAGGAACCCTAATACTTACCGAAACCCTCAAAAAATGTTTACCCCAAGTCAAAAACCCAATTTTATATCTGAGGAATTATTTTCTAACGAATACGATGAATTTCCCCAATATAATGACACTGATCAACAATTTTATGATAATCCCAACCTTAGTGAAGAAGCATACTCTTCAGAAAATGCTGTTTATTTAGAACACGAACCAAATTTTCAGAATGAATACTCAAGCGACATAGATTGTGATGAAACTGGAAATTTTCATTTAACAACCCAATTCGAAAATCATACTTAGCCGAAATTAATGCATTTTGTAACAATGCATTACCTTATGTCGAAGTTAGTCACAAAAATAAAATTATTAAACTACTAATCGATACTGGAAGTTCAAGATCGATTATTAAACCATCTATTATTGAAAAATTATTCCCAAACAAAATTTATCATTCAAATACTATTATCAAAACGGCTTTAGGAAGTCAGAAAGTAAGGTACCAAGCCTCGATACCTGCTTTTCCAGAGTTCAACACAAACTATGAAATTACTTTTATTTTATTTGATTTCCACGATTACTTTGACGGAGTTTTAGGATTATCAGACTTGATAAATATGCATCTGAATATAGACCTTGTAAATAAGAGACTGATAGGAAATCATGTTGAAATTCCTTTCAAGTTCAGACAGTCTACAGATACGAGTTTTTCTTTCTCTGTCAACCCACAAGAAAGAGTACTTAAATATCTGCCTGTCACAGTTCCTGAAGGTGAAATTCTTACCCTTGAGGGAACACTCAATGATCTTTTCATTCCGCAAATATTGACAACTTCAAAAAATGGTTACGCCCTTATGGAAGTACAAAACCCCACCGATAGAACAATATCAGTGAAATTGATACAACCACTTTCTGTAGAGAGCTTTCAATCCTCTACTTTCGAAATGTATTCTTACGAAACTTTCGAAAATACAAGGACGGACTCACCTAAATTGGCAACCGAAATTAATATCGCTGATTTGATACGTACAGACCACATGAACAAGGAAGAAACAAATGCTATACTGAAACTCTGTAAAGAATTTTCAGACATATTTTTGAAACCTGGAGATAAATTAACATTCACCTCCAAGGTCAAACACGAAATCAAGACCACAGACGAAATACCCATACATACCAGACCATACAGGTATCCATACGTTCATAAGAGCGAAGTTCAGCGTCAAATAAAAGACATGCTTGAAAAAAATATAATACGACCAAGCTGTAGTCCCTGGTCTTCCCCGGTCTGGATAGTTCCAAAAAAGATGGACGCTTCCGGGAAGCCCAAATGGCGTGTGGTAGTCGACTATCGAAAACTTAATGATAAAACCATTAGTGATCGTTACCCACTCCCAAACATAAACGACATTTTAGATAAACTGGGACGAGCTCAGTACTTTAGCACCCTCGATTTGGCAAGCAGTTTTCATCAAATCGAGATGGCCGAAAATTCAATCCAAAAAACGGCTTTTAATGTAGAGCACGGACACTACGAGTACCTGAGACTTCCGTATGGCCTTAAGAACGGTCCATCAAGTCTTCAGCGCGTATTAGACGAGGTTCTGAAAGACCTACAAAATAAGGTATGCATGATTTACATGGACGACATAATTATTTTCAGCACTGGACTCCAAGAACACATCCAAAACTTGAAATTGGTCTTCTCTAAATTACGAGAGGCACAATTTAAGATCCAACTGGATAAATCGGAGTTTCTCAGAAAAGAGGTAGAATTTTTGGGTCATGTTATTACGCCCGAAGGCATAAAACCAAACCCAAAGAAAATCAGAGCTGTTCAAAATTTTCCTATCCCAAAAACACAACGGGAAATGAAGTCATTCCTAGGATTATTGGGATACTATCGAAAATTTATAAACAACTTCGCAAAACTAACAAAACCTCTCACAAGTTGTCTTAAAAAGAACGCAAAAGTTGAACACACTAAAGAATTTATCGAATGTTTCAATACTTGTAAATCGGTATTGACTTCAGAACCGGTTCTCGCATACCCCGATTTTGAAAAACCCTTTGAAGTCACAACTGATGCTTCAAATTACGCCCTTGGCGCCATTTTGTCACAAAATGGACACCCAATTTGTTACGCTTCTCGAACACTTGACCCACCTGAAATTAATTACTCAACTATCGAAAAAGAACTTCTTTCGATTGTATGGAGCTGCAAATATTTCAGACCATACCTTTTCGGCAGAAAGTTTACAATTTATTCAGACCACAAACCCCTTCAGTGGCTTTTCTCACTAAAGGAACCTAATTCAAGACTTGTGCGATGGCGTTTGAAATTAGAGGAATTCGACTATGTTGTAAAATATAAGAAAGGAAAATGCAACCAAGCAGCGGATGCTCTTTCCAGAAATCCTCATACAAATGACTTCAATGCTATCGAAACACTTTCAGTTCAAAATAATCCTGGAGACATAAACGAACTTATCGACATCTATTTGAATAACGATAATATTCCAGTCTTAGACAACGACGTTCTCAATGAAGTCCTGGAACCGCAAGAACCGAAAAAACAAATTAACATATTATCTGATATTCAAATTGTTCCCCCAAAATTAAACGAAATCGAAAAAACATCGGATTCACAAACCGTTCACACTTCTCTCGAAGACCCTGTCTTTCAAATTCCCATTTCAGAAAGACCAGTTAATACATATAAAAATCAAATAATTGTAGCTATTGGTGACATAGAAAAACTTAAATGTAGAATAGAAAAGGTATTCGAGAATTTGCGATCTTATATTACCATACCCTCTAAAAATCTGAGCGAGAATATTGTTAAACTCATTAAAGAATATATCGATCCAAAACAAACATTTGCCTTCCATTTTAAAAACCCAGCAGTCTCACAAATGTTCAATACAACAATCCAAAATTTACTCAAGAATTCTTCATTCAAAATTGTTCATTGTCCAACATTATTAGAGGATGTAGAAACATCGAAAGAACAGAAAGAGAAACTTAAATGCTATCACGTTAAGAAAACATGCCATAGAGGTATAAATGAAATGAGGACATCCCTCAGTTCACGATATTATTGGCCAAAAATGGCAGAAGACATACAAAATTATATTAATAATTGCGAAACATGTCAGAAAAATAAATACGATCGGAATCCTCCTGTAATTAAATTCAACCTAACACCTACAACTTCTAAGCCTTTTGAGCATGTTCACATAGATACATTCAAAATTTCAAACGAAACTTTTTCAACAATTATCGACACATTTTCACGATATGGTCAGGCATATCCATTAAAATCCTTAACCGGAGTTTTAGTAGTCGAAAATCTACTCAATTATATTACTCATCACGGTTTACCACTCAAAATAACCGCTGATTCAGGCACCGAATTCAAAAATAAAGATCTAGAAAACTTTTGTAAAATTTATAACATTGAGTTGCATTACACAACTTCAAAAAACAGTAATTCTAATTCACCAGTTGAAAGATTTCATTCAACACTGATTGAGCATTATCGATGCTTAAAAGAAGAAGGAAAATCGTTCACACCTGAACAGCTGATGAAAAGAGCTGTCCTTGGCTATAATAATTCAATACATAGTGTTACCAAATTTACACCTTTCGAAGTAATTAAAGGTCATATTAATAACACAGACCCATTTGATTTAAATGATCGTATAATTGTTTCCGATTACGTTCAAAAACACAAAGAAAATGTCAAAAAACTGTATCAATCTATTCAAAATTGCAACCAAATTACTAAAGAAAAAGTCATTGAAAACAGAAATACCCAACGAAATGAACCCCCAGAGTTTGCAAATCAACAAGTTGCGTATATTAGAACAAAGGCGCGAAATAAAGATAGACCGAAATTTAAGAAAACTGAAATTATTGAAGAGACCGATATAAAACACAAAACAAATAAAGGCACCTACCACAAAACAATAGCCAGAAAACCAAAAATTTCAAAAAAACTTTTGTTACAGGGAGTAAAAGAACATGAAGATACACGTGTTGATAACGCTATACCTTCTACTTCACGTGCTCCGAGTCCAAAGTGACGATATTCAAATAACCCCTATAACCAACCCCATCCTTCCCATACAGCTGGGAAATGCAAGAATTATATACAGCAAACATACATTTTTATATTACATAGAACTTAGCTCTATAATAAAACAATTAAACAAACTAGACGACTACTTCCAAATAATCAAAAATAATTTTGATAAGGGAACAATTAATAACCCAATTTCCTATCATGGATTAGCATACAGCCTGCTAGTCAGAACCGAGTATCTTATTGAAATGACAAAAAAGAAATTAGAAAACCTCCAACCCCATATCCGTATTAAAAGAGGTATGATAAATGTTATTGGAAAAATCGAAAATTGGTTATTCGGTACTCTTGATGCTGATGATGGTAAACGATACGACGAAAGTATCGCTATATTAGAACGTAACCAAGAAAATATGATTGATGAGGTAAACATGCAAATCTCTCTGTCCAAAAAATTAATCAATCACTATAATAAAACTGTCCAAATTTTGAATTCAAATCAAGAAAAATTAGAAAACAGTCTAAAAACATTTCAAGTTGCAGTTCAAAAAACCATTGGCGACCTGACGAATTACATTAGTTTTCAAGGAATTGTTTCACAAATAACCCTTGACTGCCAAAATATGATTACTTTTATCGATAATCTAGAAGATGCTATCACATTTGCAAAGTTAAATACCTTACACAATTCAATAATACCTAGTTCTGAACTGAAAGAAATAATAAATTATTTAAGCAACATCTACTCTGATTCAAAAATCCCGAAATTTGAAAGTATGTTGACATATTATCAATTTTTCGGTGCACAAGTAACTTTTTCGAATGACAGAATAATTTTCGCAATACACGTTCCTATTGTCGGAAACGAAGTTCTTACATTTTTCCACCTTTATCCTATCATCCAAAATAACAGTATTTTTATCCCAAAATACCCATATTTGGCACGAGCAAACCACAATATCCAGTTCGAAGACAGTCCATGCCCAGTATTAGAGAAAACGTATTATTGTCCAGAAGATTACTTTTCCGAAGACCAATGCACATCCCACCTGATCGAAGGCAAAGTCGCCGATAATTGTCAGCCTCTTCCAATCAATGTGGCAGAGTCGATTATCGAACAAATCACTCAAGAAGAAATCCTGGTAATTCCGATACAGAGCGAAAGAATATTTTCCAAGTGTAAAACCGATCAATATTTGGAAATAAAAGCGCCCACCCTAGTCAAGATCCCGAAAAATTGCCAAATTGAAGTGAGAAACAAGATTTTCACCAACAACGTGAAAATAGGAACAGGCAAGCCACTGATCTTACCTAAAATTGAAATGAAAAATATCGAGAAGTCAACAATATATGAAACACAAAATTTCTGGAGAATCAATTTTGAAGAACTCTACGAAATCAACAATATAGTGGACCGATTGAAACCAATCCACAAATTTAACAACTCCGAAAATAACACTACCATTTTTGGCGTTTTTGCAGGAGTTACTATCACAATAATTGTCCTGATATTGGCAGCTTTTAAGAAAAATTGGATTAAAACCCGTATACTGGGATGTTGTTGCTTCAAAACACCCCAAAAAGAAGAAAATACCAATGACGAAGATATGGTTCCAAGCCGCCAAAATAATTCCATTATTTTTTCGGCCTAAGGAGGGAGGAGTTACGTGGTCATATTTCCCACGACACGGAGATTCAGCTGAGTAAGAGATATTCCAGGAATCCCTTATCTCGACATGTAGTTAGCATCCAGTTAACATTATATTAATTATCATTCTGTTTGTAGCTCTCGTAAGAGACAGTCGTCTCTAGTTTGTAAAATAAATTCTTTTTAAAAAGTTATTTTCTCGTTCCAATCATTTAATTCGCGGACTGATTATTGGACCTTCTAATTGTGGCAAAACAAATGTTATGATTTCTCTGCTGACTCATCCTCTAGGATTACGATTTGCAAATGTTTATCTGTATTCAAAATCTCTTTATCAACCTAAATATGAGTATTTACGTGAAGTGCTAACTCCAATTAGAGGATTGGGATTTTACACCTTCGCCAATAACGCAGGTGAAATAGTAGAACCGTCAGATGCCAAAGCGTATTCGATATTCATTTTTGATGATGTTATGTGTGAGAAACAGGATGTTATACGATCATATTTCAGTATGGGTCGTCATAAAAATGTGGATTGTTTCTATCTAGCCCAAACATATTCACGAGTCCCAAAACAATTGATTCGAGATAATGCAAATTTTATTGTGCTGTTCAAACAAGATGATATGAATCTCAATCATATTTTTTCCGACCATGTGTCACCAGATGTTACATTCAAGCAATTTCAAGATATGTGTGCGAGATGTTGGAAAGATAAATATGGATTTTTAGTAATTGATAAGGATCGAGAAGTGCTAGATGGACGTTATCGAAAAGGATTTGACGCTTTCATATATCCTTGACGTTCTTGAAATAATTGATTCATTCAGGTGCTAGATAGTGTAGACAACACTTCATTGTACTCATTTTCGGAGTGAAAACAATATGAAGGGGAAAAATGATGACGACATATGTTTAAAAAGAAAATTAATTGAAGCAACGGATGCCGTTCGAAAGAAATTCAATTATATCAAGAATAGTCGCCAAGGTGATCAATCAACACTCGAGAGAATCTACGAGCCAATAATAACACCATTGAAAGCAATATCTGCCAATACTGGAGGATTATCTCAAATGAATGGAGTTATACAGAAAACAGATAGTGGTACACCATTCACCGCTAAAACTATAATTAAAAGTGAGTTGAAACCAAAATTTGAAGGTGCTTTTTCGAAGGCTCATCAATCTTCTCAATTGTCAACTTCAAATTCAGAATCACCAAATGCACTTGATAATGGTGATGAAATACAAATGCATATACAAAAGTTACTATCAGGAAATCCCTCATACGATACAGTCTTTGGAGTACACATGAACACTGATACGGGAAATTTACAAATGGGTGTAGCTGATGTGGAATTTATCGATGAGAAAATTGTGTTCAAGAAAAATGGTAAAACTATTGCCACATATCAAGGCACACCAAAATTATATAAATTGATATTCATGAAAGTACCATCGGGAAATATTCCCTCTTCCGATATGAGCACTTATGGTGATATACTCAAATTAACAAAGGCGCCATATAAATATAATGAAAGAAAACAGGGTCTACTATCGAATAATTGGAAGAAATATCGTGAAATAATTCTACCACTATTATCCAATGGAAACCCTCTGCCAAACTCTAGTAGAGAAGGTGCTGGCATGATCAAACCGCCAACCCAAAAAAAATATATCAGAAATAAGCATATAGATTATGTATATTGGAATAAACTCGAAGAATTGATTGATCGCCTTCGATTACTTTGGAGTTCACGAATGGCTGGTCATACCGGCCACGATAATGAAATATTGTCCATAATTGAGGAATTACGTGAAGAAGGATTAGTCTATTAATTACAAAGTCATAAACACAGAATCAGTTTGTGAAACTGACTCATCACTAAATGATTTGAGGAATGTGGAAATGTGAATTAGCGTTATAACTGAATTGATTGATACTTTTACTGAGCGAGTTGGTGAATTTGATCAGTCAGTAATTAAACCTGCACTTGAACAGTAGAGAAGTGAATCCTTAACATAATAATCTTGAGTAATATGAGTGATGCAAAATGGGAGATTGTGAAAGAAATACATAAGCCAGCGCGTCGAAATTTTCCCCGTCGAAAGACAATAATAAAGGGATTTTCGGACTTGTGGCAGATGGATTTGATGGAAATGCAATCATATGCTAAAGAAAATAACGGTAATAGATACATACTCATAGTAATCAATTGTTATTCAAAATATGTATGGTCAAAACCGTTGAAAAATAAATCTGCTGATTCAGTTACTGCAGCTATGGCAAGTGTGTTGGAAGATGCAAAGCATGTGCCGAGAAACTTACAATCTGATCACGGTAGTGAGTTCTATAATTCAAAATTTTCATCGTTAATGAGGAAACACCATATCAATCATTACTCAACATTCAGCACAAAAAAAGCTTCAATTGCCGAACGAGTTATCAGAACTTTGAAAAGTTGGCTTTATAAACAATTTTCACTTCAAGGCCATTACAAGTGGTTGAAAGTTCTTCCTAAAATTACCAATCAATATAACAACAAAGTTCATCGCACCATTGGCATGAAGCCTGCAGAGGTAAAACCATCTACAAAATTGTTCGTTTATACAAAATCTGAGAAGCCAATTGGTAAACGTGAAAAAAGTCAATTCAAAATTGGAGATATGGTGCGAGTTAGTGAATTTAAAAACATATTCGCCAAAGGTTATACTGCAAACTTTACCACTGAACTTTTTAAAGTTGTGAAAATTAATAGTACGGACCCTATAACTTATGAGCTAGAAGATGTGAATGGACATCCAATCAAAGGTTGCTTTTATAAAATGGAGTTGAATAAAGCGAAAGATCCCAATACATATTTGGTTGAAAGAGTTTTGAAAAAGAAAGGACGTCGCCTATTTGTGAAATGGTTGGGATTTTCTGGAGATCATAACTCTTGGATTGATGAAAATTCATTAATGTAATTGCAGTATTATTGTTTTTGATGAAAAATAAAGATATATAAATGAAATTGAATTTTTTTTTTTTGAATTTTGATTCTAAATAGTAAAAAAAAACAAACAATATTCAAACTGATTTTATTCATCACATTTATATCTATTAATGCATTTGTTTAATTATTAGCGTTCGTTGTGATAGGTGGCACCATAACCAATGGAATGTAAGATCGAATAACGTTGCCATAGATTTCTAGTGTCCTCATCTGATCTTCACTCTCCAAACACCAACAATCCCGGAAGTGAAAGTTCTCATCGGGATGGAAATCACCAACATTTTCACATGATAACCATCCATTTCTACACATACTACATAAATTGTTCCAACAATCTACTTTGTAGTTATCACAACGCATACAACGTTGAATTAGTAACTCGCGATTTGATGCACAATTCACACACATATTTCTACAAATTCCTATATTGTTATACACGATTTTGGTAAAACATTTGTAGCACTGATGATGGACGCATACTTCAGGAGATGAATCATTTGACGTCTTCGGAATTGTGAATGGACTCGGAACTGGAACTGGATTCTCCAACACACATCTACGACACAAACCAGTACATGGATTAATATACGTCTCAGGCCAATAACCTTGACAATTATTACAAAATATAGTTTTATCAATTTTAATTGGATCGCCACACACTTTCGGTTTTGAATTCCATTCTTTCGGAAAAGGCATATTAGTATTCACTATTAGATGCTGCAATATTCAACTGACAAATTCAACTGCACTCTCATGAACCTATTTTTCCTATCATAAACTCATAGAGAGAATAGAGGGAGAAGAGTGGTGGGGCTACCACCTCCACAATCGAACAAATCATAAAAATCGAATGCTGATTCTAAAACTTCACTTCACTAGTACTATTAGTAACTTCAAGCTTTTCACTCAGAAATAAAGAAAAATGAATTCTGCAAAAATTAATGAAGTTTTGACAAGGTTGACACTTGAAGATGAAAATAATTGGTTTTCGGATGAAGAAGACGAACTTCCCAACATCATTATCGAAGGAGAAGATAACATCGGAGGAGAAATCGATATATTCGATGTAGCACAAGAAGATGGTGGAGCCATAGCTGCTGCTGATAATTTGCAGGATAATGATGGTGTAATGGATCCAGAACTTGAAGATGAAGGCATTGATGATGATCCAGCGACAGACAATGGCAACATTATAATAGGGAGCCGGTGGATGAACATTAGTGAGACAGTGGAAAATAATTTAGATCTGTACTGTGTGACGGACTCTCATGTGCGTATACGAACCATTAATGATAGCATCCACACATTATGTTGGTGTTGTTTTAGATTTTATTCCCATCGAAATAGAAATAATGTAGGCGAATATGAACATATGGATTTACATTTCACTATATCGATGATGGAAATAACACAAACTTGGTGTGAATCTTGTGACAGACCTCTGACGAATTTTCGCCGTTTAGATGCGTGCATTATTTGTAACAATGTCCCTCCACAATGAAATGTTATAATAAATATCATTGATTTCACTATTGTTGATGTTATTTTAATAATGAACCTTTTGATGGAGAAGAAAAGTCCTTCTCAAAAAATATGATTGACACAATATACATGATAAACTAAAGTATATTGTTAAGACATCCAAGTTTTTTTCTTAAAAAATAATTGTATTCTAGTCGACGATTTGAATTCAATTGAATTCTTCTTCAGAGCTCAAAAAGTCTTTTTTTCGTGTTGATGATGTTAATAATTTAAAACCTATCAGAGATAGTAGATACATATTTGAAAAATAAAAATCATTGCAACAACAAATTTTCGAGACAACATCAACACAAAACGAGATGAAACAAACAAATGGCTTTATCTTTATATTCATCATTCATTTTTCACATTGAATTTTGTATTGAACTTACCTAATTTTTTTCTAACATCTATAAGTGATAGATATGAGTAATCAGTTTTCAATAAAATAATGTCTTAGGTTGAACACTGTCCCAAACCACGCAGTATTCCGTGTGCACCAACCAAATTATGTACACTCCGAGTACACTAGCGTAACCTAACCATTCTGATCATCATCGATAACGACTATTTCAGGATCTGGAGAATCAGCTATCATAATGATTTCTGGGGGGTCGGCGAATTGATTTTGTACAATTTCTTCATCCAAATACGGTTCCATAAGGTCAGGGCTGGGTGAATCCCGAAAGATTGGAAAAAATTCATTCATCACACCAAAGTCGGCGTCGCTATTATTTGGGTCGTCAAATAGACCGTATTCGTCAGCGTCGAATTCGAAACCACGGTCCTCATCCAAATCAATTGTGGTGTCTGAATATCCATCAAAGTTGTTGTCCACACCCGTTGAATTGATAATTTCAACTTGAATGTCTCCATAAGCTGAATCCTCAGAAGGAACGAAATATGGTTCACTCGTTGAATCGGCTTCTTGCACAACCGGTGTTACTTGATTCATGATGAGGGAACAAGTGGTCTGTTACTTGCAGTGTGAAGCTGAAAATCTCCAATCTTTCGACATTGACAATGAATGACATCACAAATCCTTGGGATATTTTGTGTCACATGACCTCGATATATGAACACAACTTATTTATATCTCATATGACCTTGTGTTATGAAATGTCATATACCCTCCGACATGGAGTTTTGGCCTTGGTTTTACTTGATTCATTATGAGGGAACAAGTGGTCAGTTACTTGCAATGTGAAGCTGAAAACTTCCAATCTTTCGACATTGACAATGAATAACATCACAAATCCTTGGGATATGTGTGTCATATGACCTTGATGTATAAACACAACTTTGCGTGTCTCATGATCTTGTATTATGATCAAGTCATATAATCTCAGATGACATCACAAGTCGCTGAGATATTTATATCTCATACGACCTTGTGTTATGAAATGTCATATACCCTCTGACATGGAGTTTTAACCCTAACGATTGACTTTGTTTTCGACAGATAACTTTTGAATGTAATGAATGATAATCTCATTCTGTTTTCTGAAAAATAACCATTGATTTGTCTTCATCTGAGTCATCCATCTCAATATAGGATGTAGAATTTTTTTTGATCTGTGGCATTGACGACATTTAATAATCAATGCTACAATCATTTTAATTTTTTCAGAAATTGAAAATAACTTTCTAATTGTTACTTTTATATATTTTTTAAATAATCAGATTTGCACTTTTAGTTATGAGTAGAAAGTAACATACATAAATATTATTTGTTTTTTAGAAATAAAAATGACTCATCATTACTTTCCTTATTTATTTTTCAAAATATACTTTTTTACATATAAATAGAAATTGCATTACATAACTTTATTTTGTTTTTTTTAAACTAAATGATTAACTGATACATTCATTATTCATTTTTTCAAATATGAATAATCAATTTTACACTTTTAAATATGACTAGAAAGTGACATTCACATATAACTTTATTAGCAACATACAAAAAAAAATATTTACAAAATATTTATTGCGGGAGATTTCTCGACACGATTGCTCTGAATAATACAGATATGGAAATAATATAGAAAATATTATGATACATGTATTGCAAATGTACAGGGAAAGATAAAAATTTTTACAAGAGATGTAAGATGGAATTTTCATGTATCTCCTTACTGAAGATTTCCAATTGTCGAATTTTGGGAGAAAGTTTTTTCATGTGAGCAGATCTCTCTCGTTGAGCTGCTCTCATTTGTTCACATTCCACTTTGAGGGGAGAAACTTGCTCTTCCAGTTCAACAAGTTTTTCCCTCTTCGCTATATATTCCGTTTCGAAGCCATTGTAAGCGTGATACATCTCTAGAAATTTGTCTCTCCTGGATCTCATAAATGAAAACCAATCGTCTGATTTTTCGAGGTCAATCGTTGGGGGAGGCGTGCTTCCAGCACTGAAATTGTCGTATTCAGGAACCTGTGGAATGAAAGGATATGATGAACTAACATCTTGTCGCGTTTGAGTAATGATAATTACCTGATGGAGTGATGTAGAAGGTCCTGCTATGACTTCCATCTCTCTCACTTTTATCGACTTGACTTTATCCCTTTTTTCGTGTTTCGCCTTGTGTCTCCTTCTAGATGGCGACTTCGAGCTAGACTTTTTAGACTTCTTCGCCTTCTTCATTATTTTTTCATCACTCTCCATTTTTTTTCTTTTTCGTCTCTCAAGGTCATCATCCGAACTGTTCTGAATGATTGAACTATGTGGAGATCCCATATTCTTTGAATATGTTTCCTCCATCTCTAATATGTTACTCACAACAGTTTGTGATAAGTTCGGAAGTGACTCATCAAGATTCTGGGTGTGAGTCGCCATCACATTATCAATGTTTGAGGGATTGTCATTCATCTCCACATGGTTTGGATTGAATCCATTTAAAAATGATTTAGCATTGTGCATCTGCTGAATGGAAGTCATCACCAGTTGTGGTATCTCCCCGCCTTCCTGAATGATCACGTTCTGGTGGACAATTACATCCCTGCGCTCCATTTCACACATTTCTGATCGGTTCACAGAGCTTGATGGTTTTAATAAAGCTTCTTTCAACAAAGACATGGTTCTGAAATCAAAAAATAATAGACAATATAATATGATTAAATTTAATTAGCTAACAAAAAAGTTTTCATCTTTTCTTTTCATCACCTTGATTCAAAACAGTGGAAATCTTTAAGAAAAAGCAATTTCAAAAGAGGTAACTATATACGAAGAAGTAACGTTTAATCACAATGTACCCTTTCTAAAACAACTACTTTCAAAAAAACATTGAATTACATGAAACAAAAATTACATTCAAATTAATTACTTTCATATGAACACTGAATCATACAAAAAAAAAAATACTTTATAGAAAAACAAAAACCGTTCTTTACCAAAATTATTCTCATCTTAAAATATAACCTTTTCAGTTTGATATGAATAATATAGTAGGTTGTACTCACATCGAGATGAATTTTCAGCTGCTAAGATTTGAAGGCTTTGATGGAGTTGCTTCACCTGGCTGCTTTATTGAACTGAAAGGAAGGAATCAATTTCAAAAAAGAATTCCATATAACATCATCAAAATCTCAATGACCTTTTAGAAACCTTCAAACTTGTTTCACACTTTTCAAGGTTGTATTACGTTCACATAAAAACAACTACTTTCATAGAAAACAATGAATTATATGAAAAAAAACTCTGAACTAATAATTTGATATGAACACTGAATTATACAAAAAAAAAATTTTGAAACTGAAAAGAAGGAAGCAATTTCAGACAAGAATTTCATATATCATCATCACATCTCAACTTCCTTTCAGAAACATTCAAATTTTGTTCAGAATATTCAAGGTTATATTAAGTATAAATAAAAACTCTCTTTCGAAAACATCTACTTTCATGAAAATCAGTTGATTTACACAAAAAAAATACTTTTGGAATAGATAATTTTATATGAACACTGAATTGAATACAAATTAGAAATTCAAAAAACTAAACACTCCTAAAATTATAACCCTTTCAATTCGAAATGAATAATATAAGTACACTGTACTTACATTGAGATAACTTCAACTGCTAAGAATCGTTGATGATTATTGGATTGCTTGAGTCAACTATATCACTTGACTTGACTGTGTCACTGCAAGTTAGTTCGATGGGTAAGAGATACTGAAACAGAATGATGTGTCGTCCCTTCTGATTCTGTTCTGCTGTTCGGAAAGGTCAGCCCTTTCTGGTGGGGATTGAATTCGAGTCTTATGATTTGTCCCAACGATACAAAATTGAAAATGGAAGAAAAGGGTAGTAACAGTTTATTGTTGGTAGAAACTAATTTGAGATTTTACAATTGTTCAGAGTGCAGGGTCATATAATCACAAAATTGTTAGAATTCCGTCTTTATTACCCTATAAAACTTCCCGAATGTCCTAATGGACATTTCGACGGTTTCTACCTCAATTATGTCAATGCACCTCTGAACGTGCTAATGAATTTTACGATCAGGGTTTCCTACCCGAATTTTTTTTCAAATAAACCATTCAACCTCTTGCATCCCTTCAATAAAATAATATTGTCTAGACACGCTATAAAAGTTCCTGAATGGACTCTTCGAGGGTTTCTATCTCAAATATGCCAATGCACTTCTGAACGTGCTAATGGATTTTACGGTCAGGGTTTCCTACCCGAATTTTTTCTTCAAATAAACCAATCATCCTTTGGCATACCTTCAATGAAATAATGAGATTGAGTAGAATACTGCACCATATAATCATAAAATATTTTCTCTCCAAAAATAAACCAAACAACCTTTTGCATCCCTTCAATAAAAGAATGAAAATTGTCTCGACATCAACAGCATATAATGATAAAATATTTTTTCTCCAAATAACCAAACATCTTCTCGCTTCCCTTCAATAAAATAATGAAATTGTCTAGACTTCAGAGACATATAATCATAAATTTTTGTTTGAATATCGATATTTTCTACCCACAAATTTACAAAACTCAGATACTAAACATCCTTTTTTCCCAAAAATGGCGAATACGCGCAATTGTCAGTTTTGGAATAAAATATAATAATTGAATATTTTTTCTAAATCATATACTCGCGCTAAACTAATTGTGACTCAATCACTTATGAACATGAAATCTTAATTCTAATTTATAGTGACACCACAAACGATTTGAACGATTCTTTTCGTCAAATATGAATTTTCCAAAATGTTAAAAGCAAAAATTAGATTTGTAAAATTCAATTACTCGATTGCTCTTCCAATAATGCAATAAGGAGATCTAGGTTTTCATCGATGGTATTGTTGGAATCTTTCATTACTTCCAAAAGAATTCTCAGATTCTGTTGGGAGCTTGTTTGATAAAATTCAATATCGGAATGACCCCAAGGTAATGTTTTGGTAGTATTCGGAATTATGAATCTTTTATCATCGTTATGCGACAGAGCGACTTTATTACACATCAAAGTATAAATATCATGTAAATCACTTCTGAATACATTCATCTTTCGCAATATTGTTCCACCTGTTTCAACAATCCTAATGTAATCGTCAATTGAAATCCGATTTTTAATCACGGATTTTTTGACACCCTTAGCCCTTTTAATTTCACTTGACACACTTTGGATGTGATATGCTTTTGCTCCAGTCCCATGAAAACTAATAATAGTATCGTTTGGAAGTTCGTCTTTCATATTTCCAATTACCGACTTCTTAACTGGCACATAGAACTTATTATCCAACGAAGTGTCAAATTTATCAACATTCTCAATGATAAATTCATAAAAATTATCTGTCATTATTTTCAAAATCAAAGAGTCTGTGTCAGTGTAGAGAAGAGAAGAACGTGATCCGAAATGTTTTTTAATAACATCATAGAAAAAGTCGTAAATGACAGTTTTCGACATATCCAATATACTAAACCCCAGATACAATGGTTTGTTGTAACAAACCTTAACTTTATCCATATGTATGACTACAAAGTCTTCTGCAATTATGGATAATGTTTTGAAATTAGGGCGAGCTATCAAAGCGTTGGCACCCATTCCTCCCCGTATAGATTCCCAATGTGTAACAATTCGAATGTCTCTCCTGTTGTAAACATTTTCCAAAGTTTTCCCATAAATAGAGTTCACATTTAATTTGAAGTAATTCTTCTCAAACTTATTGGTGGCTTCATTTCTCAGTTTAGTATTTAAATCGATATATTTTTTCAACCATTGTGACTGATCGAATCTGAGAACTCTATGGGTTCTAATCAGCTTTAAACCATTACGAAGCGCCTGTTTCAAATTTCTATAATGAACGATATATTTATTTTTATCATTCAAATTAGGTATAAGTTTGGCTATTTTAGACTTTGACCCAGGCGGTATGATACTTTCAACCAAAAATGGTAAGTCTGAATGTAAATCGTGCATTTCAACGGGGTAATGAATATCAACTTCAAGAATGTATCCTTGAGAATTTTCATCTGGAATACTGACGATATCTAGTTTACTTATTTCATCGGAGGTCAACCATGTGAACCCTCCAAAAGGTAGTGATTGAGACATGCTATGACCATACAGATTTGTTGCATCCAAATACATGATAAATGATGAAGCTTCATTAGGATTATAATTTGGAAGGAATTGATTATTTGCAATGTGCTGTCTCTCCGAACATTGACTAACACCGCCACGAATACCTTTTTGAAAAAAATGCACCATGTCTATATCAGTTAATAATTCCAACTTGTTGCCTGTATATTTCAACATAGCGTCTCAAGAAAGTCCTGGAGATGTGAAATAATGTGCAGGTTCCAATTTATATGTACTCAAACTCATGTTTCTGAAATTTTAGAAAATATCACACAGTAATAGAACATCTGATTTTAAGTAAATATCAGAATATTCACCCAAATCACGACAATTGAATGTTTTCCATACCTGCTTCACTCTATCATATTCATTATCAGAAATATGTCTTTCATTCAGTTTGTCAAAAAAGTCCGCCTTTGATGGTATAGATGAATAATTCAATTTATCTAAAGAATCGATGAAACTGTATGGAAAAACACTTTTCTGTCTCATAAGTTCAAATTTATCATTTTCTGGAAAATGTTTTCTCATTTCCACAAAATGTTTCTCATCTAAATTATCGCCCAACTCTTGAAGAGATGCACTCATAAATTTGAAACTATCAATGAACCTTAATTTCAAAAATACTTTTTTCAATTGCTCATTTCGATTTAATTTGTTTTCCATAAATAAATGTTTCGTGAAAGAAATATATTTCTCTTTAGTTTGAGCGAGGACGTCAACTTTACTTTTATTGGTGCATAAATCTTTTATGAACAAGTGACAGTCATACCCACTAAGATTATGGAAAATGATCGGAATGAAATTGGGCAATTTGAAATTGAGATTACATATGGAATGTGTTGCTCCAATTCTTTTTTTTCCTGTCAGGTGACAATGATCACGGATTTTAATGTCATTCTCTTCGAATGTCTTTCCACATATAGCACATGTAGTGGCATTATTGAAATCATTTTCTTCCTCAACAGTTAAAGGGTTCATTGGAACGATATTTTTCAAATATTTGTGATATATATTGGTGACGTCAGCCTCCAACTTTGAAATGAAAACTTTAGATGCATCAGCCCCTCTATACAATACGAATTTTGAAATTGAATCATCAAAAGAGCACTTTATGAAATATGAGAAAGCGTATGGTTCATGAAGATAGGTTCGATTTGTGAAAGACTTAGCAGGATTTGGCTCATTTGTGTGCAGTGGTTTAAGAATTGATTCAAAATCACCATACACCGTGAATGGAACCCTCAACTGTTTCTCAATATTTTCAATTACAATCATTCAATTGATGTCGCAATAAACCCCGCTCATTACTGAAGTATAATAAACAACCATCACAGAAATATTTTCTATGTTCATGTGCTGATATTTGAGATGATACTAATCTCGATAAATCTTCAATCCAACAATAATGACTGTTACCAGAATCATCCATTATATTAAGCAGATTCACATGACTATTAAGTCTACGTTTCGAATAATGTAACGGGCCTACAACATCAAATGAATCTTTACCGTTTTTGAAACATTTTTCTAAACCATAAACATTGATAGAGCAATCATTCATAATCTCAAATTTAGGAATATCTTTCAACTTTACTGGAAAATCCATACCTGCTACATTCAACACGGTAGAGAAGTGAGGATAAGATGAAATTTCACACACTCTCACACTGGCAGGATACAGAGCTGAAGTTACAGCCCATGCAAAACAGTATTGATCTTGATTAATAACATTCACAACACTTTTCTTCAACTCAATGAATTTGGGTAACTTGATATAAGAAGAGCCTCCAAGGGGACTATACTTGTTGACATTTACTTCCATAAACAGAATTTCCTCGATAGTCCAACCTGAAAATTTATTTTCTCTCCACATCTAATAACAAATTTTGTGAATACATCACTTACCTGAATCTCGATGTTGAAATTCCATTGCTTGAGCAGTTAAAGCATCAATAAAAATGTTATAAATCACATTCAAATCATTCGATTGATCGACAACTTGATTGGGACTATTGAATGATTTTACTTCTAAATTCTCCTTAGTTTGAAGATAGTAACGTCCAAACACCTCCATATTGACTTTCACACTTTTATGGATAACTAACACTTCTTCGAATATTTTAAAAACTTTTTGCTTCAATTCATTGAAAAATTTGTGTAATCAATGTGATGGTTTTGACTATCCACTCTATAGCTCACAATTCTACACTTGAATGCTGTGCGTATGATTTTAACACCGTCCCCATATTGAATACATGCATTTGTTCTATGTTGCAAAGTCCTCCGATGAATATTCATCTGATCACTTGCAATATTCAAATTGCAACACAAACAGGTTTGCATTTCTGGAGATAATGGAGCGTTTAACCTAGGCCTCTTCGACATTGATGGTCCTTCATTATTTGCAAGAATACATGATTCTCGCTGATGACGACGCAAGTTATCACTCCGAGTGAAACTATTTCCACATTCACTACACGTATACATCTTTTATATAATACCACACGATTATGATGAGAATACGGACAAAAAAGAAACATTCACAACACACATGTTATATGTGCATAACCCCCCACTCCAATGCAAGGTAAATCTACGTCATTTTATTAAATATCACTCAAACTCAAGGTAATACATCAGTAATATCGTTCAAAATTTTTCCCAAGGTCATATGACGTGTTCGAAGCTCGAAATCGCTTAGGAAATTTCCTAGGTCATGTGACCATGCAAGGCCTAATCATAGCTGTACAGTAAAAAGCGGTTCACGGTCATGACATCACACAAATCTCAATGCCAGTCATGGGCGGAGAGTAAAAAAGGGGTTTCACCTCATTATGTTACACATTACTCAAGGTCAACTCATAGGCAGAGAATAAAAAAACGAATCAAGGTCACAGTCAGTGTTGTGGATCTGGGGGGCCTAGCCTTGGGGGGAGGTCCAGACCCGTCTTTCCCCCTCTACTCACCTGAACAGTTGAGAATTGAATGGTTAACTTCATCACTTTGAAGAAGTCATAGAGAAGTAGTATGAGTAATGCAAAATTGTAGGTCGTGAAAGAAATACATAAGCCGGCGCGTCGAAATTTTTCCCGTCGAAAGACAATGATAAAGGGGTTTTCGGACTTGTGGCAGATGGATTTAATGGAAATGCAATCATATGCCAAAGAAAATGAAGGTCATAGGTACATACTCATAGTAATCAATTGTTATTCGAAGTATGTATCGTCAAGAGCATTGAAGAATAAGACTGCTGATTCGGTTACTGCAGCTATGGCTAGTGTGTTGAAAGATGCAAAGCTTGTACCGAGAAACTTACAATCTGATCATGGTACCAAGTTCTATAATTGAAAATTTTCATCGTTAATGAAGAAACACCATATCAATCATTACTCAATAGGCTGTAATTGCGGAAAGATTTATCAGGACGTTGAAAAGTTGGCTTAATAAACAATGTTCACTTCAAGGCCATTACACCAGGCTGAATATTCTTCTTGAAATTATCAATCAATATAACAACAAAGTTCATCGCACCATCGGTATGAAGCCTGCAGACGGTAAACCATCCACAAACTTGTCCATTTATGCAAAATCCAACATGCAGCGCGGCAAATATGAAAAAAGTCAATTCAAAATCGGGGATATGGTCCGAATCAGCAAGTATACAAAATTTTCGCTGAAGGTTATACAGCAAACTTCACAATTTAACTTTTTAAAGTTGTAAAAATCAATAGTACAGAGCCTATAACTTATGAGCTAGAAGATGTGGATGGGCATCCGATTAAGGGTTGCTTGTATAAAATTCAGTTGAAAGAAGCGAAAGATCCCAATACATATTCGGTTGGGAGAGTTTTGAAAAGAAAAAGACGTCGTCAATTTGTGAAGTGGTTGAGATTCTCTGAAGATCATAACTCTTGAATCGATGGAAGTTCATTAGTGTAATTGTAATATTGATGTATTTGATGAAAAATAAAAATACAATGAAATCGAATTTTTATTAAAAAAACTGTTCTCAACAAACCGGCACTATGAAGTCATCCACTGTCGACATCAAAATAGAATTCGAAACACCCAAGGTGATGTTTTCAGCAAACACCAAAGTATATACATTCGCGTTCGCAACATCTCACTATTCATCATCGATTGTTCCCACTAACCCAAAGCTATGAACTCGTCCACTGTCGACATCAAAATAGAATTCGAAACACGCAAGGTCTTGTAACTTCCTGATCTCACCCGTTATCCAATTCTATATGACCCATTGTATGGCCAGCCATCGCTGGGTTACAATTTGAACATAGGAAGATACAAGTTGTCTTATAGAAAAAATGGTTTTACATCAATAATTATTGATATTTCATTTGAAAAAAAAAGTTTTTCACACCATTGACTTCTACGTAAAAAAGTGCTTCAGAAATGTTTCAATAGAAACGAGGAATTTTTGCATTTTACATTTTGCAACTCAGAAACTATGATAGATATCTTCCACCATTAAGTTTGTTATAAAATTTGAATTTCAAGCACATCCATCATTTTCCATCTATTCAGTACGAAAACAAGAGTTTTCGATACTCTCTATAAACGGCCATGCCAGAATAGACTACACTATGAGCTTTCAGAAAATGAAGGAATTGATTACTTTATTTCCATCGCAAATCTATTTTACTCTTCAGGACATTATGAGAAATATATACAAGTATATACGAGTGAAATCGCTATCGACAACTTCTACAATTATGAAGTATGAGTGCCCCGAATCTAGTACATCGCACCCTTGCTGTCAAAGCGGCACTGTAATGCATTCTTGCACCACCGGATTCTCGTTCTGACTAAATGAATCACAGTAACCGTCTGCTCAGCGAGCAAGTGTGAAATGTCAACCACAAGATGGAAGGCAGGGGTCCCGCAAAGAGCAGTCCTTTCGCCGCACCTCTTCTCCGTATACACAGCGGACGTGCCCAAGCCAGAGAACAACTTCAAAAAGTTGACGCTCTACGTGGACGACACGGCCTGCTGACGAGATCCACGAGCCAAGTACATGTCACAACAGGCGAACAGATAAGAGGAGTGGGCCAACCTGTGGAAGATCAGTATAAACCCTGACAAGAGTCTGGCGATACTGTTCACTCGCAGGTTTGTAAAACCGGAAGGCATTGTCACCTTCAACGGACAAGAAATTCCGTGGACCAACAAAGCGATATACCTGGGAGTCATCTTAGACAGGAGATTAACATTTCAGTCTCATGTACGGCAGAGAATCGGAATGGCCAGACACGCCAGACAACGACTGGCACCAATCATAGGACGCAGAAACAACATGGGGTTGAAAGTGAAGTTGCTGATGATCAAAACCGTTCTCATGCCCATAATACTGTACGCCTGCACTGCCTGGGTCCAGTGCACACAGACATACAGGAAGAAGATACAGTCGTTCATAAACGCGAGAGTAAGGGCCGCCGTGAACCTATCGTTCTTCATCCCCGACAGATTTATATACGGAGACTCAGACAAAGCGATATACCTGGGGGTCACCTTAGACAGGAGATTAACATTTCAGGCTCATGTACGGCATAGAATCGGAATGGCCAGACACGCCAGACAACGACTGGCACCAATCATAGGACGCAGAAGCAACATGGGGTTGAAAGTGAAGTTGCTGATGATCAAAACCGTTCTCATGCCCATAATACTGTACGTCTGCACTGCCTGGGGCTAGTGCGCACAGACATACAGGAAGATGATACAGTCGTTCATGAACGCGAGCGTAAGGGCCGCCGGGAACCCACCGTTCTACATCCCCCACAGATTATATACAGAGACTTAGAGATACAGAGACTTAGACCTGGATACGCAATATGTGGACGTGTATATGAGAGAACACGCAAAAAGCGTGTTCGATAGAATCAGATTGCACAACAACCCAGCGCTACGCGATCTACACGATGCGTTGAATATGGATGACTCCAGATTCCGAGAAAGGGACAAACACCCAAGGCCGACAAAGTAGAATCTACGACCGCCCCCCCGAGTCGCCGTTAGGCGACTCCCCTAAGAAAATTAATCAGACTTTCTTTCAGCAAGTTCACCGCAGAACAACTCGACCGCGTTTCACATATCCTTGGATTCACTGAGGAATGCCCGACGTAAGAAACAACAGCCGCCGGTTAGTTTTTGGGGGCCCCCATGTAAAAATTCAGTTGGGAATAGCCATGTCATAGCAATAAACTGATCGCGAGAGAAAAGCACCCAAAGGCTGACTTTCGACCAAAAGAGGTTAGATATCAATCTTGCTGAAGTGCCCATCAGTAAGTTGAGGACCGCTCGAAGAGCGGGTGTAGATGGATTGGGGTATTAGGTTCTCCTCGCTAACTAGCTAGTTCCCCCTCCAGCTGGGGGGGGGGGAAACTTCTACTTCAGGGCACTCAACTCGGGAGGGGGCATGGAGGTTCGAAGTTCAGATACTTTTCGAATTGAGAGCGCTATTGATTGATATTTGAAAAGACTTCTACAAGCGATTATTGCAAATTGGAATTCGATCTTCGAGGAGTTATCGACTTGAAAATTTGGAGATTTATTCAAGGTTGGATTATTTTGGATTTACTTAATCATACCTTAGTCTGTGCAGGTTCCTGCTTGGCCCAAAATCCTACGAAGGAAAAGTAGATCCCTACTAAAGTTGCCCGGTATTACTCCACCTTGCGGTGTTGAAGGTCGAGGTGTTTCGAGATTAAACTCGGGGAAGGGGGGGGTCAAGACTTCATCAGTTACGTTCTTTGGGCGAACGATCCAATTTAACCGTTGAGACCTTACCAGGACATCGATACATATCCTGCGAGCGGCCCTCATCCTAAGGTGCAGTTCAACAGTTAGGTTCCGAAACAGGAGACGTTTCGAATGCAACGAGGGAATCTTCAATGAGGAATCGCCGGCAGGCGTTGAACGTAGAAAGGGCCTCCGAAATACAGGGTGTTCCGGAAGTGTGGATGAATATTTCGAGAACGGATAGGAAGTTTTCATCGATGGTTCGCCGGCGGGCGTAAAACGCAAAAACGACGCAGTTAAGGATGTCTGACGCCAGGCGTCGCGTTGCCCCCAAGCGACAACCCTCAGCGGTTCCTGGGAGGAGTGGGACGTCGTGCACGCAGGAGTGCACAACGTCCGAAGGGAGTTTGAAACTGGCGTCCTAACGGATGAGTTAGGGGGTGATGGAAGGCCAGTGGGTCACCTTGAAACCGAAAGAGGCTTGGGGGTGGCTTAATGGCGTGGCCGGTGTACCAAAGAGACTCCCTTCTCGCTCTCACAACGAGACCAGCTGAAGATCGTGAACCTCCAAGAGAGGAGGAACTCAGCAAAATGTAACTCCTAGACGAGGAGAAGGTGAATCTGCAGGAGGGGCCTATGGAGACGTCTGAAGGTCAACGCCGATTCACGAGTGAACGTCGTGTCGGGGACAGACGAAGATCTCGAATCGTTGCACTAGAACACAGCAGTACGCAACGCAGACAGAGCACTGCTGCGACGAGGGATGAACTGCAGAACGTGTACCGTGCAGCAACGGGGGAGGGTGATAGTGACAGCGACGATGAGGACGTTGGACTTACGGTGATAGTGACCAGTACCCTGGTACACTAGAACCTTGTGAGTGGAACGAGTACTTTCCTATTGGGGCCGAGAAGGGTGCCACGACAGAAACCTTGTCGTTCCATGACAATCATGACAATCAGGTGGTTTAAGGGGCCCTTTCCCTCTCTTGGGCCGCTGATGGGGTCACGTCCTGTCGAGCAAGAGCTGTTACATTGCACTAATACATGTGCATGTGATGTACTGACGAGCGACACAGATTGATAACACGTGACTCGGAACGACTCACGTGTCGATTGTAATTAAAGGGGAGGAAGTGTCGTGAAACAAAACTGTTTACTTCTGTTTCCCGAGCCTCAGTGCGAGCTACGCCCACTCTGAGGGCACAACTGGAAACTTGGAAATAATGCTTTCCACTGATATTTCGGCTCAGTTTATGGAAATTAAGATTTGGAATATCATTTCCTATATGTTAGGGAAAATCTTTTACAAGATTGTAGTTTTCGCAAAATTTTTAAATAGGGAAAAAGTTGACTTTTCAGAAAATGGCTTTTTCAGTCATTTAGATAGGAAAAATTGTGCTTTTTTCTAAGAAGCACCGATAGACTTTCCAATTAGCTTTCGTTTGACACCTCGATCACGTCTCTAACGTGAGTGGGTCAGATTTTACGTAGACTCGGAAACGAAAAAGATCACACTTTCAAACTCATTTTACAGCCAGAAGGAATGGAAATATCGAAAAATGTTATTTGACTTTTCGATTCGGATTGATGCAAATCAATGAATGAAATGAAAATTTTTGAAAAATGTTTGCAATTTCCGAGTATTTCCGAGAATTACCGACCGTTGCCCTGATGGCAGAAATCACACTACCAGCTAACGTCTGATTGGCTGTAAGCGATCAAATGATTATTGATTTTTCGTCGATCGAAACAGATCGTGATTTTGTGAGCGATATGATTGGCCGAATAGAGTTCGTCCAAGAATGTATGAATATACGGATTTTTACATTCGAAGTTCACAGAGATTGCTGACTTCCGTAGAGAGCAAACGTGTCCCAGCGATTAGGTGTGTTTTTGCCGATTTTTCTTGTGAATGAACAGCCGTGCTGTAGTGTTTCTGGCTCGGCGTAGTTTCGTGCGTTGTGTTATTTGTGCAAACAAAAAAAACGTTTCTGGTGAGTACGTTTGAATATTTCATTTGAGTTACATTCATTATGCTCACGCTTGTATTGGTGCTCTTTTTTGTTGTAAAAAAATGTCTAGCAGTATGGAGGAACTGCTTCGCAATCTGGCTGGGAGGGACAAAGCCGAGATTGTTAGCATCGTTTGCCAACTAATCTCGTGCTTTGGCCTAAACCAGGCAGACTTGCATGGCAGCGCATTGCCGGTTCCTGGGGCCAGTTGTCAAAACCTGACGGCTGCGAAACAGGGAGTGGCTAATGCTCCGACTGGTAGTAACTTTTCAGACCAAGAATCGGATACCATAAGCGTACTTTCCTTCTCCTCCTCAGCGTCGAAGAAGCGTCGTATCAGCGACGATTTTCCACCTTTACCAGACGTATCCAGCCGCAAAATAAGTGACCCAACGACACAAAATCGGGTCGACGAGTTGACCGCACCTAGCGGCAATACACAAAGTGAAGACGAAATGGAAACTGACATAAGAATCAATCACAGTGCTTCAAAAAAGCCAAAGCCCCCCTATTGTTGTCCGTCAGAAGGACGAATGGGTATCTCTGTTGAAGTTGACGACACAGGAGAACATCAAGTTCTCCAAAGCCGTCAACTTGCATGACGGCATTTGAGTCCAGCCGGAGACTTCTGACGATTATTGTCGGTTGTCTAAACTCCTGGTGAAGGAAAAAATTCCTCGCCACACATACTCGCTCCCTGAAGAACAACAAATCCGTGCCAGAACACTTGGCAACTAACGATGTTCGTGAGGAGCTCGAAACCAGAGGCTTTGACCTCGCATCAGTAACGTACATGAAACGCTTCAATAAGCCCATGAATAGTTCTTGTTCTATTGAGCAGGGACCAGAAGCATATTTTCGAGGTCAAAGACCTTCTGAGCATGAAGATCCAGGTTGAACCTCAACACCCAAAAGCTTCGGTGGGTCAGTGCCACCGATGCCAACGCTTCGCCACTACCAACGCAACGGCTAAGCAGTCCCCATATGCGTAAAGTGCGCTGGCAGGCATCTAACCAGTGCCTGCAAAAAGGTTAGGACTGACCCCCCGAAATGTAATAATTGCAAGGGGGCCCACACCGCCAACTACCGTGGCTGCCCGGCGTACCCGAAGGTACAGCAAAAGGGAAAGTCTTCCGCCAGGAAGCCAACCCCTCCAAGAAGACCCGCGGGGTCTGGACGCGTCCAGAAAGGGGTCAGGTTTGCTAAGGCTGCATCTAAAGGTGCAAAGCCCACCCCTTCTCAACCTGGACCCTCTCCTCAGACGCAGGGGGTTTCAGACATCTGTTCCGCATTGGATCAGATGAAAAAGTTGTTCGTGCAATTCCCCGTGTTACAGAAAATGTTCACGGTGAATACTGACGTGATAAACGGAACTGCCAATGTCTAGAAAACCGACATTGCCTGAATCTCTGAAGATTGCTTTTTGGAATGCTAATGGCATTCGTTCTGAAAAACTCGACTTTGAGAACTTTTTAACTGAAAATAACATCGATGTGGCTCTAGTCCAGGAGACACATCTGAGAAACGAATCTTTTGTCATTTCAAATTACAGATTCTTTCACAGAGAACGTTTCGGACGTGCTGGAGGTTGAGTTGGCATTTTTGTCAAACGATCCCTTCAATGTGTCCAATACGGTGTTGACAGTGTACGATTACACGGAACTGAGGCTGTAGGTGTCGAAATTCAACTGGGTAGAGGTTGTCACAGAATAATCTCTGTCTACAATCCCCCGAACAATCGATTACTCTCTGAATCACGGGATGAACTGTTGATGGGAAGCAACACTCCGACAATTCCTGCTGGTGACTTCAACGCCAAGCACAGACCATGGAGCAGAGCCACTAATCGAAACGGCCAAGCGCTCCATGCGCACGTTGACAGACATGAATATCTTGTGCTGGGACCAGATGAGCCTACCTACTATCGCGGGCAGATCAGGCCTGACGTACTAGACATCGCGCTCCTCAGAAAAGTCTCTCTGACTAGCGAAATTTACGTTCTGTCGAAACTGGACTCTGATCATAATCCAGTAATCCTGGTATTGACCGATGATCTTCCTTTCCCTGACTATCACGTGAGATCCAAGACGGACTGGAATGTCTTCACAGCCCAGCTCGGAGAGATGCGCGCCCCTCCTGAGGCACTTGACTCTCCCGATGAACTTGACGTGGCAGTCGAACGTTTCGAGCTTTCTGTAAATGATGCGTTTCGAGCGGCTACCTCCAGGAAGGAGTGTCCGCTGACGAGCTACAATGAGTTCACCCCTCGTATCAAAGCCTGAGAAGGCTCTATCAGCGAACCCTTTTCCCAGGGGATAAAATTGCGGCAAATAGGATGGCCAATCGAGTAAAACAGGCCATCTTTGATCACCGGAACGAAAGGTGGGAAGAGCTTTTGGAATCTTTCGAACCTGGGAGTGACGAGCTTTGGCGAGTCACTCGCAGGCTCAAGGGGAAGAAGACTGCTCTCTCACCCATTCACGGAGAGCGCGGAGTGTGCTACTCCCCCGTTGACAAAGCGCTAGCCTTTGCTGACACGATGGAACGTCAGTTTCAACTTAACGTTGACGACGATGACTACATCGACCGGGATATGCTGTTGGAAGACCGGGTTTACCGACTCCTCAGGGAGGATGACGATGACAACATCCTACAGGAAAATTGCATCGAATGTTTACTGAACATTATAAACAGTTTGTTGGCTCTCAGACACTTCCCCAGAAGGTGGAATCATGCGGTCGTCGTCATGATCCCAAAACAGGGTCAGAACCCGCTGTTCCCACAGAACTATCGCCCGATCAGTCTACTGTCATCGGCGGCTAAGCTGGCTGAAAGAGTTGTTCTTCAAAGGCTCAGCGAAGAAGATGAGGACCGGAATGTTCTGCCTGATGAACAATTTGGCTTCAGTAAAGAACACTCCACTGAGTTACAGGCTCTATGGCTGCTCGAAAACACCATCAAAGAGCTTAACTCCAATGGAAAAGTACACATAGTACTACTCGACATCTCGAAGGCCTTTGACCGTGTTTGGCACGAAGGCCTTCTACACGAATTAAACGAGTTCGACCTGCCTCGGGGCCTCATCCGGTGGATTGGGTCTTTCCTGAAAGACAGGACATTCCAGGTTAGAGTAGAGGGCTCTCTGTCTGACAACAGAGAGATCCTCGCTGGAGTGACACAGGGGGCCGTGCTCTCTCCGACGTTGTACTCACTTTACACCAGTGACCTTCCAAAGCACGAGCGTGTGAAGATATCTCTGTACACCGATGATACGGCTCTCCTCTCATCTTCCATGGGTCGAGAGCTCGGTGTCATCTACATGCAACGGGCATTGGACGACCTCGAGCGCTGGTACCTTGATTGGAAGATCTGAGTGAACCCGGAAAAGACTCAGGCGATAACCATAGGAAGAATGAAATCTTCTCCGGCCAGAAAAGTGAGAATCTCTGGAAGGGAGATTGACTGGCAAGCGCGGGTAAAGTACCTCGGCCTTCTACCGTAGGCTCACTTGGAACCCGCACATAATGACCGTTAAATCTAAGATCGAGGGTCGGATAACACGTATATACCCTCTGATCAACAGAAGATCAAAAATGAGTCGTCTTGTAAATAAGATTTTCATCTATAATACGAAGGCCAAGCCTGTCATCATGTATGCTTGAGGCGTCTGAGGACAAGCGGCGAAATATAATATCTCCATTTTGGTAGTATTGCAAAACAAGTTAATGAGGATGATTGTGAATGCTCCTTGGTTAGTGCGGAATGAAGCCATCCTCAGAAATTTGCAGCTGCCTTCCATTCGGCAGTCCATTCAGTCGAGAAATCAGAGAGTTTTTGATGGTGCAGAAGCTCATAAAAACCCATTAGTCAGGGAAGCTATGGATTATACTGTAGACGACCCCTCCTGATATAGAAGGCCCCGACACTCTGTCGAATGAGGCCCCTATGTCCTCCGTTGAAAGATGAACAATTTCTTCATCCCACCCACCCCATCCAGGTAGGGGTACACCGTGATGGGCGGTACTGATGTCTGAGGACATTCATGCCGCCATACCATCAACCCACCATCAGTTATGACCCGTTCGTCCTTCTGAGAAACATCAGTCCAAAGGGTATGGGAGCCAGGCTTCAACCTGTCTGAAATCAAGACGACGTGTAGGTTCGAAGTTCAGATACTTTTCGAATTGAGAGCGCTATTGATTGATATTTGAAAAGACTTCTACAAGCGATTATTGCGATTCCTGGCTGGCATTTGAAATACTTGTTGGATATTCGAAAATTATTGGAGAGAGATTTCTGCAGTGGATTGTTGGATATTCTTCTGGGTTATTTTGAAGGATTCATTGATATTCTATAGGTCTTATTAGAACTGAAAGAATTCGTTTATTTTCTCTTGTTCTTATCAAAACTGAAAGAAGAAAGATTTTCTTTTAGGTTGGACTTTGAGTTAAAGAATTCGAGAGAGTGTTTTCTTGTACTTTTCAGAACTTTTAAGGAAACAAATTGAGATTCGATCTTCGAGGAGTTTTCGACTTGGAAATTTGGCGATTTTTTCGAGGTTGGATTATTTTGGATTTGTTCAATCATACCTTAGTCTGTGCAGGTTCCTGCTTGGCCCGAAAATCCTACGAAGGAGAAGTAGGTCCCTACTAAAAATGCCCGGTCTCACTCCACCCGACCACCTTGCGGTGTCAAAGGTCGAGGTGTTTCGAGATTGAACTCGGGGGGTCAAGACATCAGTAGTTACGTCCTTCGGGCGAACGATTCAACTCAACCGTTGGGACCTTACCAGGACGTCGATACCTTTTATCCATATCCTGCGAGCGGCCCTCATCCTAGGGTGCAGTTCAACAGTTAGGTTTCGTGTTCCTGAAATATTAGTTCAGTTCACTCTGTAGGCCTTGGTTAGGGAAAGATTAATTTCGTGAAAAAGAATGAACTTGAAATTTGAACTTTCCGTGTATCCTTCCCTCTGTCTATTTCCAAGCCAGAGTCATTTTAGGGAACTTTTTCGAACCGAATTTGCAGACTAGGGCCAGACAAGCGCAAGCGCAACTTGCAATGGGTACGACAGTGCCTACACGCGAGGTCACACATTTCGACCGACTTATCCCACCTACAGACAACTTTAGTCGCCCTATTGCGACTTCGACTGAACTACGAGGAAACCCAATGGAATCTGTGTTCACCGGACACATTATTCCGAGCTGAGACAGCTAGTCTGAGGCTGTCTCATGCTAATCGTAATATTTTTGCCGACTAGACCACAAGTACCGTGGTCGCAGAGCGACAAAACCCAGGCACTATCGGTTCTGTTGTAAGCCGATTAGATAGAGAAAACGATATGTCACAAAGGACTCAGTCCTCAAATCGCGTAAAAACTTCGGGTTTTCAATCTATTCTATACCGAATTGAAGATTCTAAAACGCCGAAAAACCAGCAGCACAGTATTCTCCAGGAGGAAAATGAAACGACTTTCCAGGAGGAAAGAAATGTCAGGGAACGTCAGGAGACGTTACCCGTGACACGGAAAGAAGCCAAGACACAAAGCGCGCCCCAATTAGGGCTCCGCGCTATGATGAGTGCGACAAGGAGACCCGCTATACTGAGATCGGTCGTGAAGAGGGAGAGTCGCCGAAATGCATTTGCCGGAGAAAAGGCAAATTGCGAAGAAATTTACCGGCAGAGTTAGAAGGAGAATGGAATCCCTCCAGAGACAATTCTGTCTTAGAATAATGTTTTCAGACAAAAAGAAACGGTGGCCACTTATGTGGAGACACCGAAACCAACTGTGTACAGGGTGGACAGTTACTCTGTACCAAAGAGTATAGTCCAGGAAGAGAGGCCATTGTCGGCCACGACAAAGAGTTCGTGCCATAGCGGACAGGACATTCGAAACAGGAGACGTTTCGTCGAGGGACATGGGATGTTTCATCGCCGGTGGGCGTAAATCGCAGAAACGATGAAGTTAAGGACGTCCGACGCCAGGCGTCGCGATGCCCCCAGGCGAAAACCCTTAGCGGTTCCTGGGAGGAGTGGGACGTCGTGCACGCAGGAGTGCACAACGTCCGAAGGGAGTCCGAAACTGGCGTCCTAACGGATGAGTTAGGGGGTGGTGGAAGGCCAGGGGGTCACCTCGGAGCCGAGAAAGGCTTGAGGGTGGCTTGGCGGGGCCGGTGTACCAAAGGGACGCCCTCCTCGCTCCTACAACGAGACCAGCTGACCGAACAAATAAAATGGTACAACAAACGAGTCGGACAGCCCAGACAGGAGGTGAGTCTCGAAATTCCTGAGGCTCAGGTCTGTGAGGCCTGCTGGCCGTCTCGACGAAGCGGAACGGTATATGGGGTGAACGGCGGGGTCGACGTTACCGAACACGCCCCCGTCTACACCTACGAGCATGATTCAGGGGAAAACGACGTCCAGCGTACCCGGCTGGAAAAGGAGATCTCCCAAATCGATATCGTGGAAAGAATGATTCAGAACTCAGGTCTTACACCAAATTTATACAAAAAAATGTTGGTGTGGGGAATGGTGGGGAGAGAAAAGTGACATAAGATTTATGTAATGTTCCATACTGCTTCTACAGATATTGACTTCTTCAAAGAAAAGGAGAACTGAATGAAAAAAAAAAACAATATAAATTGTGAGAAAAAAACTTGATCCATTATGTAACTAGTTTTTTTTTATTTTTTTCTCAAGAGATTATTTACATGAGATGAAAGAATATACAAATTATTGCGAGAGATTTGTCTACAAGTGCTTGCCTTTTCTTTTTAATTATTCATTGTAGATTATATATACAGATAAACTTGAAACTATTATTAGAAAAATTCACCTACAACTGACTCAATCTACTATTCCGGATCGGAAAGAGCATATCCGGGATGATCCCCTCACCCAGCATACCCATAACATCCTCGTGGGGTCAGTCATGACACCCTCCATTGGATCTGGCATTATGATTCTGTCAATGGCGGCGAAGTTGAAGAAATCCATATCTGAAACAAATAGAAAACATATAATTGGACAATATCATATTGTTAACTTACCTAGTGGTGGTTGTTTTGCAAATTGTTATACAAGTACAAAGTGAATACCTTGCGTGTTACGGTGGAGGGTCGAATAGACCCACTCACTTTGGACCTAACCTAAAAAAGTGAATAAAGCGACACTGGTCCGGGAACAAGCAATAGAACTGATCGGCTGGCAGCTGAAAGTCACACTGGCGATATTCTGAACGGAGCCTTGTTTCAAATACTCCAACTAACCCCCAACCTTCCACTCTCTACCTTCAATCTTGTCATTCTTTCTTTGTAGCCGAGCGAGTGAAAAATTTACCACAATCACAAGAATACATCTCTCAATATGCTCTCACAAAATCACTCGATGTCAGCTGATATTAGAAGAAATCCTCAACTTCTTTTCAGACACTCTTTAACTCACTCGCAAACAATTTCTAAATGCCGCAGATATCTTCTTTTGATGATTGCATGTGAAAAAACGTATTTCCTATTTGATGGATAGTGAGACACCTCCCAAGTAATATAGCTAGAGGAGTTCTGGCTCATTCCTTATAGAAAAACACGTGCAAATTCAAAGCAGATCTATTCTGGACCTTTTTGGACCTAAAGACCACTTCACACGGAAAAAGAGCAAAGGTCAGCGCCTTGTCTCTGTCAGATGTCCATTATGTGCAAACTGAGCCTTAGCCTTCAAAGCCCACTTCAGAACATCTCCACTTCTCCACTTTTACCGTCATTTAGTCGACCTATCAGCTACCACGCATACAGCGGGAAATTCAAATCAGTAGATGAACAAACTTGTTCCTGGCGCAAAATCCCATGCATTTTCTTATGGAGCTGAACTTTTTGCAATTTTTGTTTCAAACAGGAGTGAGGGAAACATGTGACGTCATCGACGCAGGATGGAATGAGTATCGCAGCGATTCAAGCGTGAAACTTCGCCCCTTGGCCCCCTTGGTACTCCGCCTCACCTATCAGCTCCCTTAGTACTCCGCCCCCGGCCTCCTTGGGATTCCGCATCACCGCTCAGGCCTCCTTGTCACGTGATTCTGATTAAAAAAAGTTTATAGTTATAAGATTCGAACCTGGTTCGTCCGCGCGGTAGGCATTGTCCTTGGCCTCTACACCAACGTGAGATATTGAAAGTAACTGCGAATGATGGGTATTTATAGCGTTAGTTTTGGAGGGACAGAAATTGACTCATTTCATCGTATCTCTCGTATCATTGACACGTATCGAGGTTATACGCTGCCAATGCCAGCATGGCGGTTCGGCGTTGCCGGTTGTGAAATTCATCGTTGTTTATGGGGCAATGTAGCGTTGCCGGTTTTAAAATTGAGCGTGAACGACTCGACGAAAATTGGAAACGCGAAAGTGATATATCAATAATAATTATTCAGATTTAAGAAAAAATATAACAACCCAACAAGTCAACCTACGATCCCTCAATGTGTACGGGGTGTCTCAAAATACATCATTGGAAGAAAGAAACATGGCGTCGAAGTGTACAGGTTGCATCAAAATACATACAACATTCAAGAAAAAGAAAACAAAACAGTTCCACGAGGCTGTAGGTTTTAGTAGATGAACAAGGCGGATTCTGGCCCACTTGGGAGTGGGAGAAAACGTCATCGAAATCGACGCAGGATGGAACGAGTATCGTAGCGATTTAAGCGTGGACCCCCTTGCCCTCGGCCCCCCTTAGTACTCCACATCACCGCTCAGGCCTTTTTGGTACCCTACCTAACCCCTCGGCCCCTTATCACGTTCCAGTCACGTGATTTTAAATAAAAAAAATGTATAGTTATGAGATTCGAACCTGGATCGTCCGCGTGGTAGACATTGTCCTTAGCCTCTACACCAACGTAAGATACTGAAGTTAACTGCGAATGTTGGGTATTTATAGCGTTAGTTTTGTCGGGACCGAAATTGACTCAATCATTATACTTGACAGCATTTTTTTGATTTCCATAGAATGTAATCGTCATTATCATACTGAAGATAGGAAAATATACTTAGATTTGGGAAATAATTAATATTCCATGTGAAGATGTGTATGTGTGAGAGCGAGAGACGCGTGTGACGTAATCGATACACAAATTTACGTGGCTTTGCTTATATTGAGAAATCTCTCAATAATTCAAATGAATCATTTGAATAATTTATCGTACAGAATTGTTTCATATCCTGTTATCAGTAACCACACAAAGATAAGTGCTCGATTCATCGATACAAAAGTATATGGAAACAACAAAAGTTATAGAACACACAGAGTCATCTATGAGTCACTAGCTGAACTATCTATTGGTTGAAGAAGGACACTGTAAACACTAGACTCATAAGACTGCATCTGTCAAATGTCAATACATGCCAGCATAGCAGGTTCGGCGTTGCCAGTTGTACAATAAATCATTGTTAATGGGGCAATGTAGCGTTGCCGGTTTTGGAATTAATCGTGAACTACTCCACGAAAATTGGAAGCGCGAAAATGATATATTTTATAATAATGAATCAGATTTAAGAAAAAATATGACAACTCAACCTGCGATCCGTCATTGTATACGGGGTGTCTCAAAATACATCATTGAAAACAAACATGACGTCGAAGTGTACAGGGTGCGTCAAAATATATTTAAAAAAAAAACATGTCCGTTTAACAGAAGTCTAGCATTCCAACATGTCGGAAGTCTCGTATCTTTGTTAACCAAGTTAGCATCATCAGGTGAAAGAGGAGATTCAAAAGTGTCGAGAGGTTAAGCGTTGTGGACTCAACGTGAGGGCAATGGGAGAGCGAAGTATTCGACAATGACATTTCAAAATACGTGACTTTCCGTGCGTTTTCGATCGTTTTTGTGCGTTAACGATCGTTTTTTCGAGCGTTTTCGACCGTTTTACGTGCATTTACGGTCGTTTTTCGTGCGTTTACGGTCGTTTTTCGTGCGCTTTCCATCGTTTTGCATACGTTTTCTATTTTTGTTGAGGGTATCATAAGGCGGTGAGGTTAGATAAAAAATAAGGAATGATTTAGAAATTTATTATACATTTTACTTTTGGTAATATATCACGAAGCCATTTCTACAAAATATTTCGGAGACTGCAATTGTAGTTGGTTCGCTTGCGAATGTGATGCATACAGGGTGAGACACCTTCGTTGTTGTCGAATGTGGGAACCATCCATGTTGTATTGTCATAGCCCTCCAAATTCACAACGCGTGACGGTATATTCAACTCGTGAAATTTTTCAGTTAGAAAGTCATGTTTTTGATGTCCTCGCACATAAATGACATCGACACCTTGTAGATTTTCCATGAGGATGGCATCCAATTGATTATATTCCACAAAGCCAGAGGAATACCTCAATCCGTGAATGTTTCGCTCCAAGTAACAGGCGGTACGACGATCTTCTTTACTCAAACTGGAAAATGGTGTGTTTGGCAGCAATAAAAAGTTACTACACTGAATTCCAATCCAAATGGCTATTTCTTCAGGATGGAATTTTTGCTCGACGGTGAAGCCTTGAATATCTACAACAGCTATTCTCATGTTGACTCTTCGATTGATACTGAAGCAAAATCACATGTTCAGTTCCATTTCTTAATAATTTCGCTGAGTGGGAGGTGTTCTATGACAGTGTCGTGCACAATGATGCAATAGGCTCTAGTATTTTGAGGAAATCCCTCGGACGCTTCGATTTCAAGTTTTACATCAACACTGGAACTTTTGATGCTCTCATCCCTTCTGGAACAATCGATGACAAAGAGAGCTTTGTCCGTAAAGATGGTGGAAGTGAGAAGAGGATTATGTTGATTGGTCATTTTGTAGCTGAGGCCAAATTGTGAGTAGTTGAAATAAGCTTGTGAAAAATTCCCCTTTGCAAAATTCAAATGCATATTTTCCTTGGGGTAATTCTCGCCGTTAAGAGTGAGCGTTATATTGGTAATATTCAAATGATTGAATATTGTTGGATCATTGTTGACTTTAGTGTAGTCACGATTTTTTTGGAAACATACAATTACATAGCGAGGGCTTTCGAGGAACGAAGAAGTCTTGACGGCCCATATTTCATTTTTTGCACCTTGTGTGAGAGCAGGCAGCATATGAAGTTCCCATTTTCTGAACGGTATGAGAATGGGAGTGTCTGCTTGGATAGCTTTCAACAGTTGCAATTTAATTTGATCATGCGGAAAGAGTCGTTTAACTATCAGTTCGATATTTTCAATTTCCAATTCAACTTCCGTTTTCGGTGTTAGTGCAGCAGGAGTCTCTTCTATTTTGAAAGAGTTGCTATCATCTCCAGCTGGTACTAATCAAATGGTATGTTTACCGTAGAAAACACTGATAATCGTTGAAGATATTCAAAAAAAGCTTGATGGGTATGAGCATGTTGAATGTTAGATGAGTTGTGTTGATGACGCCTATATTGTTGGGAAAAGTCCAACCGGAGGTGGCCAAGTGTTTGATATCTTCGTCGGTGTAGATGAGAAAGCCTCTAACAGTACTAACAATTCCAAGTTCACGAACTGCTTCCAATTACTTACCACTCTGCTCATAACTAGCAGATTGAAACATGAAAGCACCAGCATTGTTTACGAATGACACCTCACCGTCCCCTTTAGTCTTCTCAACTTTTCCACTAATGAACAGAAGACTATCATACAAAGCATCGTAGGCATCAGATTGATTGATGTTGATTTCAATAACATCGTTGCTGCGAAAAGATTTGACATATGGATAGTAGGTCCGCCATTCTACCTTTTGTATGGACTCATCGATTTGCAGTTTTCGAAAAATGTTGAACACTTGATTGGACAACATGATAACCAAGAGATTCCAGAAACAATTTATTTTCCGTTGTCAATAGTTGTCGACTAGTGAAGATCTTGGTGAAGACTGACTTGGGGTATGGAGGTGTATTATTTTTATAGATAGTCAGCACCATACTTCCGCTTCAATTCAAAACGAATAATTATTTCTTCGTTTCGGAAATCAATGAGCCTAGAATGTTGGTCGAACACTCGTAGCGTGATATTGTTTATTTCGTCTCTATGTGCAATAGGTAGGTAAATGGGGTGATTAGGTGTTTCGTCAATTGCATACCCCGAATCAACACCAACAGCAAATTCGTATATCGTATGAGTCGGTGTGTCGTTGTATAAGGCTCCAAACGTAATGTTGCTATCTATGTGTATGGTGCGTACTTTAATGATATCCACAGGTAGATCGGATTAGTGATGTAAGTTTGGTTTGAGAAGAGTAGATGAAAAGCCCAGTATGTGAGCCAAGCTATTTGCAGGTCGGAAATCAATCGAGTGCTTCAGACAGAATATTTCACTTTTCAGCGTATTATTATTCGATTTCACATAGAAAAAATAGGCGTGATGTATCGTTTATTAATTCTTCAATGTCACCAATTTCGTAAGATCCAACAGGTATATCGATGCTTTCTGTTTAGTTTTGTCAGCGTTTTCATAGTAGTAGAATTTCGTACCTTCTTCAATGTTGGGTATACTGTTGTACGAATGGAAACTGAGCAAAGTCAAAGTATATTCAGAATCAGAATCTAATCGAATGGGTGGATTGAAATCGATGGAGAGCGTCGAAGAACGACTCGTTAGCGTTAATATCATAGACATGACTAATATAATGTCAGTATGACATCTCCTTAAATAATGATTGAAACAACAACATTTTACATAAAAATCATGTATTTCTACAATAACGATGTAACGATGACGCAGCTGATGTAGGTGGTGGTACCTCATGTCGGTAATGGATGAAACATGGTAAACGAATCTGCAAAGCGAATCGATGTTGGTAGTCCTTTGGTAATCTATGCCAAAACTTCCAATAATTCCCAAGATTTAGCATTCTCAATCAAAAAGTCGATCGATAAAATTTTCAATTCAGCATCGGTTAAATCTCGCAAAGTTTATCTCCAACCATTTTTGCAGACATTATGGAGCAGAAACTGTAGGCACAGATGTCCGCAATTACTCTGGTCAAAATTTTGATACTGATCATTGTTATATGTAATCGTTAGACCCCCTCCAAAATATCTGACCAATTCCATTGGAGGTTTGAGATTACCGAAACTATCAAAATATTGTACAGCATTGCCGTTTTTAACGTAAGCTACCCAATGAGTGCCTTTATTCAATCGAGAATCCAAGTTCAATACAGCACATTCTCGCAGTCGAGGACCACGAGTTGGCAACGTGTCGCGCATAAAGACTCCACGAAAATGTGGAATTTTCAGTTTACGGGCACATTTTTGAATTTTCGAATCGTATAATGCTCTATGGGGTAGCTTCAGTAGGAGTTTTTTCGCTTTTTCAAGTAAAGACCTCGCCCTTTGCGTTGCTGTTGTTTCTTTAGGAACAGACCAAATCCTCGAGGTGTTTTGCGTAGGTACAAACCGGAACCTAAATGTTCCATAGCTTTATTGTGGCGTTGATCTTCTTCAAGTTTCTTTTTGGTATTTTTAGCATCTATTGTGGTTTTTGCGATAGCGCCTGCTCCACCTGCCAATGAACCCAAAGCTGAAAGGGCAGCGAATAAAGGTATGAGGGGAAGGATTCCCCCAGATTTTGCTTCGAATGGTTCTTACGTCCTCCAGCCGAAGCACTAGATTTCTTAATATTGGTAGGATGTGGCTTCCAATTTTTAGTATTTTTTTTAAGCATATTACGTCGAAAGGACAACCCCATGCCGAGCTTACGTTTCGCTTTCATTGTTGTAGTTACGAGCCAAGCTGCAGCTTTTTCACCAAATCTAGCGTCTTTCGATTTAACGCGTTCCGAAGCTATATTTTCCAACACTTGATCTGCTTTATGACGGTCTTCTAATGAGTCGCATTGGGAGTACGCGATATCGTGATCTTTACAATATTCGTGCAAAGGATTTACACCGGTGTCACTGCGTTCCAATATCTTTTTCAATTTGGTGCCTGGTCCGCAAAACTGATAACCAGGTCGATGTAATTCGAACGGGAGCTTATTGATAATCGAATTGACGACACCTGCACCGGAGTAAGTCAAAATTGAGAATGATTGGGTGATGACTGTGATGTTTTTATTTATAACCGTAGCGCACTCATTATCCAGCATCACATCATGAAAGTCGTTCAACAAGACAAGACATCACCTATTGAAAATTTAGAGTTTTTTAATGAAGTCAACAATAGTAGTGTAGTTGGGAAGCATGGTATATTATTACCCATTTCGTTTCGTGAAATAATTTGTGGGCCGAGTGGTTGTGGAAAGACAAACGCTATCTCAACATTGCTATTCCACCCGAATGGCGCCAAATTTGAAAATATCTACGTATTTTCAAAATCATTGTATCAACCTAAATATCAAGTGGTTCAGTAATTTTCAGTAAAGTCAAGGGGTTGGGATATTATCCGTTCAGGGAAAATGGGGATATCATAAGCCCTCACGAAGCCAAATCAAATTCCATATTCATTTTCGATGATGTCGCATGTGATGGCCAACAGAAAATTCGCGAATATTATTCTGTATGTAGGCATAAGAACATTGACGCCGCCTATCTTTGTCAGACATATTCCAAAATCCCCAAACAATTGATACGAGACAATTGCAATATGATTGTACTTTTCAAACAGGATGAAATAAATTTGAAACATGTATCCGATGAACACGTCTCTCCCGACATAGCTTTCGATGAATTCAAGAGAATGTGTGCCGAATGTTGGCAACATCGATATGGAACCGTTGTAATAATGAAAGATTTCGATAAGAATGGTGGACGTTATCGTCAAGGATTCGACAAATATATGAGTATACACAGTGCGTGATGTAGTATCATTAACCATCATGAAACCGTTAAGCAAAGAAGTTGATGTTATTCGAAAGAATGAAATCAACGAAATTGCACGCATCATTCGAAAAAAATATTTGGCTTTGAAATTGGGCAAATCCGAAGAAGATGAGTCATTGCAAAGATTTTTCAACCCTCTGTCTATTCCATTGAAGAAAATAGCTAATGAAACAGCAACACAGTCAGCTAGTACCCTATTGAAAACTGAGGCAAAAACCGAAGTCAAACAAGAGACAGTGGATGAGCCTGAAACGACTCCATTCCAATCCCTCGTACATGTTGCAGGTACAGATGAGGATGACGATGATGATGAAAACATCTTTAGTGGGTATGCAGAAGACGAACAAGACGACAACGTTGCGTCTGGCATAAATGAACAAGTTTTAGAAGAATATATCGATCAATATCCGATAATGTCTCAACCGTACATTAAAAAACATTGGGGAAATGACAAGGAAATCGACAAAGTATGCGGTCCCATATATGATGACGATGAACACCCGGTATATATGAACTGTTATTTCTCGACATGCCTGAAAATTATAACACTGAGGATTTGAATGTATACAAAAAGATTTTGAATTTATCGAGCGCTCACAAGAATTCGGCTGGGCATCTGAAAGGCACACAGAGATACAAGTACACCAACATAATCAAACCGTTGTTTTCTACAGCAGGAAATCGTCGTTAAACTGGTACTGGGTTTTTTCAACCTAAAACACCTCTTACTACTACTACTGCGATGACATCATGTCTACCCAAAACGTCACCTCTTTCAATGACATTCAATACGAAACCAATTGAATACATTTATTGGGACGATCCCAACGAGTTATGCGAACGTCTCAAATTATTGCTAGCCTCTCGAGATGCAGGAAATACTTCACACAACAATGAAATCATTGCCATTTTGAATGAAATCAAAGGGGCAAAAATAATTCTATAAGATACACTACGTTCCCCAATACATTATCATTTTCAAAATGGTTATCGATAAGTTTGGACGTAGCGACAGCAACAGAAAGCAAAAATTGCCAACGCCCTATGGAGGATGTTTGTTGCATTATACCTCAGATGGTAATATTCATTGTGGTGATGTGAAATTGTGTCATGTGAAGAGCCCCACCGCTGATTACGATGTTGCTAATAAAAAGTATGTGGATGGAACCGATTATGAACTTGCTTCATTTATATATCAACTAGCTAAGAAACACCAAAAAAAATGATCCAAGTAGATGAAAAACTAACCAAATTTCAAGGTGACATCTCCAAACAAATACCGAAATAAATTCGAAGGTACAATCTACCATCAAGGAAATCGAAAAGATACAAAATAAGGTTCAAGCAAAACCGTAATAAAAGAGTGGGGTTCACACATCTTCACCATCAGTCGTCATGACTTCCAAAGACAAGATTCAACTTGTCAACGAACTACATAAACCAATTAGAAAAAATTATCCTCGACGCCGTACAGTTATCAAAGGAATAGATGACTTATGGCAGATGGACTAGGCTGAGATGAGATCGTTCGCTCACCAAAATCGAAATTTCAAACTGATTCTAGTCGTCATAGATTGTTTTCCGAAATTTGTGTGGACTCGACCACTGAAATCAAAAACGGGAGAGGAAATTACGAAAACGTTTACAGATATCTTGACACATACGAAACTTTGTCCAAAAAATTTACAAACCAATCAAGGTAAAGAGTTTTACAACAATAAGTTTCAAACTTTGATGAAAAAACATGGAATGAATCACTACAATACGTACAATATCAGTAAGGCTTCTATGGCTGAACGTATCATTAGAACGTTAAAAGAAAGACTTTTCAAATATTTCAGTCTGAATGGCACCTACAAATGGTTGAATGTCTTGCCTGAAATCACAAAATCCTACAATGATACGCGACACTCGAAGACGGGCATACAACCTTCGAAAACCACCAAAACTAACAAAAAACAAATTCTCAAATCAACATACACCCATGTGAAAATAGCTGGACCAAGAAAATTCAAAGTCGGTGATGTTGTACGAATCAGTAAGGCGAAACACGTTTTTGAAAAAGGCTATACGCCCAATTGGACTACGGAATTATTCAAAATTATCAAAGTCAATATTACCAACCCCGCCACCTTCATGCTAGAAGATATGCAGGGTGCACCTATTAGGGGTGCTTTTTATGGAGAAGAATTACAAAAAACTGCAAATCCTGATATATATCTCGTTGAAAAAGTCTTGAGAAAGAAAGATAAAAAAATGTACTGATGTAATGGCTGAGTTTGGATAACAAACACAACAGTTGGATCGAAAATGTCGATTTTGTATAGAATCTTATGGAAAACAAGCACACTGACGAAGTATTGAGAGGGCCTTTTGTGAAGAAATATTTGTGTGTTTAACAAATGCACAATATCTGAAATGGACCACGTGATCTGAAGCTATAAGAGTGCATGCAAACACAGATGGATATTCAGTTTGAAAATGTCTCTTGATAGTGGTTACGGTAGTGGAGTTGAAGTAATGTTCGACAGTGATGGTGAAGATCATAATGGAACTCTAAATGCAATAGACAGAGCGTTGGAGCAATACGAAGTGGCTGCTCGAAACGAACATCAATTGCTGTTGATGGCATTTCCCATGTCGTCTTATGAAATTCGATGTGACCTAAGTCCTTGCAGAGACTTCAGCCCATGCATAATTTTGAAGCAGCAGTTCTCCATTCGTTCCATCAATTCAACAAGTTATGAATGGGCGACCTTCATTGACATCCTGCAACAAATGAAGGAAAATTTCTTTGAATCACAAATCGATGGATATGTAGACGAATATGATCCAATTACAACACGTTGCGGGGATTACATTTACTTCACACAGTACATCGAAAGTAATACCAAACAAGTTTCCATTTCCAAGGACACCACGAACATGGAGCTCTTTCAACGAGATGTAAACGAGATCCTGAATACTCAATTTGGTGTGCTATCTGACAGTATCGCTATGCTGGATGCTTTGAACTTTTGAAGCTATCTGTATCTGTTTCATTAACTTGCAATTTTCTATACCTAGAGTGGGCACCATGAAATCGTAATGGAAATCAAACATGCATGTTTTTGAAATATCTGAAATTGCCATTCCGATGTACAGAGGTTTATTGAAAACAAGTTCAGTCCTTTTCAATTCAATAGCCACCAAGGCTGTATCGAAAACGGTTCGACTCTGAAATCGGGGGCTCGCAATTAAATTTTTGGCGCCATAACGACCGTTCCAGGAATTCACAAGTTTGACCACCCTGTGTCACCGAATGTTTTCCATAGTTTTCCCAAAATTGCATTTATCATTAGTTTATATAGATTTTTGCCAAAAGAACTGGTGGCTGCATTCCTTAGACGAGTATTCAACTCGATGTAGGGACGCAACCATGCAGATTGTTTGAATTTCAAAACCCGATGAATTTTGGTTAGAATCAAACCGTTTTTCAATGCTTGTTTCAAGTTGCGATAATGCAAAATATATTTGTTTCTATTATACAGGGTACCCATTAATTTTTTTTGTTTGGAATTTGGTGGTGCTTGATGCTCTGGACAAAACGAAAAATCTTTATGTGAATCATGTAATCTCTCAGGGTATTCCAAATCAACTTCCAATATGTAGCCTTCTGAAGCATTGTCAGGAATTTCAGTTACATCTTTGTCAAAATTTTCCACCCACTGAAAACCGTCGTAAGGTAAGAATTCTGACATTGCTCACCCATATGAATTATTGACGTCTAAATATAAAAGATATTTTGGAGGTTTTTCGGGATTGTATGCTTCCATATATTTATTATTTGCTTCAGAATATCTATTTGAATAAACAGATATTCCGCCCCTTATCCCTTTTTCTACAAACATAATCATGTCAATGTCTTTTAAAATTTGTAATTTACACTTCGTATACTTCAACATGGCATCCCACGTGTGCCCAGGCATATTATAATACCATGCGGGGTCCAACCCATAAGTTGCCATGCTTTTTTGACGGAAATTTTCAAAAACGTCTGCCAGTAATAAAATATCTGTTTTCAAATATAGGTCCGCATACGATCCCAAATTTGTAATTTCGAATGATTCCCAAACATTTTGTGCGTGGGCATATTTCTCTCCTGTTATCTATTCATCATTCAATTCATTATAGAATTCTTCTCGTGATGGTAACTCGTTGATGTTCAATTTTCCATGCTATCTATATAATTATACGGAAATACTCCCTTCCTGGTGAGAAGAGCGAATTTCTCATCATCTAAATGACTAAATTCTTTTTTTTTAATTTCCAAATCATTTTGATCCAATGTGGATACTAATTCATCCAACGATGTTCCCATGAATCGAAAAGAATCTATGAATCGAAATTTAATTTTAGTTTCAGCATCCTTCTGTGTAAAGGAAATAAATTTTTCTTTATTTGAGGGAAGTATGCTCACACAGCCTTTTTTTGCGATATCTCTGATAATGAAGTGACTGTCGTATCCTGAAAGATTATGAAAAGTAATGGGTACCACGAATAATTTTCGAAAGTTGACATTACAGGGGGCTTGGTGGGCAAAACCGCGGAACGCCCCCGTATAGTGATCGTGATCGTACACAATAACATCTTTGGGGGCGAACGGTTTTTCGCGAATATGACAAGTCGTTGCAGCACCGATATTATTTAAAGGCACTGTCATCGGCTCAATATTCTTAATTTTGGATTCAACAAATTTTGCAATATCAGACAACTCATCGGCAAACCATTTAATAAAGTCTTCACCTCGATAGCTTTTGAAATGAGAGAGATTGTCGTCATAGGAACACTTGAAGTAGTAGCCTGCACTGGAAGGTATATGTTTTTGGTGTTTTGTAGTTTTGTTAGTTTTGTTAATCAGCAAAAATTATAAACGGGCATTTTTGTTCATAAACATAATTTCGAAATTCCACATAATCGTATGTAGGGAAGGAAATTATACAATCATTCACTTTTTCGCACAAAACAGTATGATCATTTAATTTTTGCTGTATTGAAAAATAATTGAGGCATCACAAAAGAATTTTTTGTCTTTCTTTTTGTTCAGTTGTCTACCTAACAATCGATCCAACAATAATGGAATTCAATTTCAGTCTCGTCATCGTCATTAATGGGTGGAGCCTCATAATCGTTCAATTTTGGGAAATATTCGTCTTGAATCAATGAAAAATTAACATGTCTGTCTCGTTTTGTTTTCCTGAGTCTGGCAGGTACTACTACAAAAAATGATTTTTCCTTTATTTGATTCAATTCCAAAGTGTACACATTTACAGAAATATCATAAGTTTTTCAAATTTGGAAATTTGATGTAAGTCCATATAGTCCATATATATAGAATAGTGTGGATATTTTGACACTCTTTGTGGATGTTTCGCTACAGGATACAAGGCGCTAATAATACTCCAAAAGAAGCACATTTCGTCATTGTTTTGTACATTAATGCATGCCTTCTTCCTTGCGATTTCTTGTGACAATGAAAAGAAAGAAGAACCGTTACCAATCACATATTTATTAATTGCTACTTCCAACAAAATAATTTTACTCAAAGCCCACCCCGACAATTGTTCTTCAAATTCGCCTAATTTATTCAATATAACATCCACAGCGTTTTCATTGTACCAAGCAGTCAAGTCCGTAACTGAATCGATAACTTTATTTGGTGTACTGAAATATTTGCGATCAACAATTTCCCCATCATTCGACTTTTTAATAAAATCTCCTGAAAATGTAAAATTAACTTTGAGACATGACATTTGTTTTAAAATTTCAGAAATCTCACGTTTGAATTATGAAAAAGCATCGCCTAGAAACTTTTTAGGATCTTTATGAGTTAAATTCATGATTACCCCCGTTGTTACTCTACGATTGAAAACATTGTTAACAGTTTGCCACTTTACCCTGGAGCTTCGTCGCTTCAAACCCATGCCTGTATGTTTATTATTCATCATTTTGAAAATCACTTCAAAGCGTTTCAATTCCCCAATTTTTTTAATTATTTTCTTTTTTTCTCCAACCGAAAATTTAATTTTTTTCATAGCTAAAACGCATTTCCTTATATGTTTATTGATAAATTGTATAGCTTGTTTGGCAATATACTCTGAATAATTATTTCTAATGACTGAAAGGTAATTATCAATTACCGACTTGATTTTTGGAAAATCGACCATTTGGATTTTATTTATTGACATGACTCACCGATATTTTTTTCACAAATGAAATTCTAGGTGTTATGAGTCGGTTTTGGAAGCTGCAGAGAATTGAATTTCGTTCTGTGGACACTGTTGAGATGGTTCTGGAAGCTGCTGTAATTTGAAACTCGTCCTGGAAAGGTTGCTAAGTTGGATTTGGATGTAGTTGTTGAGATGACTGAACTGATACTGCACGGGTTGATGTAGTGTTCTGAAATAAATTTGATTTTCAATGCAAATATACACCAGAGAAAAATAAAATTCAAGAGTGGGGGTAATGTGTTTCATGGAGTGATTGTGAAAAATGAGCGAGCTACAGTTATAATTAAAAAAATCAACTGTCATTCAAAACAACGAATTTAAAACACATATTCTGCAAGTACTAAACACATAAAAAATATTGAAAACACTTCTTCATGCGGATCATATCTATGAATGAAAAACTTTTTGAGTCGAACAAAAAATATAGTATACAACCACAAACTCTATACATAAATTAAAGAAAGAAAAAATGGGAAAGCAGTACTAACCTTATTTTCGTACAATTTCAAATGAAACAACACGACAGCGTATTTTCCTTGTGAAAAATTCTTCTAATTGGGGGTGATACTCCTCCGTCACTCGGTGTGGTAACAAATTGTTGTTGTTATTAATTGGTTCCCTCTTCACGACTGAATTTGAATTTCAGGAAATCCACCTAAGAGAAACCAAAAATAAAAAAACCATTGATGTTTCAAATTATACGAACACTCTCTCAATAAACGACAACATGAATGAAAGTTATTCGTAACTTACTATGCGTTTTATTCAACTAGAAAGCTGCTCACAAAATGAGCTACAAATGAGCTGTTTACTACATAATAAATGTGTATATAGACAAGATATGGCATTGTCAAAGACAACTAGATGAAATACGAGAAAAACTCTTATTCAGCTTGGAGGATTCCCGAGTAAAATTCATAATCCAGTTTTCCGGTTCTGAGGCTGCCATCTAATAAAACATCAAAACAAATTGTGCGGTACAATAATTACTGTGAGAGATAGTATTCGAGAAAAATGGATGTCAGCAATTACCAGTTCTTATCTTTTATTCATTATTGAAGATTGAGAAATATCAGTAATTGTTATTTCTTATCTTCTGATGTATGTAGGATAAAAATAGTAGTCCAGGGTTGGCTTGAGGAATACGTAAATACCTCTGAACCGTTTTGTATTACAAAATAATTGAAAAAAACATCAATCCTCAAAAACTATGTTTAGAAAAACACTCAAGTGTATAAATCTGAGAAAAATTTTGGAAAATTAATAATAATTCAACAACTTTCACGACCTTTGAATTAAATTAAATTTGAATTAATTCTCTTGCGAAAAAGTCAAAAACGTATAAAAAATCTTGCAATGAAAACTCATGAAGTGAACATGAAAAACACTTACTTTCAGATAAAATCACTAGTATCACTGATACAACTAACTCATCATCTCGCCTCGCAGGAGGTATTTATAGGAAAATAAGTGATGACAAATTATGAAACCAAACAAAGAGCCTTTGTTCCGTCGCTTTGAAAACTGCTTATCTCTGGGTGATGATTCAGCATTGGCAGTGATCAATGTCACCTTGGGTATGAATAGGAAAATAGGTGATGACATATTATGCAATCAAACAAAGAGCCTTTGTTTCGTCACTTTGAGCCACGTATCTGGCTTTACCGATAAGTGATAGCGATAATTCTGCATACCTATATATATTTTTACCAACTTGAAATGAAACAACATTTACTCAATAAAAATATTCATTTTTTTATTAAATTTCATAATTGTTGTACAACTCTTATAAAATTTTTTTCTCTAGCCTTGTTGCGTATCCTGGAACAAATTCAACAATTATTTTTTTTTAAATGACGAAGATCTTGAAATATCTTTTTCAATTCACATTTGAATGGTGTATTCTTTGGAATTGCGCCTGCGCAAATACTGCTAACTGACCCTCATTGACTGATGTGGAACGAATCAATTTCCATTGTTTACACTAGCCTTCATGCATATTTCCTTGGAATTTCACCCATATTCGGTACGTTCACATTCCTCTCAAATTCCTTTAGTTTACATCTGTATTCTCTGAATGCCATTTAATACTAATTTTTGTTTACCAACGACGTACGGAACATCGTTTTCCTTCGGAACTATGCAAAACAACGTATGTTGAAATGTCATTGTCGAATACTTCGCTCTCCCATTGCCCTCACGTTGAGTCCACAACGCTTAACCTCTCGACACTTCTGAATCTCCTCTTTCTCCTGATGATGCTAACTTGGTTAACAAAGATACAAGACTTCCGACATGTTGGAATGCTAGACTTCTGTTAAACGGACATGTTTTTTCTTAAATATATTTTGACGCACCCTGTACACTTCGACGTCATGTTTGTTTTCAATGATGTATTTTGAGACACACCGTATACAATGACGGATCGCAGGTTAAGTTGTCATATTTTTACTTAAATCTGATTCATTTTTATAAAATATATCATTTTCGCGCTTCCAATTTTCGTGGAGTAGTTCACGATTAATTTCAAAACCGGCAACGCTACATTGCCCCATAAACAATGATTTATTGTACAACTGGCAACACCTGCTTGCACTAGCAACCGGTAAATCTCGATATCATCTCCATCTCTCTTTGCATCGATTACGTCACACGCGCCTCTCGCTCTTACACACACATACACATCTTTACATGAAATATTAATTATTTCCCAAATCTAAGTATATTTTCCTATCTTCAATATGATAATGACGATTACATTCTATGGAAATAAAAATAAAAATGCTGTCAAGTATAATGAATGAGTCCCGACAAAACTAACGCTATAAATACCCAACATTCGCAGTTAACTCCAATATCTTACGATGGTGTAGAGGCTAAGGACAATGTCTACGGCGCGGACGATCCAGTTCGAATCTCATAACTATAATAAGGGGGCCGAGGGGTTAGGTGGGGTACCAAGAAGGCCTGAGCGGTGATGTGGAGTACTAAGGGGGGCCGAGGGCAAGGGGGTCCACGCTTAAATCGCTACGATACTCTTTCCATCCTGCGTCGATTTCGATGACGGTTCCCCCCACTCCCAAGTGGGCCAGAATCCGCCTTGTTCATCTACTCGTTTTCAACTTGCAATCCCTCAATGTGATCGAGGTGTCTCAAAATACATCATTGAGAACAAACATGTCGTCGAAGTGTACAGGGTGTGTCAAAACACATCATTCAAGGAAAAAACACGTCGGTTTCAAACATGATATGTGTATGATATGTGTATGTGTATACAGGGCGTTCCAAAATACATTATTCAAGAAAAAAACATGCCGGTTTAACAGAAGTCTAGCATTTCAACATGTCGGAAGTCTCGTATCTTTGTTGACCAAGTTAGCATCATCAGGAGAAAGAGGAGATGACACCAAAGTTGTCGAGGAGTTATGAATTGTAGAGTTAACATTCGAAAATGGGGAAAGCGACCGTTTTACAAGCGTTTCGACCGTTTTACGCGCGACAGTTTTGCGTGCGATAATTTTGCGTGCGTTTTCGACCGTTTTCCGTGCATTCTCGATCGTTTGCGTGCGTTTTCGACCGTTTTTCGTGCGTTTTCGATCGTTTGCGTGCGTTCATTCGTTATCGTTTCATCGTTATTGTCGTAACCGTTTTTCGTGTTTCAATATTACAGTCATTAATCACTTAATGCGTTTTGCTAACCAAGTAAGCATCATCAGGGGATGACTAAAGGCCACGCTTTGTCGTATGAAGGATCGTTTTGCGAATTTTCAGACTCCTGGAAGGAAATCTTGTGGAACACTCGACCCAACTTCTGTTACAGAGTGGTGTCGGAATGGAGGAATCAAAAATCATTCGATTGAAAGTGTTAAATGAAATTGAATTGGACATTGAGTGTCGAATAATAATAGTGATAAAACATTAAAACTTTTGAAGTGACGTGGTCAGCGTGGGAGGTGGTGGCGTGTGTGATGATCTGTGGAAATGAATGAGTCATTACAAAAAATGATAGCGCAACTGTCAGAAGTTGTATATTCATAAAATGATCGGATCGTCACGTACAGCACGTCAAATGAAAGGATAAGAAATGCAGAATTCATCGACAAAGAGAAAACAAAGATAGCGCAACATGTCAGAATGGGACTAAGCCAAATCTTCGTTAATAATAGTTGAATCCCAACGTGCAGCACATCAAACGGTAGGGAAACGAATATTATTCACCAAGGAACGTCAAACTGATTGTTGGAAGGATAATCCGAAGTATCAAAAATTTGTGACAATCTTGACGTATGATTTCATGAGGATTCTGATTGCATATTTCGTAAATCAGGCTATCTGTATCGGTGTAGAGAATTACATAATTATCTCCGAATCGATGGCGCATATAGCCATAATGAAAATTGTATATGGTAGTCTTTGCCAAGTCTAAGATAGTCTGTACTACCCGTATCGGTTTAGTCAGATAAACTTGCACTTTCCTCAGTTCTACTGCCACCAAATTATCGTTGAAGATCTTACAATTTTCGAACTCTGGCTTAGCGACCAGCCCATTGGTGAGGAGTTTGATGTTGACTCTTCTTCTAATGTCTTCCATGGTTTTCCCGAATACTGCATTGTTCATTTGCTTGAAGGGGTTTTTTTCAAACTCATTCGTAGCCCTTTTTCGCAACTCAGTATTCAAATCAATATATGACCTCAACCATGGCGATTGAATGAATTGAAGTACTCGATGAATTTTCGTTATGACAAGACCATTAGCAATGGCCTTTTTGAGGGCGCGATAATAAATCACATATTTTGCTTTGTGATGAAGGGTAGCCATCAATTTGGTGAGCTCTTTCATTAATTTCGGGTGCTTTTTCGTTTTTGGATTTATATGTTCAGGGCAGTATGGTAAGTCTTTATGTGAATCATGTAGCTTTCTGAGATATTCCAGATCAAATTCAAACATATAACCCACGTTGCTCTCGTCGGGTATTGATGAGACGTCAATATTGGTATCGCATCACTTAAACCCATCATATGGTAAATACTATGACATCTCCCACCCATACTGGTTATTCACGTCGAAAACATGAGGTATGTGTCAGGATTTGAAGGGTTATAATTGTTCAAATATTTATTGTTCGCATGAGCTCTTCTTCGAATCCCTCGTTCGACAAATAGAAACATGTCAGGATCGGTGAGTAGTTCTAATTCAACTTTGATGTATTTGAGCATCGCATCCCACGAAAGCCTGGTAGCGTAAAGTAGTGGGCACGGTCCAGATCATGAGTCCTAAGGCAGCTTGCACGAAATTGTTCGAATACGTCAGCGAGGAGGAGAATATCTGTTTTTATATATAAATCCACATATTGTCCCTAAGTCTGACAACTGACTCTCTTCCACACATACTGGGCTCGTTGATATGTCTGCTGTTGTAGAAGGCATCAATAGGTGGCAAGCAAGCTCCATCAAATCTATCGAATGAATCACACTCAACGTTAGTTGATAAAAGCGCTCGCGCAGCTGAGTTTAGTCATTCTGTTACAGATATTTGAAGTGGAAACATCTTATCACAGAAAAATGGCGCTCTTTGCTGACTTGGTGCAGTATATCTCCTCTCTTTTGGGATTGATAACCACAAAGTTCAATGCAGAAACTGCTCTAGATGGATCAGAGAATGTGATAAAGGTTCACGAAAAATAAGGAAAGCGGTAAAGACCGCATCATCATTGGATGAGAAGCAGCATTTGGAAGCTGTTACCGTAATATCAAAAGTCTAAGGAGTCGTTTCAAAGTGATACGAAAGAAGGGGGCGGGACGGGCATCACGATGAGAGGGTGCTAGAAAGTGGGTTCATTGGGATGATTCCCAGTCGGCTTCCAACACTAGAATTAGATCTGGTGTTATTTCCAATCTCAAACATAAGGACCCCTCAGCTTTTATGGATGACTGCAAGGCTATCTTCAAGCGGAGAATTAAGAACGCTCTGAAGAAGGATGAATCTATCAAGGTAAATACCACCTTCTGCGGAGAATTTGAGATAGTGAATGAAGGGAGACAGATTACTGAAGGAGTACAAGTACTTCACTATTGTGAACTTTTCCATATATAGAAACACCGCCCTCAATGATTGGTTCGATGAAAAAATTACATAGAAATTGAATAGTTTCAAGAGAGGGGCAGCGGCTGAGCGCTGAAGAAGATCTTGAACTTGAGTGTGAATATAAATAAGTTCACACCGCAGCGGGGGTCTACCCCAAATTTCACGGAAAAAAGCATGTGTTAATATTAAGAACAACGATGAAGCCTGCTTTGCGTGGGGTGTAACCTCAGCACTTCATCCTGCGCAAAATAATGATGATCGTACTTGATCATATCCTCATTATTCCAGCGTTCTGAAATTGGAGGGTATACAATGGCCGATGACTTTCAAGCAGATTTCAAGATTTGAAAAACTGAATGATATTACTATCAATGTTTATATCATTCAAAAGAAATGTGAAACGTTCATTACCCTACCTAGAAAGCTAGACATGTGATTTAACTGCTAATTCAAGACAATTATGATGAATGTGAAACTCCAGTCCGCTATCACTACGTATGGATAAAGAACTTATCAAGACGTTTATCGAAACAGTTGAGTGAAGCACATGGTCAAAAGTACTCTCGATCCCAAGAATAATTACAGAAACATACTAAGGATTGCCAGAGAATCAATGAAACAGCTATAAAGATGCCTGAGGAGGGTAAAAACATTCTCGAGTTCAAAAATCATTAATATTAAGAAAAGGCTCTATTCGTCGTATACGCCGACTTGGAATCCATTCTAAAGCCTACTGATGATCCTAAGAAACTTAAAATCATATTCCGGCAGCTGTGGGTTACTACTTAAAGTGCTCATACGATGACACTTTCCTTTCATATGTTCAAAAATCATTAATATTAAGAAAAGGCTCTATTCGTCGCATACGCCCACTTGGAATCCATTCTAAAGCCTACTGACGACCCTAGGAAACTTCAACATCATATTCCGGCAGCTGTGGGTTACTACTTGAAGTGCTGATACGATGACACTCTATCTTTTCATAGGGCTTATCGCGGAGAGAATTGTATGCAATGGTTCGCTGAAAAGATGGGTCAACTAGCTGAAGATATGACTACAGTGTTTTGGTGTCCATTCGACATCGATATGACTGCAGAGCAAGAAGTTGAGTTTCGAAAAGCTACACACTGCCACATCTGCGAAAAGCCCTTCACTCACGAAGACATGAAAGTACGCGACCATAGCCATCTCATGCCATGTGATAATTATCGTGGCCCCGCCACGATGAAATGATGATGAAATGCACATTTCATCATCACAGATATTGCATCTAGAATAAGGGGTACGATTGACCTGCTCCCCATCACGAAAGAAAAGTACATCACTTTCGATTCATCGATTCTTTCCACTTCATGAATTCATCTCTGGATGTGTTGTCATCATATTTGACAGAATTTCCCAATGTTGAGTTTCATTTCTCTGAGTTACCTGAAGGCTTGGTTGAATTACTTACTGAGAAGGGGATCATGCCTCATGCTCATATTGATTCTTTCGATAGATTTGATGAAGCTTGCTTGCCCCCTATTGATGCCTTCTACAACAAATTAGAAGATGAGCTCTGCCCCAGCAAACTATATCAACGAGCCCAGGATGTGTGGAAGAGTTTCAGTTGTCAGACTTTGGGACAATATGTGGATTTATATATGAAAACAGATATTCTCCTCCTCGCTGACGTATTCGAACAATTTCGTGCAAGCTGCCTCAGGACTCATAATCTGGACCCTGCCTACTAATTTACGCTACCAGGCCTTACGTGGAATGTGATGCTCAAATACACCAAACTTGAATTAGAACTACTCACCGATCCTGAAATGTTTCTATTTGTTGAACGAGGGATTCGAGGTGGCCTTAGCCAAGTTAAATATTTGAACAATCATAACCCTTCGAATCCTGACACATACCATACTGCCCTGAACATATAAATCCAACAACGAAAGAGCTCCCTAAATTGATTACAGAGCTCACCAAATTGATGGCTACTCTCCATCACAAAGCAAAATATGTGATTCATTATCGCGCCCTCAAACAGGCCATTGCTAATGGTCTTGTCATAACAGAAATTCATCGAGTACTTCAATTCAACCAATCATCATGGTTGAAGTCATATATTGATTTGAATACTGAGTTGCGAAAAAGGGCTACGAATGAGATTGAAAAAAACCTCTTCAAGCTAATGAACAATGCAATATTCGACAAAACCATGGAAGACATCAGGAGAAGAGTCAACATCAAACTTCTCACCAAATGGGCTGGTTGCTACGGAGCCGAAGCCTATATTTCTGAGCCAGAGTTCAAAAATTGTATGATCTTCAACGATTATTTGGCGGCAGTCGAACTGAGGAAACTGCAAGTTTATCTGAATAAATCGATACAAGTAGGACAGACTATCTTAGACTTGGCAAAGACTACCATATACAATTTTCATTATGGCTATATGCGCCATCGATTCGGAGATAATTGTGTAATTCTCTACACCGATACAGATGATAGCCTGATTTATGGAATATGCAATCAGAATCCTCATGAAATCATACGTCAAGATTGTCACAAATTTTTTGATACTTCGGATTATCCTTCCAACAATCAGTTTGACGTTCCTTCGGTGAATAAAAAGGTTCTCGCGATGATGAAAGATGGGAATAATGCAGTTCCGATGACTGACTACGTAGGCCTTAGATCGAAATTGTATACAACTAGGGTATTGGAAGATGGTATCAATAAGAAGCGGCAGCAGTCGGTAAATGATGGCTATGATGAGGATGAAATTAATCAAATCATCTCATGTCTGGGGGTTACCAAGAAGGCAAAGGGTGTCAAATCTTCTGTGGTGAAGGATAAATTACGTTCGATGATTATGTGAATAGCTTAGATAATTGAAAGAATATGAGAGTCACTCAAAATTTGATTCGATCCGATAAACATCAAGTACATTCCATCGCCCAATACAAGATCGCTCTCAGTCCTGAAGATGATAAACGTTATATAATTCCAGATTCACACAATACGCTTCCTTGGGGTCACTATTCTTTCCCTCAAACATCAAATGCTCTGGATATAAACGATTAGACCATAATTATCAGTATATATGTATTCGACTGCAGTTCAGCTGGGGAAAGATTTATATATTATTAATGAATGTTCAACTAACTACTTCATATTATCAATAAATTTAAGGTAGGTATATCGATTTAAAAAACTTCAATAGCAGCACAATGTGTCGATACTTGTAGAATGTAATTACGAATATATTAATGAAATGAGTAGATATCAATAAATATGTTGTAGTATATTTTTTGAATTTATGAATGATTCCTTCACACGTTAGAAACTTCCAAACCCATCTCCCTTTCTGGTTCAACTAACCCCTCACTCATAACTAACATGATGCTTCTTTACGTGGTGGTGCCATTACAAATCATTATGATTCAACCAAAATAGACAGATTTCTCATTTTCACCAATATCCTGAGTGAAAACTTCCTATGCTTCACAGAAAAGGTTTTTTGATTAATTCAATTTCAATTGTTCGACTGATACTTCAAACTGATATGTAATGAGATGGAGATGCGCTTATTTCTACACAATTTTTCATGACCCGTTACATTGTAAATCATATGGATATTTGAAAAAAAAAGGTGCTTGAAAATGCGTGTTTTTGGCTGCAGTTGAAGTGACCAAAATCCTCTAGATTTTTATCCATGGGATCATCTCTTGTATATAAAGCTCCTGTACTAGATATCAATAATTTTAGGAATCAAATAAATGACAATTGTAATGTCATAAGGGATACTCCTGTACTAGATATGAATGATTTTGGGAAACGAATGAATGACAATTGTAATGTCATCGTGTATTTTTAAATGTGTCAGATAATTAATGACAGATCGATCGCAGTCGTATATTTCATCGGACATTTCGCTCATTCACTTCAGGCTCGAAATAGTTTATTATTTACTTTTGGTCTTCACCCCACCATCAACTACTTACAACTTCACGCCAACCTAGTCAGTTTTGTGGTGACAGTGTGATAGTGAAACTCCAAACTTAAAGCCTCCTTTTGGTTTGATTATGATTCAAACTGCTGCTATTGAATTCTACTCATAATTGTTGGTAAGCTAACAACATTGAATTTCAAGTTTTTTCAATGTTTTTTCTTTTTATTTGCATTTCTTTCTTTGTTATTCCACATTAGACGCTAGATATTATATTTTCCTTAATCAGCAAATGAAATCATTTGAAATGAGAACCCACATCGACCTGTCACGACTAGAATAGTGAAAATAGGTCATGGGGTTCTTTTGACTTCGTGAAATGACTTACTATGTTTTTTTGACATCTCAACGAATCCATTGATGTCAAAATCATCGTAATCGGACGACCGTAAGTGAAAACAGGTCACTACCTGTTTTTGACGTATTCGATACCTTCTCACCCTAAGGAATCCAAAAATACACTAGTAGTTGTTCATAACCCAACAACTTTTAATTTCAAGTATGTTCCATGATTTTTTTGAAATGTGTAATTCTTCCTATGCTTTTTCACATCAGACTCTGTATATTATACTTTTCATGATCTACAAATGAAATCATTATAATTGAGTACCCACTTCGGTATGTTGCGGCTAGTATAATGAAAATAGGTATAAGTCCCTTTCGACTTCGAAAAACGAATAATTATGTTCCATGACATGTAAACAAATCCATTGATGTCGAAATAATCGAAATCGGATGACCGGAAGTGGTCGTCTTTTGATAGATTCGAAACCTTCCCACCCTGAGGAATCCAAACATATCATATGTTTCAGTATACAGGGTGTCCCTGGACTTCCTCTTTTCCTCTCGGGAATGTATAGATGGGGTCAAAATATCACCAGTACTTCATATAACTTTTTTTCCTAAAAGTCTTCGTAACCAAGTTACGGGCCTCGAAGTTACAATATGAAAAATGTTTTTCTTTGATAACTTTTCAAGTGAATATTCAAATCATCCAATTTTGGTATGACTAAACAAATGAATTCCGTCGATGAGCTTTCATGCAGGAGTCAGTTGTTTTGCTACAAAGTCAGGACGGAACCCTCGATGGTCCACACCCAAAACTTTGAATGACAGATATTTTTCAATATTTTTCAACAAAATAAGGTTACTTGGACAATTTTATGAATAAAAGTACTCGTGTGGAAAGTCGATCGGAGCAACGAGTCAAAATTATCAAACAATGAGTCAAGTCATGATGAACTGTAACACAAACAAACAAACAGACAAACAATAATAAATACCCCAACACAAAAACCCACAATAATACTAGAATAATATCAATAATATTCAAAATACAATCACAACATTTATAATAATGACTAGTCACAATATTTGATATACTGAAAATCAATTCCAATCAAGTTCATGTGAAATTCTCAACAACAATCAATAAAAACGTTAACTTCTCAATGAATTATACATCAAACCACAACTCTCACTCATTACTTGATATATGAATGAATTCATGATAACATGAAATAATAGTTTCATGAACATAATTCTACAACAAAGTTCTTATTACTGACTTCAAAAATCACAAACTTATGAATATACATGTCACATTGAATTTTCTAATTACATATAAAAAGTACAGATATTATTATTGATGAAAAGTAAGTAACAAATACGTTTGATTACATTGTGAAATGATTGAGTACATTTTGTAAAAGAAATATCAATTTTAAGTAGATTTCGTAGTGAGTCTTGATAAAAAAAGTTCTCTCGACGACACGTCGTCACCATTATTTGAAATGAATAATTATCAAAGCAGAAATAATAATGATAACGTTAATTCAACAACATTTATAACAGGAATAATACAAAGTATGCTAAAATGAAGTCGTAAACAAAAAGTACAGTACCTATATGGAAGTTTAAGTCACAATTGTGATAGCAGATATTTTTTCAAAAGAAATATCAAGTTCTGTAGATTCGTAGTGTTTTTAAACTAACAAGCTACTCTACTATGAAATATCGAATTCATTCCATATTTTGTATGTACATAATACGTGTAGAATAATCACGTTTCGTGTTGATCAGTTATCTGAATCTCATGAAACTCAACATTCGAATGTTTCAAATTCTTCTTCACAGCTAAACTGTTGAGGAGTTTCACTGATAATTATAATTTTATGGAAGAAATTCTTTAACACGAATCTAAATTTAGCTGAAAAAACGCACATCGGAAAAATATTTACTATACTAATAAAAAGCAAACGAATGAACTACAAAAACGGCTGCACATGATCAGGTGAAAAATATCCAGGGAATAATTATGTTCCATTTCTTTCACAGATGTTGACAAAAAAACCTTTTAGAAAGTTTTGATAAAAAATGAGAAACTGGAATGCGATTTTGTTTTGTTGAGTGGTGCGTTGTCATATGACTATCATTGTATTGTCAATATTCTATAGGATATTTTGAATTTTTTTGATATGGCCGAACAGTTTACATTCAATGAATATGCAGATATGCATGTATTTTATGACGAGCATTTTGTAATGCTGCAGAAGCTCGTCGTCTGTATTCCGAGCATTTTCCCAATCGAACGGTACCGTCAAGAGAAACATTCGAGCGTGTCGATCGCAGCTTGAGGAAGACAGGTATGTAATAATTGATAATTAATTTGAGCACGTTGTTTTATTTCGATATTATTGTAGGTACAGTTTTGCCAAAACGAGGTGGTGAGGACGCTCCTAGGACTGTACGTACCGTTGTATTGGAGGAAAATATTTTGGAAGCCGTCGCTGATGATTTTTCAATGAGCATCAGAAATTTATCAGAACAGTTCCATACATCCAAGTTCACTATTCATAGAATAATTAGGGAACAACTGCTCCACCCATTTCACATCCAGAAGGTACATGCCATGACACCTCAAGATTTTCCAGCACGACTGGAATATGCCAATTGGTTGATGGATAGGCAAAGAGAGGATATGACTTTTATTAATCGAGTTTTATTCACTGATGAAGCAGGTTTCAGTAGAGATGGAGTTATCAACTCTCATAGTCTCCATATATGGGCCGAAGAAAATCCCCATGGGATATTGCAAACCAAACACCAACGGAAATTCAACGTGAATGTTTGGGCTGGTATCATAGGAAACCATCTTATAGGACCATTCGTTCTACAGGACCGATTGAATAGAGAACGTTATTTGGAGTTCATTCAGAACGATTTGAATGGACTTTTGGAACATGTTCCATTGCAAACCCGAAGAGATATGTGGTTTATGCATGATGGCTCTCCTCCTCATTTTAGTTTGATTGTGCGTGACCATCTGAACCATATTTTCACAATAGATGGATTGGTAGAGGTGAGCCATATTCATGGCCATCGCGGTCTCCGGATTTAAATCCATTGGATTTCTTTCTGTAAGGGCATCTAAAAAGCCTTGTTTACGCTGCACCTATTCACACAAGAGATGCATTGTTGAATAGAATAACATTACATTGTGAAGCCATACGAAACGACCCTGGAATGCTATTTCAAGTACAGAGAGGGTGTCTTCGCAGACTAAGAAAATGTATAGAGAGAGAAGGTGATCATATCGAGCAGTTTCTGTAGCGGATTGTTCATTTCTGTTTGCTCTTGAGGCTCTTGAGTTTCGTTAGTTAAACGTGTTTGCATTATAAAAATTCGTTATGAACATTTTACCTATCATTTCCATTTTCCTTAAAAACTAATATTTTCGAATAATGGTAGACATCTCAGGATAAATGTTGTTGAATTAACGTTATCATTATTATTTCTGCTTTGATAATTATTCATTTCAAATAATGGTGGACGAGCGGGTTTGATGTCGTCGAGTGAAACTACATTTTTATCAAGACTCATTGCTCCGATCGACTTTCCACACGAGTACTTTTATTCATAAAATTGTCCAAGTAACCTTAATTTGTTGAAAAATATTGAAAAATATCTGTCATTTTAAAGTTTTGGGGTGTGGACCATCGGGGGTAGTCCGTTCCTGACTTTGTAGCAAAACAACTGACTCCAGCATGAAAGCTCATCGAAGGAATTCATTTGTTTAGTCAATTACCAAAATTTGGATGATTTTGAATATTCACTTGAAAAGTTATCAAAGAAAAACATTTTTCATTTTGTAACTTCGAGGGCCCGTTACTTGGTAACGAAGGATTTTGGGAAAAAAAGTTATATGAAGTACTGGTGATATTTTGACCCCATATATACATTCCCGAGAGGAAAAGAGGAAGTCCAGGGACACCCTGTATAATGATTTTTTCATTTTCTTTGTCAATGAATTCTGTGTTTTGAATCAAGCTCTCACAATTGTAATACACTCATAATTGTTCATTACCCAACATCTTTTAATTCCAAGTTTGTTCAATTACTTTTTTGAATTTGCAATTCTTTCTATGCTATTTCACATTAGCCGCTGGATATTATATTTATTACTCCATCTTTGTTTTTTCTCTGTCGGTACACTCTGTATTCGTTTCCCTACTGTTTGATGTGCTGCATGTTGGGATTCAACTATCATTAACGAATATTTGGCTTAGTCCCATTCTGACATGTTGCTCTATCTTTGTTTTCTGTTTGTCGATGAATTCTGCATAACTTATCCTTTCATTTGACGTGCTGTACGTGACGATCCGATCATTATTGGTGAGTGAATATACAACTTCTGACAGTTGCGCTATCATTTTTTTGTAATGACTCATTCATTTCCACAGATCATCACACACGCCACCACCTCCCACGCTGACTATGTCACTTTATAAGTTTTAATGTTTTATCACTATTATTATTCGATCCTCATTGTCCAATTCAATTCCATTTATCACAATCAATCGAGTGATTTTTGATTCTTCCATTCTGACACCACTCTGTAACAGAAGTTAGGTTGAGTGTTCCACAAGGTTTCCTTTCAGGAGTCTGAAAATTCGCAAAACGATCCTTCATACGACAAAGCGTGGACTTCAGTCATCTCCTGATGATGCTTACTTGGTTAGCAAAACGCATTAATGATAAATGACTGTCATATTGAAACACGAAAAACGGTTATTTTTTTGATGATTTGATTTGAATTTCCCACTGTTTGCACGGTAGCTGATTGGTCGACTAAATGACGGTAAAAGTGGAGAAGTGGAGATGGTCTGAAGTGGGCTTTGGAGGCTGAGGCTCAATTTGCACATAATGGACTTCTGACAGAGACAAGGCGCTGACCTTTGCTCCTTCCGTGTGAAGTTGTCTTGGGGTCCAATAAGGTCCAGAATGGACCTGCTCTAAATTTGCACGTGTTTTCCCATAAGGAATGAGCCAGAACTCCTATAGCTATAATACTCTCCCATCACAATATGTACAAAAAATTGCGCACACATCGCTAGTAGGCCACTCGGCAGAACAACTCCATCATTCTAAATCGATGAGCTTACAGAAAGTAGTGGGGGCATTCATTAGTGGCTGGAACTTCGTGGAGTGCAGGTGTGAGGTGTATTGAGTGCTCATGTTAGTTGGTGAATGTTGTGTGTGTGTGTGTGTGTGTGTGTGTGTGTGTGTGTGTGTGTGTGTGTGTGTGTGTGTGTGTGTGTGTGTGTTTGTGTGTACACATACACATTCTGTATGCAGAATTCAATGTCATTTTTCCCTTTCCCTCCACTGCCACTAACTGACTAGATGAGCTCACAAATTGTTTAATAGTTGAAGGTTTTTTGTGTTCAGACATGTGTACTCTGTACAAGATAGTTTGAACCTTCTTAGTACACGTGTATGCGCTTCGCGTATTTCAAGATCAAACAATTGTTATGACGTCACACACACACTCCCAATTTCTCAGGCAAAGGAATATTTCTATGCTATGCACCAGATTTATCGTTGAACGTCAAAACTAATTATGCATCAGACATATCGTTCAAGATCACTTTAATTACACCACTTCTCATTATTTGGTCATCAATGACGTCATTGTGGTGGGGGAGGCTTAGAACTGGTTCAAATCTCTTACTTTACACTATACGACTTTCTTGGAGGTGGTGAAGAAAATAGATCAGGTTTCTCTTGAGTAGTGAGATCTTCAGCAGACGATTTACAATGAGTTTGTTTCCTTCCAATTTTGCAGTTTCCTTTTCAGTTTTTGCTAATATCAAGTGATGAACAATAATTTTTCTGTTCTCTTAATCTTTGGGTATAAGATCTTCACTTATGAATGCTCCGGTATTTTGAAGTTTCGAGCAGTTGCTTATAATGTCTTTTCTTTTCAGTTGTGAATGAAACGTCACCAAAATTGGGATGGATTTACTTCGCGATTTCCCCAGTCTATAAGCGTTAGTTGTATCAAAAGTTTGCATTTTTATTTCAAGAATATCTTCAATTGTTTCTTCAATTACGTTTACAAGGTCTTCGTTTCCACCGGCGTTCTCTTTTATACCGTAGAAAACCAAATTGAAGCTTCTCAATTTCCTTTCAATACTTTCCTGTTTAGTTCTCAATTGATGTTTTTCTCCAGAACTTTAATTCTTTCATTGAGTATTTCAATTCTTACATTTATTATTTTTATGAATGATTTCAGTTCACGGTTCCCGTTATCTACTTTTTCTGAGAGAATATTATTTACTCTTTCTAAGAGGCTGTACACATCTTTATTTGTCATGTTTTCTGTAGTCTCTCCTATAATATTCTATCGGCGCCACTGGAATATTTATTTCGGTTTTATTGTAAGTAGCCCTTTTTACAGTTGAAGGATTTCAATGTATTTGTTGTTTTAATTTGATTAATTATTCATGACTGTACACGAAATTTGGGATTTGTAGAGATCTCATTATATACTAAAGGCACTTTTAGATACAAAATGTCCACATTGTATAATGTGTAACGTTCCAATGAATGATATCGTTTCAAACTCATAACGAGTGTTTGGGGTTTGAACTGAATATGACAAAGTGATTTTAATATAACTTAATGTTGATATGATAGTGGTTGATTTCAAAGCACTCTTTCTTTCGGGTAATTTGATGTTTATGTGGAAGTACTTTTTTCGGTAGGGCTTTTTTCTCTGGAGAAGGTTCTCCTATTCTTGTGTGAAGAAGGTGAAGTAGAAAAACCAAAAAGCTGTATTTCTAAAAATAAATCTCGACAATAAAGTATACTTTCCTCATTCAGAATGCAAACATATTATATCGTACAGATTTTATATACAACAAAATAGAAACAAACAAAAACCAATTCGGGTAATAGCTTATATAATTGAGATAACGTGAATAAGATGGAAATCAAATTTTTCATTATCACTCTGACCCATTTTATTGAATGATAGTATTTTGAGTGGTTCTGATCAATATCCCAATTCAAAAAATATTTATAATGTACGAGTGAATTCCTCTATGATCATTAACTGCCTAAATGATTACTTTTGCATCAACTATATTGAAGACAACAACGATAAAAATAAAAACAACAATAAAAATGAATTGGCGCTCGGGGCGACTTCATCGATTCCAGTGGCGCATTTGCTTCTTCAGCTGAAGGAAAACCCACACCAAGCACCACATCATCTTTTGCATTTACACTTTCATCTCATCGAGCCTTATCATAAATAAAAAATCATCATCGGTATAGCGGACAAATTCGTCTTGATGAAACTTATTATTCAGCAGAAAATCACTCCTAAATTACCACGACGCATTGCATCGATTCGCTTCGGTAAAAACAGTTGGGCGAATAAGAAATAAATTCCATTCAAGATAACAAAATGCCTTGAAAGCACTTCAAAATAGAGTGTGAAAACTTTCTATATTTTACGCAAATTGATTCATTTGTTTTAGAGGGAAATTCACCTCCAAAAAGTTGAAATTAATGTAGATTGGATTCAGAATATTATTAGTAGTCTGTTATGATATGATGAGCAGAAATTCGAGAAACTTAAATCTCTGCAAAGTTGTAATTACAAAATAATTCGATTTCTGAAGTTAGAGTCCTTGTAATTCTAAGTTGTTTGAAATAATCCAATTGAAAACTGTGTGTTTCGGCTTGGAAACTGGCTTTGAATAGGAAATGGTCATGAGAACCCATGATTTTTTTCAAGGTATGAAGTGATTTGATGCAAAACAATAATACTTCATGATTTAGGTATAATCGTTCTCTAACATCGGAGAGAATTTCCATACTATATAGGTAGGTACATCGTATGAAGAAAAACATATTCATCATCAAGAAAAATCACCTGACGTGTTGTTCATGCCTTTGAGAATTGTAACAAACTTCATTCAATATGAAAGTAAGATTGACTAAGTATGTTAATCAATCTCTCTCAAAAATGTGGCGATGCATTGAAGCCTCTGCATTGCATTGGAGCCTCTGGAGACACCCTACATTTTGTTTTATGAGAGAGAGGACATTGTTGGATCAAGATCTTCAGATGATGTGTGCTGCAGGTTTTTCCGGGGTTTCCTGCAGCTGAAAAAGCAAATGCGCCACTGGAATCAATGAAGTCGCCCCGGAGCGCCAATTAATTTTTATTGTTGTATTTATTTTATTTTCAAAAATAGTTTGAAAAATTTCAACTTGGATTATTGTCATAACTCCAATAACTCCTTGAACGCGTATTGAATTTTCATATAAAATATAATATAAAAATCAGTTTTAACTTTTCATTCACACTGTACACAATTTGGAGAGATACTGACAAGATGGAATCAGCGGAAAATATTTTCTTATAGAACTTACTTCCTACGATTTTCAGAAACAAAGAAAAAAGGCTGAAAGACCGAACAAGGGTCTTTTTGAATTTGCCATTTTGTTTTCTGAAATCTAATCGTATTGGTGATCAGATATCCTTCATAGTTTATATTTATTTGGAAACATTTGAGTCCATTATTTTAGCACAACACTCCTGAATGGTATTCTCTAAATGTTCTTTATTTGCAAATGGTCTGTGCTTATACACTTTTTGTTTTAGATAACCTCATAGAAAAAAGTCCATCGGCGATAAGTCCGGTGATTTTGGTGACCAATAATCTTTCCAATCGCGTCCTATCAAATTGTTCCTAAACATTCGACTGAGACACTGTTTCAAATCTACCGTTTGTGGATCGGTGCACCGTCAAGCTGATACCACAAATTTTGTCTAACACTTAGAGTCAGATTATCCAAAACTTTAGACAACTGATTCATAATGAAATTTCTGTACATGTCTGCGTTCAAATTTTCTATAAAAACGTATTCGCCGTACAATGGCTTCTTCACTTACTATATTCTACATATTCAATGAATATTACTGGAGTTTTTTCCCAACACCAAATCGTTATTTTTAACACCTCGACACGTGTTTCGATCACCAAGTGATCATCTTCAAAGAGGAAGATTAAAACTAAGAACTAGTGCGAGCTAATCCTATGCATGCTATAAAGGTAACCCATACAGGTAAACCATCCAGGCGTACCAACCATACAGGTATACCAACCTAAATTAATTTTACAATTTTGCCTTATCTATTATTTTACAATATATGTTTATATAAAACAATTTTCAGCTTTATAAATATTGCCTATTTATTTTTGCAATGTGTCCTTATGTAGTAATCAGTAAACCCAACAACATTATTTTATTTTATTTCAACAAGCTATATAGTATGCTCTTTGGTATAGGTCCGTCATCGTTATTCTTAATATTATTGTGTTTACTTATTTCTACACTCTCATAGGCATATGAGAGTGTAGAACCTGAAATCCTCAAAAATCAGATGTGGAGAAATTATGTATGATAATGTCCGTGTAAGATGGTTTGTGAAAATTTGCAAATTCATGTCTATTGTTATTTTTCGTAATGGTTGTTTCAAAGTAATTTATTGAATTATTTACCTCCTCAGTGGTAAATTTTATTGACGGGTGTATGGAATTGATATATTCAACGAACTTGCTGTACCAGTAAAACTGACTAAGATATTATCTATGTCACCGTAGATAAGTGAAAAGAAGTAAATTCACTCCCGTCAGTCTCTTTGATGTTTGAGAGAATGATTGAGGCAAGGAAAGAAAGGGGGCGCACGGACCCAAATAGTATGGCGCAGGGGCCACCAGAGTAGTAACCATGGCAACCAGAAAGCCCATGAAGAGGCAACTCGAAGCCTCAACCTTGAAAACGTCACCTGGAACGTAAGAAGAATGGACAGTAAGAATGAGGAGAGAAAAAGGATAAAAAGGGCATAAAGGAAGAATGGCAGAGGGAGTGGGAAGAAGGAACGAATGGGCGACTGTTATACAGGTACTGTTGAACAGTCGGATTTGAATCACTCAATCTGTCGAGGAAGGCTGTCCAATTGTTCACGGGGCATGGTAACTTCACGGGTTACCTTGCCAGGCTCAACCTGAGACCTGAGGTGTCATGCCCCTGTGGCTGGGGGAGCCTGAAACGGCAGTGCTAGAGAGGTGTATAGAGGGAGAGAAAGTCGGATGACGCAAATGGAAGGAACGACTGGAGCGAGAAAATGGGGAAATGCAGCTTAGGGGAACCAATGAGAAGGAAAAGGAATGGATCCGGGTAGCGAATGAATGGGCGGAGAGTGTGGTGAGGGATGAAAGGGAATAATGACGGGCAAATTGCCACATATAAAACTGCGAGGAAAGCGATACGCGCCCCAGTCCTGTTACTGGCCTGGCGGGTGAACCCCAAATTATGTATTGATTTGGAACGCCAGATAATATAATGTATTGTTTGCCATGAGAACTCAATATTAGTTAGTTAGATAGATATTAGTTAGATAATAGTTATTGTTTGAAAGAATGTAAACTTTAATTTTCTAGTAATTGAATGTAATAATATATATGAACAATAAAGATACCCCCGCTGGTTTCGTCCTTCCGTGTGGCCGGCGTTATGCGTCGACTACACGAAGGGGGGGTGAGTTCAGAGGAGTAGGGGTTTCATTAACAGTGGTGGCGTTAGATAGAGGGAAGATGCCTAGCTGTAAGGGTCTCGAGCCAGGTCAGCGGAAGGCGATGGCATTATTCATGTACCAGTAAAACTGACTAAGATATCATCTGTCACCGTACATAAGTAAAAAGAATTAAATTCACTCCCGTCTGTCTCTTTGATGTTTTGGGTCAAGATTTTATTTTTTGCTGGCATATGGCAGGGCGGGAGGGTGACGGCTAAAAGCTGTTGTGCACCTCTGCACGAGGTTCGATAAAAATATGTGACCATGATCTGACTTCATCATTGCTACGGGGAGCTCCCAATAAATGTCTTATATGATTGTGAACTGTTTAGGAATTCATAAAAAGTAAGACAAGATGGTGAAATGAGCGTATATTTTATATACTAAAATGATATAATTTAGATCAAAAACTTATGCTAATATATTTTAAACAACGATAGTTAGAAATGTTGGTTTTTGTAACTCCGTAAAATATACATTCATTAAATATATGCAACAATTACCAGAAACATCACAGATTCAAGTGGTAACGATAGGAGTACAGAAATAACAATACAAATGCAGTTCACTTCAACAGCAAGGCACTCCAGCACCACAAGAATATACATATGTACATATGTCATATATGTCAAAAAAAACTTTCATCGTGAAAAGAAGTGTTTTTCACCGTGAAAAAATTGTTTTTTTTTTCACTGACGAAATAACTCACAATTCATAAAAATAAGAGAAACCCACAGAATTTGCAGTTCGAACAGTTTTCATCGAAATAAGGAAAATATTTGCATTTGAGGGAATTTTCTGACAACTGTCATATTTTAAAATAAGTTCGTCAAATTCAGGAGGTGAAAAAATCATTCAATTCAAGTGGACCAGTTCAACTAAAAGCTAAGTATTCTTAAAATATATCTTTTATATATAAAACACATATTTTACTCATTTTAAACCGTAGTTCTATATCATTCATTTCAATGACTGCTAACGATGGCCTTCCTCTTGATAACAAATTCTGTAAAATTTGTGAAAAATCCTTTAAAACAACGAAAGGTCTCAAAATTCATAATGGTAGAGTTCATAAAATTTCTAATACAAAATCTTCTTTAAATGAATCAGTTTTCACACAAGCTGTCGATTCCAACGTTTGTTTGAAGGATGGAAGATGATCATGGACCAATCTTTGCCAAGATTGAAAGGACGTGCTTGAAGATCCGCCAAGACATGGAGAATACCCACAACAGAAAGTGGGGGAAGTTAGTGAGGAAACAATGCCCAAATACAGACCGAAAACAGGACAACTATGAAGCCACCAACGTCATCAACATGAGTTCCCGCCCGCTCACGGGAATAGAGGAATCCTTGTTGAGGAAAGGCCTGAATTTTGCCATTACGCCAACATCTGTGCCCACTTTGGAGATAATTACTGCAGTGGAATCCACCAGTTCCCTCATTGACCAGACCGAGGCAGAAGAGTTCAGATGGAAAATTAGAGAACAGTTGGATCGAGAACCAGTTCCAACATCTAACATCAACAAGGAAGAACGTAGAGCTCTGAACGGCCTACGTAGAGACAACACCATTAAGATCCTACCTGCAGATAAAGGAAACGCTACTGTGGTAATGGATACCGTTCTCTACGAACAGAAGATCGAAGAGGTTCTGCAGAAGGGACGATACACAAAGATCGTACGGGACCCAACTGCATCAATCGAAAGGAAGTTGTACCAGATTTTGAAAAAACACCAAGTCTATTTTTCGGACAAGGAAAGATCATGCCTAACACCGCACCACAGTAAGCCCCCTCACTTGTATGGTCTACCCAAAATCCACAAGAAGGACGTTCCGCTTAGACCGATCATCAGCTCTAGAGATTCGGCTACTCAAAACTTGTCTAGATTTTTACTTCCCTTAATACAACCATTACAAGGGAAAACATCGTCTTTTGTGAAGAATTCAAGACATTTTGTCGAACTACTAGGGTCAATTGAAGTCACACAGGAAGATCAACTAATTAGTTTCGACGTGGAAAGCCTTTACACCAACGTTCCGGTCGAAGAAGCACTCCAAATCATACAGAGAAAGCTATCCGAAGACGGGAACCTGAAAGAGAGAACGAATCTACCTATAGAAGTAATTATGGAATTACTAGGATGCTGTGTACGAAACTGTTATTTCCAACTGAAGGACGAATTCTTTACACAAGATGAGGGACTGCCAATGGGATCGCCACTTTCACCAGTCATAGCCAACATATATATGGAGTGGTTTGAAACTCTGGCCATTGAAGAAGCCCACAAGAAACCTCGAGTCTGGTTGAGATATGTTGACGACACCTTCATAATATGGAACCATGGGAATACTGAACTAGACGCCTTTCTGAAACACATCAACAGCGTGAGACCTTCCATCACTTTCACAATGGAGAAGGAAATCCACAATGAATTGCCATTCTTAGACGTTTTGGTGAAGAGGACCGACACTAAGTGGGAAACATCTGTATACCGAAAACCCACTCATACGGGACAGTATCTGAACCACGAATCCAACCACCATCAATCGACGAAAAGAGGAATCATCAAGACTCTATTAGACCGTGCTTTTGGGCTTTGTAATACAAAGGAAGGTCTCGAGAAGGAACTAGACATCATCAGAAGTGATCTTCAGCGGAATGGATACTCCAAAGCGATGGTAGAAAAGACTTTGGCCAAAAGACAGCAGGAGCCTCGCAAGGAAGAGAAGCCGTCACAACCAGTACTTTCAATTCCCTACATCAGAGGATTATCGGAAAGGATAAGAAGAATTGGTTCCAAGTACAACATTAGAACCTGTTTTAGATCCGGTAACACTATCCGTAGCAGCCTCACGAAAACCAGGCCCCCAAACGCGGACTGCGATTCCAAGAATTGCATTTACCGGATACCCTGTGAGTGCGGAAAATCCTATATTGGTGAAACTAAGAGGCCATTGAATATTCGCATTGCCGAGCACAAGAAGCACACACAGCGAGGAGAAACCAGCAAATCAGGAATAGCAGACCATGTTTGGACCCATCAACACAACATCGAGTGGTCCCAAGCTGAGATCTTGCACAGAGAGGAACATTGGTTCAGGAGAAAATTTAAGGAAGCCGCATACATGTTGTCCAACAACGTATTCAGCCAGGCCAGCGTAGATATACGAAACATATGGAAACCCATCATCAAACGAGAAATGACCAACTCCCGCCAAATCGGTCATCTCTCACGGAATCAGTGAAGCGGAAAATGGAAAGTAGAGAAAGTGAAAGTATTTCAACGACCTATAAAATAGTCATCTCTCGGAGGAATCAGTCCAGTCATCACCCGAAGACGATTGTAGATACCAACAATCGAAACGTTGTGAACTAACGTGACTTGGAATCTCTACACTTTTTTATTTTTATTATTTTCTTTTTGCATTCCTTTAATTTTTATTTATTCAATTATTATATTTTTACTTGTAGGTTATTTTACTATCATTTCATTTCAGGTTTATTGTTGCTTAATATAATTGTGATTTTCAACTATTCTTTTTTTAATTTTTCTTTTTTTACTTGTTTCAGGGATTTCAAATCATTTTATATAATAGACAATGGAAGTCCGAACTAGTGAAATTCTGTCGATTCTGTTCTGTTGCCTTATTCTAATAAAGATACTTCATTCAATACTACGTTTCATGAAAAATTGTCCTCATTGAAACGATCCAGTCACATTATAAAAAGGATTTCCAAATCTGCAAGAAATTGCTCTGCCTCTGCCCTTTGTGAAATTATAGAAGAATGTTTACATACAAACTCTCCAACAAGCTGGGAAAACTTTTAACTTTCTCTTATTGTTCTCCATCCCACATGCCAAGGACTCCCGTAGATCTTCTCTAGCATTTCTTATAAAGAAAAACAAACTTCTTGATTCCAAGACCAATGTAATTCCATCTCAGATCGATAAAAGGAAATATAACCAAAGCTTTTCTAAGCTTGTTTTGAGTAAAATAGCTGATGGTGACATCAGGTCAGCTATCAAAATCTTCAGCTCAAGTGATACGTTGGCCGAATACGATGAATCCACACTTTCAGTTCTCCAATCAGAACACCCTCGATCAGATTCCTCCACACATTCTCTGGATTCGCAACTACCACACGATTTTTCAGAGTTTTCGGTGTTTGAATTTTCAGAACATGTAGTATCGGAGGCAATTGAATCTTTTCGTTCTGGTTCTGCTGGTGGTTTGGATCTTTCCGCCCTAGTCATATGCAATACCTCATTAGTCACAGCTCTGGAAATTCAGGACAGAAACTTCTTTCTTCTGTTACAAAATTATGTAACTTCCTTTTCACTGGAAGGGTTTCTCCAGAAATTTGTTCTATACTTTTTGGCGCTTCACTGTATGCTCTTCGGAAGAAGGATGGAGGAGTAAGACCGATTGCCGTCGGTACCTTTTATCGTCGATTGGTAGCTAAACTTGATCGTATGAGGAAAAAAGACGAACTAGGATCGATGTTACGTCCACTACAGTTTGGTTTCGGTACTGCAGGTGGATGTGAATCTGTTGCTCATGTTGCTCTAATCTTCATCCAAATCCCGATTCAAAAATTTTCCTGAAAATAGACTTCAAAAATGCCTTCAACATGATTGATAGAAAGAAACATCATGTTTCGTAAGGTTGAAGATTCGTTTCCAGGATTATATCCCTTCTTGAGTCAGTGTTATAAATCAGCTTCCTATTTGAGTTTTGGTGAACATCTGATTCTATCTGAGAGAGGTGTTCAACAAGGTGATCCCTTAGGACCTGCTCTTTTTTGTCTGACCATCAACGAACTCACTAGAAGCTTATCATCTGAATTTAATTGTTGGTATTTGGACGATGGCTCAATCGCTGGCGATGAAAACAGTGTTTCAAAGGATTTAGAAAAATCATTGATTATTCAAAACATCTTGGACTTGAACTAAATTTTGAAAAAGAGATTTGAAAATAAGAATTTTGGAAAAGTCTAAATGGAGTCTTCTGGGTGCTCCTCTCTCTAAATATTCACTTTCAGAACATCTTCGAGAAAAACGGGAATCACTCAAATTGCTGACCACCAGATTGAATGAACTTTCAAAACACGTTGCATTTTTTCTTTTGAAAAATTGTTTGGCGATTTCAAAACTCATGTACGCCCACAGATGTTCCCCCACTTGGTCAAGTCAGTTAGAGCTTAACGAATTTGATAATTTACTCCGCCACACGACGGAATATGTTACAAACAATCATTTCAATAATGATTCATGGCTCCAAGCAACTCTTCCTGTAAACCTTGGCGGATTAGGGCTACGTTCGGCTTCTTCCTTAGCTTTACCAGCTTTTCTGTCATCAGTCAATAGTGTTTCCGATCTTATCGATTCCATCCTTCCTTCCATATTTATCAATATCAAAGACGTTTTTTATTCTGAAGGTGAATCACTTTGGCATGCCGCAACTAATATCGCTCCTCCTACAGATAAAAAGAAAATACAAAGTGTATGGGACCGACCTCTTCTGAACATTATAACTGATAAACTTCTAAAATCTATGAGTGTATACGATAAGGCTCGTCTAAAAGCAGCAATGATGAAGGAATCGAGTGCTTGGCTGAATGCTTTACCTGTTGCATCTCTTGTAACACTGTAACACTATTAGACGATGAATCTTTGAGAATAGCAGTAAGACTTAAGATGGGTTCATCTATTTGTGTTTCTCATACTTGTGTTTGCGGTAGTATAGTTGATGAGATAGGTACACATGGTTCGAGTTGCAGGAGAAATGCAGGGCGTACATCTCGACATCACCAAGTGAACGACATATTGAAACGAGCTATGTTGTCAGCGGATGTTCCTGCAATTCTGGAACCCTTAGGTACCAGTCGAGATGGTGGTGAACGACCAGATGGTAAGAAAGCCGCATACATGTTGTCCAACAACGTATTCAGCCAAGCCAGCGTAGAAATACGCAACATATGGAAACCCATCATCAAGCGAAAAATGGCCAACTCCCGCCAAAACGGTCATCTCCCACGGAACTAGTGAAGCGGAAAATGGAAAGCGGGGATAAGTGAAAGTACTCGAACGACCTATAAATAGTCATCTCTCAGAGGAATCAGTCCAATCATTACCTGAAGACGATTGTAAATACTAACAATCGAAACTTCGTGAACTAACGTGACTTGGAATCTCTCCACTTTTGATTTTTATTTTTTTTTTCATTTCTTTGTTTTCATTTATTCAATTGTTCTATTTTTACTTGTATTTTATTTCACTATTATTTCATTTCAGGTTTATTTTGGTTAATATAATTGTTATTTTCAGCTATTCATACTCAATTCTTCTTTTTTAGTTGTTTCAGGGATTTCAAATCATTTTATATAGTCAATGGAATTCCGAACAAGTGAAATTGACCAGATGGTATGTCTCTCATACCATGGAAATACGGTAAACCTGTGGTATGGGACTTCACTTGTGTTGACACGGTCGCGGCTTCCCATCTAGCCGAAAGTTCCAAGTCTGCTGGAACTGCAGCATTGTCTGGCGAGAAATGGAAAAGAAAAAAATAACAAAATCTTGGAAACAACTATCAGTTTCATCCAGTAGCGGTTGAAACTTTGAATGTTTATGGCCTGGAGCCTCTGTTATCACCGTTCTACCTCTTTTTTGATAGAAAAAATTAGTATTGCTATTCAACGTGGCAATGCTGCTTCAGTACTTGGAACTATTCCTCCTTCACATAATATTGATGAGATCATGCATTGCCCTAATTTCAGTACGGAACTGAAGCCTCTTCGAAACAAGCCGAGATATGTGGATATCCATCAGTCTCCTATCAAGGTTAATTCACAAGTGATTGATCCACCTTCTTGTTTTTCAGTGCGGTCAGTGGACTCAGGTCATTCTTGCCCCCCAAATATGAGTTGCAGTCCTCGTAGAACTAGTTCCTTTTCAGTGGAAGAGCTTCATGAAGCAAGAGCTGAATCGATCCCTCAACGAAACCCATCTTCACTTGGAAGGATCGATCGCAGCTTGAGAAATGGTTTTATGGAGATTTTGTGAAACATGTTCTTCCTTACGAATCAGTAGATAGTTGTCCTGAAATTTTAGAGAAGAAAATTGGATAGCATTTTATATATAGCATTTTACAAGTGTTGTTCATGACGAAGAATTTCAAGAACGAAGTTTTAATGATTAACGAGAACGGGAATGTTTCCTACTTATTCATCAAACTCAAACACCTGTTCATGCAGCTGCAGTTTCGTCAGAAGGTATCATCTTTCCCTCCAACCGAATTTCTGGAGTCTTTGAAGTCCACTAGATACTCGTTAGGACAACGAGAGGATTGTTCCGAATTCTTGGGGTTCTTACTGAATACTCTTCGTGAGCAAAACAATAGCAAAATCAATACTCCTGACCGCTCTGGACTGAATGATTCCGTACAGCCCATCTCGTCTTGTGTTTGTAAATCTTTTGCTGGAAAAATCCTCACTTGTTTACTTTGTGGTGAATGTTCAAGAAGTACCGAAAACTTATGTGAATTTTTGGAAATTCATCTAACTTTTCCTAATATGACTAATAACCAGTCCGTGCAAAGCTTATTGTTAAATCATCTGAAAATGGAATTTTTAACAGGTGATGATCGACTATATTGTCAAACATGCGCCAAACTAACTGACTGTTATAAGGAAACAAGTATAGCTGAGGCACCAGTCAATCTAATAATAACACCGATGATTTTCAAACAAGACTCAACCTCTAACGGAAGCAAGAAACTCTTTGGGAGGTTCGAAATAGATGAACATTTCAACCTAGCAGATCACTATTATAATATTCATGCAGTCATTGTTCACTGTGGTTCTGGCGTTGAATTTGGTCATTACTATGCCTTGGTCAAAGATGGAACGGACTGGTTTAAGTTTGACGATAGCCGTGTCACGAAGTGTTCTGGCAATGTATTGAATTTATTGGAGCCTCTGGAGACACCCTACATTTTGTTTTATAAGAGAGAGGACATTGTTAGATCAAGATCTTCAGATGATGTGGTGCTGCAGGTTTTTCCGGGTTTTCCTGCAGCTGAAAAAGCAAATGCGCCACTGGAATCAATGAAGTCGCCCCGGAGCGCCAATTAATTTTGATTGTTGTTTTTATTTTATGTTTATCGTTGTTTTAATAAAAAATATTTTAAAGGTTTTTCAGAATGATGAGTTTTTGATTTTTTTTAACATTAGTTTTCAAATTTCTATTGGCAAATTTCTAAATATAATAAATTCCTTCCCTTGTGAAAAGAGAAAATAAATAATCCAAAGGAAAATTATCACAATCAGTGGCACATAAATTGTTGAAACTTCTGTCTCTAGATGAATGATACATTGAAAAATTGAATCTGGAGGCATATATAAACTCCCAAACTGTTTAGCTTCTGTATTGCTATATGCCTTGAAAATACTATATACCTACATTTGATTCATTCAGTGTCGTACTAGCCGCCGTGGCAAAATGTGTACATAGGTACTTCTCATGAATATTTTCTTGAACATTTTCTCAAAAGATATCCACAAACATAGCCCAAGCTGTTGCCTTCTGGGGTGGCTAGAGTTCTATAATCATTTTTCTCTTCTCTCAAAGGTTTATAGGGATTTTTTGGAAATTCCACAATAATCTCCATGTCTGCATCTGTAATACTAGATAGAATCTCACTAGTGTCTTCTAGACAGTTAGTTCCTTTTACCTGTGTGAAATACTGAAAAGTAAATGTGTTTTTGAAAGCTCTGGTAATTTGAATAAAAGTTGGGTTTCTGGCATTTCCGCAAGTATTCCTAAGTTGACCAAAATAATTTTCCACACAGTCCTTCCTGATTTATATTCCTCGTCAATATGTAGGAGTGTCCTTCACTATGTAGGTTCTCCCAAAGTTGCAGAAATGCCGAAATTGTTATCTGCCACCTCTCAATGAATCTCATTTGTCCAGTCGTGTTTTTTCCTTTTTTTGATATTACAGTTAATTTGTTAAACAATTATTAAACAACGATAAAAATCAAAACAACAATAAAAATCAATTTTATCTTAACTGTATCTTGTCCCTTTTATCAATAAATTATTGTTTGTAAAAAATGTCTTTCGATTATTATTTGTCAAAGTTTTGAAACATGTCTTTGCTCCAAGTACGTTTTTATATTTACAAATATTTTATAAATATTGAATATTCAGTCAACGATTCAAACCGCTTCACCGAAAGTAAGATATTACAGTTCCCAGGACAGCGACTAAATCCATTTGTAAAGTGAAAAACTTTGAAAAAGAAGCAACATTTGATTCAAAGCGTATAGCCGGAATGGACACTGCGCTCGGCTGTCGTAGACATTTGGCTACTCCATACAAAAATATCCTATTTCAATTCGGCTTGTCACTTTAGAAAATGTGAAGATAGGTTGAAGGGAATTCAGAACGTATCGGCATCTGATGTGTTTGACATCGTCTTGCTTTCATATCGCGTCTCAGCTAAGCTCGTTCGCAAGGGAAAATGGCCAGATTTATCACCTAATTCACATCGGCCCAGAAACTGGTTTCATTCAAGAAAATTACATGTACCTACCTTGTAAATTGGTAATTTTTTTTTAGAAAATGTGAAAGTTATTCATGAGGCGGTGAGATGAGTCTAACTGAAAACTTGGGATCATTCTCAAATTATGAGATCAAGGATTTCAGTGGGATAAACGCATTGACAAAAATGACTAGTACCTATATTTCCTTTTTAATACTGTTCGTATTGATTATACAAGGTAAATTCTCAGGAAATGCGTCCATAGGTATTGCGAACACTATAAAGAGGAAAATTATGAACATTTGTGAGTTCGAAATGCAATTCAGCTAAAATAGTCGGGTCAATACCCGAAAACCGTTGTGCATACTAACAATCGAACGTCGTGAAGTAATTTAGTATGAAACCATTTTCAACTTTTTCAATTTCATTTCTAATTGTTTAATTTTTGATATTCTGCTTATTTTTATTGTGATTTCATTTCTTGTTTTTATTGCTCAATATAATTGACATTTGTAGTCAAACATTTTAATTTTATTTGATTTTTTCAGAGACTTAAAATCACATCAGACAATGTAAGTTGAAGTCCAATATTTCATTTCAGATTCAGATTCAGATTTCACATTTGAAATCATACTCTCCTTCATTTCGCACACTTCCAACCTATCTTCTATAGTTTCCGAAATATTTGAAATTTAATATAAGTATAATGTATTGGGACTTGATACCAATAATTAGGTCACTCGTGGTTTCAAAGTAGGTGTTTATTCTTGAACGGCTACATACATACTCCCCGATACCTACTGTTTTTTTTCCTCTAAAAAACTGACGTCCTCAAATATAAACTGAATTACCGAGTGGCCCACTAAATCAATATACTACAATACTTCCTTCCCAAAAATAACAAAACAAAATACATATAATCTAAACGAAAAAAAATACAATTTTCGATATTCTAACCGATCTACGGGTTTTATTTCACGTCTTGGTCTTACATTGGCTATTGTACGCTGAGGTGAATGGGAGGTCTCTAGTACTCCCTCGTAACTACTCTTACTGTCTAAATTCTCCCTTGTTTCTTGTCTAAGTTGCATGGAAATGGCGTTTGAATCACTTGTCTCATTATATACTTGTGTTGGTAGAGAAGCTTCCTTGAAAGTATATTTTTTTATTTGATTCAAATATCTCTTCCATACATATCCAAGTTCTGGAATTTTCACTGAATACACTAATTTTTCTAATCTCTCTATTATTTCCCCTTTTATCCAAATAGGATTCCTTACAGTTTGATAGTTTTTAAAAATACCTAAATCTCCTTCCTTGAGATCTATAAATCTTTTACCTTTATGATACTGTTTTTGTTTCTTAAACTCTCTTGCAACATGATTTCTCAAATCTTCCTTTTCTTTACATTTTTTTTTGGTAAAAGAATATCGAATCGTATACGTAATTTACGGCCAAACATTAAATCCACTGGATTGTATCCAGTAGTACAGTGGACCGCGTTACGGTAATCGAAAAGAAAATTATTCAACACTTTGTTCAAATCTATTGATCTATTTTTTTCCAAGATAATTTTTTAAAGCGTTTTAATGGTTCTTACCGAGTTTTCGGCCGCACCGTTCGACGAAGGTTGAAAAGGAGGGGGGGTGACATGTTCAAAATGCAAAATGTAGGTGTGTTATCTGAAACAATTTTCCGTGGAAGTCCAAAACGAGCAAAAGTAGTTCTCAAAACTTCAATGGTTGCTTTGTCAGTGATCGATGCCATTGGAAAAACTTCATTCCACTTGAAATGAGCATCCACCAAAATAAAAAAATATTTTTGTAAAAATGGTCCCATAAAATCAATATGAAGACGAGACCAAGTTTCATTTGGCCAAGGCCATTTCGTAAATATCGCTCCATTTGGGATTTTCTTGTTCAATAAACAATTCTCACAATTCTTACATACAGTGTGTCTCACTTCTCATGGACACACCCCCGTATCTTCCGTAATATTCGAGACAGAACGATGAAACTCTCTGGACTGATGGAAATGCTCAAAATGCACTTACCACCTGAATGGGGTTGGTCAAAGTGATATACACTGTCCGCCACTCGCGATGAAACACCCCATTTTTACGGTGAAATATATTACGGGGCAAAATAGGCTCAAAATTCCTTCAGATTCGTGATCAGGACTACCAACTTACCACAATTACATTTTTCTCCTGAAAAAATTTCAGTCCTGAAAAATCCGAATTTGTCTCACTTCTTATGGAAACTTCTCCGTATCTTCCGTAATATTTGAGGTGGAACGATGAAACTGTCAGGACTGATGGAAATGCTCAAAATGCTTCTACCACCTGAATGGGGTTGGATAAAGTAATATACACTGTCCGCCACTCGCGATGGAACACCCCATTTTCACGGTAAAATATATTAGGGGGCAAAATAGGTCAAAATTCATTCAGATTCGTGATCAGGACTACCAACTTACTACGATTACACTTTTTTCCTGAAAAAATTTCAGTCCTGAAAAATCTGAATTTGTTTCACTTCTCTTGGAAACACCCCAGTATCTTCCGTAATAATTGAAGTAGATTTTTTTTTTGGTTTTGACATCAAAACATGAACGAAATTGTTTAAGAGAAACTCGACTTTTGATTTCACATAAATAATTTATTTTTTATTTTGTTGTGAGGAAAGTTATTCCTTCTCAATAAGAGAGAAAATGGTAATTTTGTAAGAGGACCGGAAAGATGTAATCAGTGAGGTTTTAGGATGGATAATGTTAGTTCATATTCTCATTTTCCCGTCATTAAAAAAAAAACAAGGATATTTTGTGGCGAAAAATGTTATGTAGTTCAAAGTTCTTGAGTACTACTTTCAGAATCACATTTTCAAATAAAAAACAAAACAATCAATTTCAAATGCTTCAGCTGTTGTCAATTTTATATTTTCGTGCCTCTCTAATCGAACACATTTTTCTATGCGCCTTCTATTATTTCCTACAACTCTTCTCAGTTCTCTAGGTGTGATTCTCTACACGCTTTTATAATTCTTGCACGGAAATCTTCCTTATTTGTTGGCCTATACCTATAAACTTTACTTTTCAAGTTTCCCCATAAATGAACATCCAGTGGAGTTAAATCTGGGGATCGTGGTGGCCATACTACGAGAGGACTATTGGGTCCTATCCATTTCATAGGTAGATTCGTATTCAACCAAACCCTTGTTATGCCACTATTGTGAACTGGTGAACCATCTAACTGAAAAATTATGCTGTGTCTCACATCCAAAGATAGTTCTTCCAACACATCGGAAAATGTATATTCGAGAAAATCAACGAATAGTCGTCCGTTTAAATTTTGATCGAAAAAAAAAATGGCCCAATAATATTTTCGTTCAGGATACCACACCACACATTAACTTTCTGACATATTTGGTCTCTACAATTCACCACCCAATTTGAGTTTGTTCAGCCCAAAACCTCATGTTCTGGGAAGATACAACACCATTCGTGGTAAAGGTAGCCTCATCACTGTATAAGATATACTATAAAAAATTCCTGTCATTGAGATAATTTCCCTGCATCCATACGGCGAATTTCATCTCCTTCGTGCAAAGTATCTAAAAATTTGGATTTGCATGCATTTTTTGCCTCTTCAAACACCTCCATATTTTACTGCGGCTCATATTGAGTTGAAGCCATAAGTTTCTCAAACTAATTCTAGGATCAGCTTGATGAGCCGCCAATATCGTATCATCATCAATATGATGTTTTACAATTTTTCTGTACTTTGTTATTTGGCCGGTGCTCATGAATAGATTATACATTTTATGTACAGTTCCAGGGTGTACAGCTACTCCAGCAGGTGTCTTCTATTAAATTCAGCGGCCGCTTCACAATAAGACCTCACCCCTTCACCAACAATTAAAACAATTTCAATTTTTGCTTGAAGTGACAGACGTGCCATGTTGAACTTTGTCAATCAAAATGAGCTGATATCAGTTGAAATGGAAACTTCAGAAATATCAAAATATGAACAGGAACTCACGAACAGAAAACAACTGGAACACAGGAACAATATCCAACACAAATACAGGAACAATAAACACAATGGTAACAAAAACACGGCAGTAACAACAGGAACAACGGTGATCCAAAGAACAACAATACTAGAAACAACAAATGCAATGAAAACTGGTCTGGGGGTTAATACAACAAGATCTTTCAACAATATTGTCAGGTTGACAATAAATATCAATGAGCAACTGTTTTCCATGGTGATTTCAGGGCACCGCATGTTTCAATGAAACTGATGTTATTCAATCCCTTCAAATGATTTCAGACAACAATTCAGCAAGTAGGTAAAATAATCTAAATTATACCTGTTCACCAACTGCGATTTTTTCTTTAAAAATTAACAGTTGTTTCGGTGTTGCAATGAGTATGAAGATTAATTTTGTTTCGGATGGTAAAATGTTTCCTCAATATTTTGATAAAGGACCCCGCACATTTCTTATAAGAAATGGCTTGCCTTGAATTTTGCCGAAATTTTGATAAGTTGTAGTTCTTGATGTGCTGATTGAAAGTGTCCTCAGCCAAAGCTCAGAGTTGTACAGTTTTCGAGATGTGAACCTTTGAATATAGATTTTTTCCATTCTTTGCAGTTTTTGCTCATCAATCGACAGCTCTCACTTCTGGTTGGGATAGAATTTGGATGTTCAGCAACCAGAATTAGTTTTACGAATAATCTTCTTCAGTTATAATAGATGCCACCATCGATAATTTTTCATACACTGCTTCACATTATCTCGATAATCTGAGAATATGTTGCTGTGACATTTTCCTCAGATAGGCTCAAAATGGATGATAGCATCTCACAGCATCTGTATCTTTTATAAATAAGAGTACTCTCCAGATAGAATGAGGGGGTTCAGGTTTTGGAAGCGAACTATTTTGCGCCGTAATATGTTTTACCTAAAATTGGGTTGATCCATCGCGAGTGGCGGACAGTGTATATCACTTTGGCCAACCCCATCCAGGTGGTAGATGCATTTTGAGTATTTCCATCAGTCCTGAGAGTTTCATCGTTCCACCTCGAATATTACGGAAGATACGTGGGTTTCCATAAGAAGTGAGACAAATTCGAATTTTTCAGAACTGAAATTTTTTCAGGAAAAAAATGTATTCGTAGTAAGTTTGTAGTCCTGATCACGAATCTGAAGGAATTTTGAGCCTATTTTGTCCCCTAATATGTTTTATCGTAAGAATGGGGTGTTCCATGAGTCGATGCAGATCTACTAAATTGCATTTAAATATAACTTGTAGAGAATTGGTCAAATCCTTCAATAATAATCTACCATTAGAATTACACTTACCTGGCTATCAGTATTGTAGTGCTGGTACCAAATTGCAGAAAAGATTGGTGAGAGGAGATCCGGGTGTCAATCAACTGGATTTTGAATGCAAAAAACACGATATTATATATTCACAGGATCCTGACAATCTTGCAGCTAGACACATAGCCGATCAGGAGCTTGCAGAAAGTGCTTGGAGTCGATTCAAAGCAAAATACGCTTATGTTGGATGGAAAGGAGCTGCTTGACTAATTACGAATGTAATGAAAGGAAAACACTGATTTGGTTTGGGTTGTGAGTCATTATCCAAACAGTCACACATACAGAAAAAAATGAGTCCTATTGAAAAAAGAAAAGCTAAAAAATTATCAAAAGATTCTTAGGTGATAGCTTTAGGTTCTGGGATCATTGAGAGGGTACGTGATGTTCTACATGAAGCGGGCGGAAGTGAATTTTTTGTCGAAAATTCTAAAAGAGCAGCTGAAATTGCACTAAAAGCAGCACGCAAATATACTGGAGCTGCTGGTGGGAGAAAGAAAATTCGTACACAGCAAATAATACCGATTCCTGAAATTGGTGGAATACTACCACTCATTCCTATTTTTGCTGGTTTATCAGCTATAGGTAGTTTAGCCGGTGCTACTGCTGACATAATGAAAGCAGTTCAAGCAGCTTGAGCGAGTAGAGAGCAGTTGAATGAGGCAAATCGGCATAATAAACATATGGAGGTAATTGTTCTAGGTAAACAAGGAAGTGTTATCTACTTGAAGCCTTACCGTAAAGGATTAGGACTCTATTTGAAACCTCAAAATCCAAGAAACTCATAGATTTGCTACCTCAAAGAGCTCTCTTCAACATTGACCTCAACTATCATGCTAATAAAATGATGATTCCATATTTTCGGGGTGTATATATGCGTGACGATTTGGCAAAATCAGGATCACTACGATATGAATCTGCCATAGTGAATTTGGATAGTCGCATAGTCGAGGGACACATTGGGTAGCATACAGAAGAAGTGACACTTCAGTGAAATATTTTGATAGTTTTGGTGATTCACCCCCTACCAAAGAATTGATTCACTATTTTTATATGAGTTCGAATCGTATCAATACAATCACATATAACTATGAGCGTAGACAACAATTCAACACAGTATGGTGTGGTCATTTGTGTTTGAAGTTTCTCCAGAAAAAGACATGGAAATAACACCAGCACAGGACAGGGAGAGTATTGAAAAGATTAGTTATTTATTGATAGCATATTCCAGAGTATGCAGTTTACAAAAAATGAGTAAAGAACAACTCGCTGATATGCAGAAAGAGGTGTTGATTGTGTGTATCTGAATGGTGTATCTGAATGGGATAAATTACCACAAAACCTTCAAAATTATATTGATGTCTTGAAGTATCAGTACTGCCAAGACCATCATAATGATTACAGTAGTAGCAGCAGTAATTCCGGTGTGAATGATGGTCCACCTACAAGAAAAATATTCTGTTGTTATTGAAAAGTGAGTGATGTGAATGTAGTCACACATTATGATATAGATATAACGCCCAAAAAACGACGATTATTCCACAATTTCTGCTGTGAGCAATAAAAAGACATGAATCAGTGAAAATACATCAGTCATGTCACGTACGTTTTCATTGTCGTGATACTCTAGTGAGTTGAGCGCCAACTTCTACCCACTCATCGCATTGGATACCAACAGTAATTATGGTCTGGGATTACGTGATTTTCACTCCTACAACTCCATATTCAATGTAGATGCTAAGAATAATGTTATCGGTTATTCGCAGACAATTAACTCACCTCCCACTATTATAAAAATTCCACCTGGGGCATATGAAATTGAGGAAATTAATAAGGTGATTCAAAGATACATCAAATCCAAAGAAGTGGAACTAGAAATTTGTGTTGAAGAAAATATTGACGAAGTATTTCTCCTACATGCAAACAACAACACTCTGAAATGCGAAATGTGGTCGAAATATTACATGCATCTCAAACATGAAAACACTATTGCCGAACTTTTAGGGTTTGAAGCCGATGTGTTTGGCCTCGATGAAAGTCATGAATCAACATTGCCCGTAAATATCAATAAGGTGAGAATTATTCGTGTAGATTGTAATGTCACAGCTGGAGCATATTCAAATGGTGATGAAATCCATAGCATCTCTGAATTTGATATTGTTGTAGAGCCCGGTTACCAACTCACCAAGGAACCGCAAAATATTATTTATTATGCCAATCCAGCCTGGCGGTCGTAAGTACCTCGACAATATCACTTTACGCATATTGGATGATAATGGTGATCTAAATCAATTTCAATGGTGGGGTTGGATTTTTTCCATTCCGGATCTGGAAGAGTATATCCAGGATAAACCCCTCACCCAGCATACCCATAACATCCTCGTAACTAGCATCTAGAAGCTCACACTCGATGTGGTCAGTCATGACACCCTCCATAGGATCCGGAATTATGATTCTGTCAATGGCGGCGTTGACCGCGAAGTTGGAGAAATCCATATCTGAAACAAATAGAAAACATATAATTGGACAAAATCATGAATTTGATATTGTTAATTTACCTAGTGATGGTTGTTTTGCAAATTGTCATTCAAATACGAAGTGAATACCTTGCGTGTTGCGGTGGAGGGTCGAATAGACCCACTCACTTTAGACCTAACCTAAAAAAGTGAATAAAGCGACACTGGTCCGGGAACAAGCAATAGAACTGATCGGCTGGCAGCTGAAAGTCACACTGACGATATTCTGAACGGAGCCTTGTTTCAAATACTCCAGCCAGCCCCCCCCCCCCCCTTCCACTTTCTACCTTCACTCTTGTCATTCTTTCTTCGTAGCTGAGCGAGTGAAAAATTTACCACAATCACAGGAATACATCTCTCAATATGCTCTCACTCGACAACCTAGCCACAAAACTGGCTAGGTTGGCGTGAAGTTGTATGTAGTTGATGTTGGGGTGAAGACCAAAAGTAAATAATGAACTATTTCGAGCCTGAAGTGAATGAGCGAAATATCCGATAAAATACACGACTGCGACCGATCTGTCATTGATTATCTGACACATTTAACCCGTAACTGTTACTATCCCACTTTTATACCATTCGTACTAATACCGGGTCCTATAGACCCATATTTCAAAGATAGAAATAAATGTTCAGACGACAAATTTCATTCATTCGGGTGAAAGAAAATAACAATCACATTTCAGACAAACTCAAGTGAAATAAAAATTAATTCAAACAGTCTGGACACACGGTACAGCAACATTTCAGACAAATTGGTGTTTCACATGTTCTAGAAACATAGCTAGTATTTCAGTCATTTTTGGGGGGGCAGAGGGCACATCTTTTCCTTTTTCTATTTTCTTGAGTTTCTTCAGCTGTCTTCCGAAATGTGGAATGGATTTTGAAAATATCTGCTACTCTGTCGCGAATTTGGCGCGTAATGAAGTTACAATTAATTCTTATGTGGACGTGTTGAGAGCAAAGGGCTAATCCAAATTCCTTCAGATAATTATATCGAGATATTTCTTTTCCATGTCTTGCAAATTGATATAGGATGCGACTGTTCACTCTGGATATATTCAGAAAACTGTAGTATATTCAGAAAATACTGTAGTGGGCCATCTTCTAGAACGACGAGATGTAGTATACTTGGCACACTTTTCGTCTAATGCATCTACCACGGCTTTGGTACTATTATAAAACAGTATTATATCATGTGTTTTTGTGGCAGCATCAATTCGATTGTCATGGTGCATAGAGGATAGCAAAACGACACTTTTACTCTGTTTTGGGACGTAGCTGACAAGAGTAAGATCAGATGTGAAACCAAAAAGGGAAGAACCCACTTCTCTAGCTCTGGATAGTAAAAATGCGGCAGGTATCACTCTTTTATTCTTCTTCATAGTTCCTACATATGTAAGGCCTTTTTCTTTCAACTCCCGAGCTGCCTCGATTGATGTATACCAATTATCTGCAGTGAGATTTCGTTTGGAATTATAGAATGATTCCGTCATTCGCATAACAACTTGTGTAGGATGAGAAAGTGATTTTTCTTTGCATCGTTTGCTACTTTTCAGTGCATTGATTTCATTTCCGGTATACACCTCAGCATTGCACATATAATGTGTTTTCAAATCAGCTAAAATCTGAATTTCAATGCCAAATTTTGCCGGTTTGTTTGAGATGTACATCCTAAAAGAAAATCTCCCTCTAAATAGAACCAACATCTCGTCCAATTTTAGGAATATTCCAGGAGCGTAGCTAGTTTTTGAATTTTAAAAAAATTTTTTGAATATATTGGATATTGGAGCAAGTTTATTTGTTTCACAACGCTCAACTCGTGTTTCGAAGTCATCAAATCTAATGGCAGCTAAAAGGAATAAAAATCTAGCTAACGTCATGGTACACCGAAAAATGTCTCTACCTGTTTCATCTGTTGCCCAAAGTGATTTTGAATCCTCGTGGCCAGATTTGAAAGTACCTTGCAAATATAATAGGCTAATAAATGCTTCTATTTCAAATTTATTTGTGGGTTGAATGAAACGGGGATGGAATTTATATCTTGAGTTACGTTTAGTTTTGAATGAACTGTAATTCACTCTCAAAGGATCAATTTTTTTGTTATCTGTCAAGATATCATCAGAAATAATCAATCTCCATGCTTGTAATGGAGATTCAGATGAGGGATTTTCTCGTGCAGGACCTTTTAGACCAGGCAGAAGGGTGTGAATATTCTCTGCTCGCTCTCGTCCTCTAACTGGAGCTTGTTGTGAATATTTTATACAAGGTTTTGCAGTTTTCTTATCCAATCTTCCATAAAAAAATATTTTTCTACAAATAGTTTCTTCCACTCCATCTACACCAAAATTTTGTTCATTAGTATCCTCGTTTTCACTACCGCAATACTCTGTATTCGCTCTAGAGTTTTCTTCATTATCGGGTACCCACTTATCATCTTCACTTTCTGTATCATGATCACTGAACAGTTCATGATCAGATTTCCCTTCCTCGCTTTTGTCCCCATCAAGAAGAATAATATTTATCGCATCCATTTCATCATCAGCTGTTAAACATTGAGAGCTAGAAGGACCTGCCCCATCTTCTCCTGTAATTTCTTCATCGGCCCAAAAATCTTCACTTGTTGGTATGTCAGCAAGTTCTTTCTCAGTTGAAAGTTTTCTGTTGTCCATATTCACTGCTAAAAAAAAGAATTCCGAAATAATTGAAAATTATAACGAATCTCTAGTTTTTGAGACATAAGGTTACAACGTATCGAGGATACACACGTTATGTTCATACAGTGAAATACTCCCCTTATTACTATCACCGGGTCTTCCAGACCCTAAGTAGCACGTACTTTGTTGAAAATCGAAAAAAAACGATGCGATCTGCATAACAGTCTAAACAGAACTGGAGTAGACGAGAAGTCACGGATCGCGCTAGTAAGGGAGGTAAGGCGCCGGTAAGGAAGGAGTATGCAAATATATCGCTGGGTCGTACAGACCCGGTAGTAGCAGTTACGGGTTAGAAATACACGATGACATCACAATTGCCATTTATTTGATTCCCAAAATCATTCATATCTAGTACAGGAGTATCCCTTATGACATTACAATTGTCATTTATTTGATTCCTAAAATTATTGATATCTAGTACAGGAGATTCATATACAAGAGATGATCCCATGGATAAAAATCTAGAGCAGGGTTTCTTAAAGTGGGGTCCATGGACCCCTAGGGGGTCCGTAGCACGTATACCAGGGGTCCGCAGTAGGTCAGTTAAATAATAGTCACAAAACATGAGTTAATTGAAAAAAAGATTAAACTGGGCAGGGTTTCTTAGCAGCGCAGTTGTTTTATGTTTGTTTCTGATTGTTTATTTACTATCGCTTGCCAACTGGGATCGGTCACCGACTATATATTTATCTATGGTCACCGATCGTCGATGAAGGAAAGGCGGCGAGAGACGGCGCGCCGCGCCGCACGCACCGATGGATGGTGTGAGAAGTGCGGGGTACGCGCGGTGCGCAGGCTCTCTGCCGCTCTCCCTCACCCGCTCACCCGCGTACGCTAGCAATACGAGTGGACGTGTTTATTGTTCTGCGCTGCACTGCGTACGGCGCGAAGTATTAATACCACTGCTTGCATTATTTTTATAAGTTGATTTCATAGTGAAAAGTTAAAAGGTATGTAACAAATGAATTTGTTATTTTTTAGAACACACAAACGTATTTAGTTACTTACTTATTTATACGCAACATTGTTTCAGTTTGTCTAAGAAAATGTCAAAAAAACGAAAGTATGATGACTCTTATGTTACTTTTGGCTTTACTTTCACAACTGAACGTGATGGAACTCAAAAACCACAGTGCTTCTTATGCGGTAAAGTGCTTGCTAATGGAAGTATGAAACCAGCAAAGTTGTCGGAACATCTTAAAACTGTCCACCCTGGAAATATATCTGACAGTATTGACGAATTTCGTACTAAAAAAGCTCGGTTTGAAAAAGCCGGTACTTTACCTAAACTTGGATTCATCCCGACACAAAAACCATGTCTTGAGGCATCGTACAAGGTTGCTTACCGTATTGCTCAACAAAAGAAACCACACACAATTGCGGAAACATTATTAAAGCCTTGTGCACTGGATATTGTGGAACTTGTATGTGGTAAGGATCAAAGAAAGAAGGTGGAAGCTGTTCCTTTATCAAACGATGTAATTCATTCCAGAATTATTGAAATGTCGTCAAATATTTTGAAGCAAGTTATTGAAGAACTGAATGCTTCACCATTTCCATTCAGTATGCAATTGGATGAAAGCACCGATGTTTCACAATGCAGCCAACTCTTGGTGTTTGTTCGTTACGTCCATCATGACACACGTAGTATCAAAGAAGAGTTTCTTTTTTGCGACTCGCTTTTAGCGACTACTAAGGCTTCCGACGTATTTGAGATGGTAAAAAGATTTTTCAACGAACATCATATCGATTGGAGAAGTAAACTAGGAAGCATATGCACTGACGGAGCTCCGGCAATGCTTGGTAACACATCTGGTTTTGCAGCTTTGATAAAAAAAGAGATCCCACATGTCATAATCACCCATTGTTTTTTACATCGACACGCCTTAGCTTCACGAACTTTGCCCACTTATTTGAAGGAAGTTATGTCGATATGTGTGAAAATAATCAACTTCATCAGAGCAAAAGCCTTAAACCACCGCCTGTTTAAAAGACTTTGTCAAGAAATGGGATCAGAACATGAAGTACTGCTTTACTACACAGAAGTTCGTTGGCTGTCAAGGGGACAAGTGTTAAAGCGCTTGTTTGAGTTGCGAGCAGAAGTGTTACTTTTTTTGAAAGATAAAACAAATACACTTCATGAATATCTCAAGAGCGAAGATTTTTTACAAGGGCTAGCGTACTTAGCAGATATTTTTTCTCATTTGAACGAAATTAACCTGTCTCTTCAGGGTCCTGCAGTGACTATCGTGGATGCATCTGAACGGTTGAAAGTTTTTTATGTAAACTGCCTCTTTGGAAAAGGAGGACAGAATCCGATAACTTCGCAAATTTTCCGATGTTAGAAGAGTTAGTGACACAAGGTGACGGAAACATGACGAAAATTACATCAAAAATTCAAAATAAAATGTCTAAACATCTGGAGACATTACAGACGTCTTTTGAAGGCTATTTCAGCTCCGAACAAAGAAACATGGGTGCGAAGTCCATTTTTAATTGAAATTGACAGCATCAGCGATGAAGATCTTATCAAAGACGACTTAATTGACATCAGATCTAAAGCAGTTTTGAAGGCTGAATTTCATGCAAAAGGTCTTGGCGAGTTTTGGTGTTCATTGAGTGAAGCTTACCCTCTTCTTGTCAAGCGAGCTTTGTCCGTTCTAATACCATATGCTACTACGTATCTTTGTGAGGCCGGGTTCTCGGTTTTAGTGTCAATATAAACAAAAAGTCGAAATCGCTTGAACGTCGCCGATGACATGCGCCTTGCTTTGTCGAAGACAACCCCACAATTTAACGTTCTTATCGAGGCCAAACAGCAACAGCCTTCTCATTAGTTTTAGAAAAAAGAATAGTGCCATTATTACTACCAACTAATAAAAGTGATTTTATAAATTGGCTTGTTTTCTTTACTTAAGATTAAGATATAGGGGTCCGTGGAATTATTTATATTGTGAAAGTGGTTCGTGACTGCAAAAAGGTTAAGAAACCCTGATCTACAGGATTTTGGTCACTTCAACTGCAGCGAAAAACACGCATTTTCAAGCACCTTTTTTTTTTCAAATATCCATATGATTTACAATGTAACGTGTCATGAAAAATTGTGTAGAAATAAGCGCATCTCCATCTCATCACATATCAGTTCAAAGTATCAGTCAAACAATTGGAATTGAATTATTCAAAAAACCTTTTCTGTGAAGCATAGGAAGTTTTCACTCAGGATATTGGTGAAAATAGGGAATCTGTCTATTTTGGTTGAATCATAATGATTCGTAATGGCGCCATCACGTGAAGGAGCATCATGTTAGTTATGAGTGAGGGGTTAGTTGAACCGGAAAGGGAGATGAGATTGGAAGTTTCTAACGTGAGAAGGAATTATTCATGAATTAAAAAAATTTACTACAAAATATTTATTGATATCTTATCATTTCATTAATATATTCGTAATTACATTCTACAAGTATAGACACATTGTGCTGCTATTGAAGTTTTTTAAATCTATATACCTTAAATTTACTGATAATATAAAGTTGAACATTCAATAATAATATATAGATCTTTTCTCAGCTGAACTGCAGTCAAATACATATATACTAATAATCATGGGCTAATCGTCTATATCCATAGCATTTGATGTTTGAGGGATAGAATAGTGACCCCAAGGAAGCGTATTGTGTGAATCTGGAATTATTTAACGCTTATCATCTTCAGGGCAGAAGGCAATCTTGTATCAGATCGAATCAAATTTTGAGTGACACTCATATTCTTTCAATTATCTAAGCTATACACATAATCATCGAACGTAATTTTATTCTTCACCACAGAAGATTTGACCCCCTTCACCTTCTTGGTAACCCCCAGACATGAGATGATTTGATTAATTTCATCCTCATCATAGCAATCATTTACCAACTGCTGCCGCTTCTCATTGATACCATCTTCCGTCACCAATACCCTAGTTGCATACAATTTCGATCTAAGGCCGATCGTAGTCAGTCATCGGAACTGCATTATTCTCATCTTTCATCATCCTGAGAACCTTTCTATTCACCAAAGGAACGTCAAACTGATTGTTGGAAGGATAATCCAAAGTATCAAAAAATTTGTGACAATCTTGACGTATGATTTCATAAGGATTCTTATTGCATATTTCATAAATCAGGCTATCTGTATCGGTGTAGAGAATTACACAATTATCTCCGAATCGATGGCGCATATAGCCATAATGAAAATTGTATATGGTAGTTTTTGCCAAGTCTAAGATAGTCTGTCCTACTTGTATCGATTTATTCAGATAAACTTGCAGTTTCCTCAGTTCGACTGCCGCCAAATTATCGTTGAAGATCATACAATTTTTGAACTCTGGCTCAGAAATATAGGCTTCGGCTCCGTAGCAACCAGCCCATTTGGTGAGAAGTTTGATGTTGACTCTTCTTCTGATGTTTTCCATGGTTTTCCCGAATACTGCATTGTTAATTAGCTTGAAGAGGTTTTTTTCAAACTCATGCGTAGCCCATCTTCGCAACTCAGTAATCAAATCAATATATGACTTCAACCATGGCGATTGGTTAAATTGAAGTACTCGATGAATTTTCGTTATGACAAGACCATTAGCAATGGCCTGTTTGAGAGCGCGATAATGAATCACATATTTTGCTTTGTGATGGAGAGTAGCCATCAATTTGGTGAGCTCTGTAATCAATTTAGGGAGTTCTTTCGTTTTTGGATTTATATGTTCAGCGCAGTATGGTAATTCTTTATGTGAATCATGTAGCTTTTTAGGATATTCCAGATCAATTTCAAGCATTCAACCCACGCCGCTCTCGTCGGGTATTGATGAAACGTCAATATTGGTATCGCAACACTCAAACCCATCATATGGTAAATACTGTGACATCGCCCACCCATACTGGTTGTTTACGTCGAAATACATGAGGTATGTGTCAAGATTTGAAGGGTTATAATTGTTCAAATATTTATTGTTCGCATGAGCGAACAAACTTGGCTTCTCTTCGAACAAACTTGGCTAAGTCCACCTCGAATCCCTCGTTCAATGAATAGAAACATGTCAGGATCGGTGAGTAGTTCTAATTCAACTTTGATGTATTTGAGCATCGCATTCCACGTAAGGCATGGTAGCGTAAAGTAGTGGGTAGGGTCCAGATTATGAGTCCTGAGGCAGCTTGCACGAAATTGTTCGAATACGTCAGCGAGGAGGAGAATATCTGTTTTCATATATGAATCCACATATTGTCCCAAAGTCTGACAACTGAAACTCTTCCACACATCCTGAGCTCATTGATATAGTCTGCGGGGGCAGGATTCATCTTCTAATTTGTTGTAGAAGGCATCTATAGGGGGCAAGCAAGCTCCATAAAATCTATCGAAAGGATCAATATGATCATAAGGCGTGACTCCGTTCTTAGTAAGTAATCCAACCAAGTCTTCAGGTAACTCAGAGAACTGAAACTTAACATTGGGAAATTCTGTCAAGTATGATGATCCAGAGATGAATTCATAAAGCGGAAAGAATTGATGAATCGAAACTGCACTGGAGTAGCATCCACATGTTTCGTGAAGGAGATGTACTTTTCTTTCGTGATGGGGAGCAGGTCAATCGTACCCCTTATTCTAGATGCAATATCTGTGATGATGAAATGTGCATCATAGCCACTAAAATTGTGAAAGACTACAGGAACTACATGGCTTTCTTTGTAGTTTATATTACACCCTTCGTGCGCGTGGCCACGATAATTATCACATGGTATGAGATGGTTATGGTCGCGTACTTCATGTCTTCGTGAGTGAAGGTCATTTCGTAGATGTGGCAGTGTGTAGCTTTTCGAAACTCAACTTCTTGCCCTGCAGTCATATCGATGTCGAATGGACACCAAAACACTGTAGTCATATATTCAGCTAACTAGCTGACCCATCTCATCAGCGGACCATTGCATACAATTATCTCCACGATATGCCCTATAAAAGGATAGAGTGTCATCGTATGAGAACTTCGAGTTGTAACCCACAGCTGCCGGAATATGATGTTGAAGTTTCTTGGGATCATCAGTAGGCTTTAGAATGGATTCCAAGTCGGCGTATACGACGAATAGAGCCTTTTCTTTATATTTATGGTTTTTGAACTTAAGAATGTTTTTACCCTCCTCAGTCATCTTGATGGCTGTTTCATTGATTCTCTGGCAATCCTCAGTATGTTTCTGTAATTTTTCTTGGGATCGAAAGTACTGTAGGCAGCGATTACAAAAGTACTTTTGACCATGTGCTTCACTCAACTGTTTCGATGAAAGTCTTGATAAGTCCTTCATCCATACGTAGTGATAGCGGACTGGAGTTTCACATTCATCATAATTGTCTTGAATTAGCATTTAATTCACATATCTAGCTTTCTTTCCCTTTGTGAGGTATGTAGGTAGGGTAATGAACGTTTTTCATTTCTTTTGAAGGATATGAACATTGATAGAAATATCATTCCATTTTTCAAATCTCGGAATCTGCATTAAAGTCCTCGGCCACTGTATACCCTCCAATTTCAGAACGCTGGAATAATGAGGATATGATGAAGTACGATCAACATTATTTTGCACAGGATAAAGTGCTGAGGTAACACCCCACGCGAAGCAGGCTTCATCGTCGTTCTTAATATTAACACAAGTTTTTTTCCGTGAAATTTGGGGTGGGAGATCTATGGATGAGGACCCCAGCTGCGGTGTGAACTTATTTATATTCACACCCAAGTTCAAGATCTTCTTCAGCGCTCAGCCGCTGTCCCTCTCTTGAAACTCTTCGAGCTCTCTGAGTATTGGTGTTGTAATTTTTTCATCGAACCAATTATTGAGTGCGGTGTTTCTATATTTGGGAGAGTTCACAGTAGTGAAGTACTTGTACTCCTTCAGTAATCTGTCTCCCTTCACTATCTCAAATTCTCCGCAGAAGGTGGTATTTACCTTGATAGATTCATCCTTCTTCAGAGCATTGAATTCTCCGCTTGAAGATAGCCTTGCAGTCATCCATAAAAGCTGAGGGGTCCTTATGTTTGAGATTGGAAATAACACCAGATCTGATTCTAGAGTTGAAAGCTGACTGGGAATCATCCCAATGAACCCGCTTCCTAACACCCTCAGGTCGTGATGCCTGTCCCGCCCCCTTCTTTCGTATCACTTTGAAATGACTCCTTAGACTTTTGATATTACGGTAACAGGATTCCAAATGCTGCTTCTCACCCAGTGATGATGCGGTCTTTATCGCCTTCCTTATTTTTCGTGAACCTTTATCACATTCTCTGATCCCATCTAGAGCAGTTTTTTCATTGAACTTCGTGGTTATCAATCCCAAAAGAGAGGAGATATACTGCACCAAGTCAGCGGAGAGCGCCATTTTTCTGTGATAAGATGTTTCCAATTCAAATATATGTAACAGAATGACAAAACTCAGCTGCGCGAGCGCTTTTATCAACTAACGTTAAGTATGTGTAATGTTTTTCTTGCGCATAAAATAATTTCACTGGAAATTATTTTTCGCGAAAAAAAAAACATCCTCCGACTAGGGTATTGGTGACGAAAGATGGTATCAATAAGAAGCGGCAGCAGTTGTTAAATGATGGCTATGATGAGGATGAAATTAATCAAATCATCTCATGTGTAGGGGTTGCCAAGAAGGCAAAGGGGGTGAAATCTTCTGTGGTGAAGAATAAAATTACGTTCGATGATTATGTGAATTGCTTAGGTAATTGGAAGGATATGAGTGTCACCCAAAATTTGATTCGATCTGATAAATATCAAGTACATTCCAGCCCTGAATATGATAAGCGTTATATAATTCGAGATTCACACAATACGCTTCATGACACGTTACATTGTAAATCATATGGATATTTGAAAAAAAAAGGTTCTTGAAAATGCGTGTTTTTGGCTGCAGTTGAAGTGACCAAAATCCTCTAGATTTTTATCCATGGGATCATCTCTTGTATATAAAGCTCCTGTACTAGATATCAATAATTTCAGGAATCAAAAAAATGACAATTGTAATGTTATCGTGTACTTTTAAATGTGTCAGATAACACAACACAACAAAAAAATATTTTTTGAATGTTTCCTACACTAAATTAGTCAATTTCTACTAATTTTGGGGTGATAGAAACGAAAATAACAATGAAAAATTTTTTATTAGCTCTGGTTTTTGAGATACACAGTACTTAATCTTAAAGAGTAGTTATACTATACGTGAAAAGTGAAAGTACATAAAACAATATTGTCATGTTTCTTTTAGAATATTTTAAGTACAAAATTAATAAAAAAAACATTATTCTTAGTGTTTTGACAAATAAAAGATGTTTGTACCACCAAATTTCAATTAAGTCCATCCGATTCATTGTAAGATCGCTGTCGTTTAGCTTGTCTTTTATAAAACACTTCTGGAGCATTCCTACACACAGACCAGCAGTAGTCTGCAAGCATTGCTTCATTCCAACGGCCCTGATATCTCTGTTCCATTAAGGCAATGTCTTGATGGAATCTTTCTCCATGTTCGTCACTCACAGCTCCACAGTTTTGTGGGAAGAAATTAAGATGAGAGTGAAGAAAATGAATTTTTAAGGACATGTTGCATCCAAGTTGGTGGTAAGCTTGAAGAAGCTCTTCAACCAATGCTGTGAAGTTATCATCTCTTTTGTTACCTAAAAACCCATGTACAACCCCCTTAAAGGCTTCCCAGGCTCTTTTTTCATTTCCTGTTAAAATCATGTCAAAAGCAGGATCATTCATCTGTCATTGATTATAATCAATGACAGATCGATCGCAGTCGTGTATTCAATCGGACATTTTGCTCATTCACTTCAGGCTCAAAATAGTTTATTATTTACTTTTGGTCTTCACCCCACCATCAACTACATACAACTTCACGCCAACCTAGCCAGTTTTGTGGTGACAGTGTGATAGTGGAACTCCAAACTTCAAGCCCCGTTCTGGTTTGATTATGATTCAAACTGCTGCTATTGAATTCCACTTATAGTTGTTGGTAAGCTAACAACATTGAATTTTAAGTTTATTAATGTTTTTTCTTTGTATTTCAAATTCTTTCCTTGTTATTCCACATTAGACGCTCGATATTATATTTATCATAATCAGCAAATGAAATCATTTGAAATGAGTACCCACATCGACCTCTTGCGACTAGTATAGTGAAAATAGGTTATGAGGTCCTTTTGGCTTCGTGAAATGACTCTCTCAACGAATTCATTGATGTCAAAATCATCGCAATCGGACGACCGGAAGTGAAAACCGGAAGTGACCTATTTTTGACGGATTCGAAACCTTCTCACCCTAAGGAATCCAAAAATATCATATGTTTCAGTATACGATGAGTTTTTCATTTTTTTTGTCAACAAATTCTGCGTCTTGAATCAAACTTCTACAATTGGATCACACTAGTAGTTGTTCATAATCCAACAACTTTCAATTTCAAGTATGTTCCATGATTTTTTTGAAATGTGCAATTCTTCCTATGCTTTTTCACACCAGACTCTGTTTATTATACTTTTCATGATCTACAAATGAAATCATTATAAATGAGTACCCACTTCGGTATTTTGCGGCTAGTATAATGAAAATAGGTTATAAGTCCCTTTTGGCTTCGAAAAACGATTAATTATGTTCCATAAAATGTAAACGAATCCATTGATGTAGAAATAATCGAAATCGGATGACCGAAAATGAAAACCGGAAGTTGTCGTTTTTTGATGAATTCGAAACCTTCTCACCCTAAGGAATCCAAATATATCATATATTTCAGTATATAATAATTTTTTCATTTTCTTTGTCAATGAATTCTGCGTTTCGAATCAAACTTCTACAATTGGATTACACTAGTAGTTGTTCATAACCCAACGACTTTTAATTTCAAGTTTGTTCAATTACTTTTTTGAATTTGCAATCCTTCCTATGCTATTTCACATTAGCCGCTGGATATTATATTTGTTACGCCATCTTTGTTTTTTTCTCTGTCGGTACACTCTGTATTCGTTTCCCTACCGTTTGATGTGCTGCACGTTGGGATTCAACTATCATTAACGAAGATTTCGCTCAATCCCATTCTGACAGGAGTCTGAAAATTCGCAAAACGATCCTTCATACAAAGCGTGGACTTTAGTCATCTCCTGATGATGCTTACTTGGTTAGCAAAACGCATTGAGTGATAAATGACTGTCATATTGAAACACGAAAAACGGTTATTTTTTTGATGATTTGATTTGAATTTCCCGCTGTATGCGCGGTAGCTGATTGGTCGACTGAATGACGGTAAAAGTGGAGAAGTGGAGATGGTCTGAAGTGGGCTTTGAAGGCTAAGGCTCAAGGCACTGACATTTACTCCTTCCGTGTGAAGTGGTCTTGAGGTCCAAAAAGGTCCAGAATGGACCAGCTCAAAATTTGCACGTGTTTTTCCATAAGGAATAAGCCAGAACTCCTATAGCTATAATACTCTTCCACCACAATCTGTACAAAAAATTGCGCACACATCGCATAGTAGGCCACTCGGCAGAACAACTCCATCATTTCAAATCGATGAGCTTACAGAAAGTAGTGGGGACATTCATTAGTTGCTGGAACTTCGTGGAGTGCAGGACACACACTCCGTCCTCGCAAACTTTTGACTTCATTTTAGTATTCTACGTATTATTCCGAACTTCAGATGTACGTATAAATCAAAAATAGGCGATGTCCTCATAAGACCATGTTACTACGGACACTCAGTTCACCTAACACACTGCTAGGCGTGCAACGATCAATTAATGAATACACTCCTACCTAATTTCTGCATATCCTCCGAGGCCACACAAGAAGGAGATTTGAGCCGGTTCTAAGCCTCCCCCACCACTATGACGTATTAATTGCTTTTTTGTTGTTGTTTAGTGAAGTCAAGGTGATGTGACCTTGAAGTATCTGGTGCATAGATCGTTCAGAATTTTTTTCCGGTTCTAAGTCTCTCCTCACCACTATGACGTATTGATTGCTTTTTTTTTGTTGTTTAGTGAAGTCAAGGCGATGTGACCTTGAAGTGTCTGGTTTATGGATCGTTCAGATTTTTTTTTTTTCATATGAGATTTTGTGTGTGTGTGTGTGTGAGAATGCACGGTACAGGGTTTCATCATGTGCTTGTCTATGTACAAACATACGTCTGCATACTTCGAATATCCTCCAAGTAATGAATGTTCCATCGGTGTGAGCCCACCAAGTTAATAGTGGTGTGACGTCACAGCAGCAGCAACCGTTCAACGGTAAGAGAGCAAGATGTTCACTCCACGGCGTCTGACTGAGTAATGCGTATTCATCGGTCTGCCCTCACCTCTCTCTCGATGCAGTGAAGGCTGTGACGTAATGCATCGCTCTATCCCCAGCAGCAATCGTTCAAGGGTAGGAGAGCTAGATGTGCACTCCACGGCGTTTGGCTGAGTAATGCGTATTCATCGATGTGCCCTTACCTCCCTCGATGTGGCGATGGCTATGACGTAACGCATGGCTCTACTCTCACTCTCGACGGTGACGCGCAGGCGACGTGGATTATGGTATTTAAGAAGCGGGCGAGTGTTGGTTATGTCAGTTTCCATCGAGTGAGTTAGTGAGAACATTTTATAAAAAATGTATACTTGTGAATGTGGTAAATATTTTACTCGTAGTGACAACCTTCGTCGTCACCTCCAGAGTTGTCAAGAAGGTCCATCAGTGAAACGAGTGAGATTAGATGGAAGTATTTGGGAGTTATATTCTGCAAACACAAGACCTGAAGGAAACCAAATCATTCAACTCCCAGAATAGAACAGTTAACCAATCTACTGATTTGAATTCCTTATTTGATGGATTTCGAAATGGGATTATCGCTCAAACTACAGAATTCCAGGAACGTGATTCAGGTAAGCATTTCTACCAAGTTTTAATTGGATGGATCAGTAATTTTGATTTATATTTAAGGTTGTGAAAAAATCATGTTTCTGGAGTTGAACATTAATAAATACAGCCCGCTCAGTGGATGTTCATATGTGAAGCTGCTTGAATGTATCAAGCGTAGGAAGGCCGTGGTTAATGGCCGTAATGAAGATCAGCATTGTTTTGCATGGGCTATCACTTCAGCACTACATCCTGCAATCGACAGAACGTCAGAAGTTTCATCATATCCACATTTCAATACAGTCATAGATGTAACAGGTATGAATTTTTCGGTAAATTTGAAGGATATTGTGAAATTTGAAGACAAGAATGATATTTCAGTTAATGTGTACGGTTTAGAAAGTAAATTCGAGAAGGGTAAAATATGTATCAAATAATTGGACCATTACGTTACTCTCAGAGAAGACTTAGGAGACATGTCAATTTGTTACTTATCACAGATGATTTCGGTAATAGTCATTATTGTTGGATCAAAGATCTTTCAAGATTAGTTTCCAGCCAATTATCGGCTCATGAACATAAGAAATATTTTTGTGATGGCTGTTTATTATATTTTTCTAATGTACAATTTCTATTACGTCATAAGATAAATGATTGTAATAACTTGAGTACTACAACACCATCAACCAATTTCAAAGTCAATAAATATGGAAAATGGTGCCTGAAAATATACTAACTTTTGAAAACTTTGAGAAACAAATGAAGGTACCATTTGTAGTGCATGCCGATTTTGAATCAGTACTCAAGCCGATTCAAACCACTAAACCAAATCCTGAATACTCGTACTCGATCAAGACATTCAAACATGAGCCTTATTCATTTGCTCATTTGATTAAATGTTCATACAATGATGATTTATCAAAATTTGTTTCGTATAGGGGTGTGGATGCAGCCCAGAAATTCGTTATCAAAATCGAAGATGATTTGAAAAATATTAATGAAAATCATCTCAGGTTTCCTATTCCTATGGATGCACAAACTCCTGAGGAAGAGGAACAGTTTGCTTCCGTCACAAATTGTGGCATTTGTTCTAAACAATTCAATGATGGTGAAGTTAAAGTGAGGGATCATTGTCATCTCACAGGAAAAAAAAGGTTTCCTGCTACTTATTCATCATGTAATTTGAATTTTAAATTACCAAATTTCATTCCTATAATTTTTCACAATCTGAGTGGATATGATTGTCACTTATTAATGAAGGAATTGTATAAAAACAAAGATAAAGTGTATGTCATCCCACAAACTAATGAGAAATATATATCTTTCATAAAACATCTCTTTACATACTCCTATACGGATAAAGATGGTAGAGTGAAGAAGAATTATTTGAAAATAAGATTCATTGATAGTTTCAGATTCATGCCTAGTTCTTTAGAGAATTTAGGAGCCAATTTAACATCTGATCAGTGTATCGAGATGCGCATACATTTCCCACAAGTTGAAAATTTCAATTTGATGAGAAAGAAAGGTGTATTTCCCTATAGTTTTGTTGATGACATCGACAAACTGAATCATCCGAGACTTCCAATCAGAAATCAATTTTATGATAAACTCAATTGTGAACATATATCAGATTATGATTATGGGAGAGCTCAACTTGTTTGGAATTTGTTCGAATGTCAGGATTTGGGTGAATACTTCGATTTATATTTAAAGTCAGATGTGTTACTATTATGTGACATTTTTGAAAACTTTAGAAATATATCTGTTGATAAATATAAATTGGATCCGGCACAATACTTCACTGCACCCGGATTATCATGGGAAGCCATGTTGAAATATACTAATATTGAATTGGAATTACTAACTGACATTGATATGGTTCACTTCTTTCAAAATGGTATTCGTGGTGGAATCAGTCAATGTAGTGAAAGGAAACATAAAGCAAACAATAAATTTTTACCGAATTATAATTCAAATGAACCATCTTCATTCATTTCATATTTGGATGCAACAAATCTATATGGTCACAGCATGTCACAATCATTACCAACAGGTGAATTTTCATGGTTAACACCTCATGAAATTCTCAATCTTGATATAATGAATGTGGATGTTGATAGTCCTTATGGATATGTATTGGAAGTGGATATACATTATCCCCAAGAACTTCACGATAAACATTCAGATTTTCCATTCTTAGTTGAACGTTTGATACCTCCATATGCAAAATCGAATGTTCCCAAATTAATTCCAAATTTATACGATAAAAGAAAATATATTGTTCACTATAGAAACTTACAGCAAGCTGTCAATCATGGCTTGATAGTGATGAACACACATAGAGTATTGAGGTTCAAGCAATCATGTTGGATGAAGCCCTATATAGATTTGAATACTGAAATGCGTAATCGGTCTAATAACAAATCTGAAAAAGATTTCTACAAACTAATGAATAATGCAGTCTATGGGAAAACAATGGAAAACGTAGACAATAGAATTGATGTTAGACTCATTACACATTGGGAAAATATAAAAAGAACTATAGGTGCTAGTTGTCTCATATCGCGACCAAATTTCAAAAAGTGCTCCATTTTCACTGAGAATTTTGTTGCTATTCAATTGGCTAGAGTAAAAGTTCATTATGATAAACCACTGTATTTGGGATTTTCCATTCTGGAATTATCCACAACAGTTATGAATGATTTTTTCTATGGATGTATCAAACAACAGTTTGGAGAAGATACGTTCTTACTCTACATTGATACCGACTCCCTTATTCTCAAAGTAAATACAGACAATTTCTATGAATTTATCAAAAATAATATAAATGAGTTCGATACATCTAATTATAAAATGGGAAACCAATTCAATATCCCAGTGACAAAGTCTGTTCTGGGCAATTTCAAGGATGAATTCCCAAATTATCCAATAATCAGCTTTTACGGTACAGGTGCTCAAAGCGTATTATGTGAAATTTGTTGATGGTGAACTGAAGAAGGCCAAAGGCGTCAAACGATCTGTTATAAAGAATGAATTGACATGTGAAGACTATGAAAAAATCATCGAAGAAGGAGGTATGATATTCAGGAAGATGAACTCATTCAGAAGCGTATTACATGATATTCACACTGAATTGAAAAATAAAGTCGCATTATCATATCACGACGACAAAAGATTCATCATTCCGAATACTCGAACTCTTCCATGGGGTCATAGCGATATAGAGTTTTATCGAAATGATCCTAATGACAACATTCGTTGGGTGTCTGAAATCGTTCATTCTTTTTTTCAAGAGAGCGCCTTAGACCAACTAATTAATTTGTTGACTGTTGAGATGAATAACTGAATTGTCATTCGAAGTGTTGTTGCTTTTTCCTTCAAACCGGAACATTCATTATTTGTGATTATTTCATTGTGATTTTTTCACATTGAAGTATTACTTTTGTCAAGTTACTTTGATGAATATAAAAATGATTAAAAAAAATGTTATTTGTTTTACTTATATTTTTTCTAACCAATTACTGCAAAGTATATAGTATAATGTAAATGAAAGAAATATCAGTTTGAAAAGAATCATCGTATGGTGCACAATGTCCAAAACGATAGATAAGTTTGGTAGAAAAAGAAAATGGGGTGGTAATATTATTCGAGGTCCTCCCGGGAATGGATTCAAATTAACAAAAGATGGTCATTATGACATGAGAAAAAAATCACTGGTATGTGCAATGACTGTATGTCGCGGATTCAGCTGTCGCCTCCACCTCATCTACCGAAGCGGCCAAAAATAGAATACCATCAGCAACAGTTACAGTGCCTGAAGTGTTCCGAACCTATAATATCCAATAATATGGGTATTTGTAGAAATATTTGTGCTACCTGTGCTGCTATTCCAGCTCCGTTGCTACGTTGTTTGCGTTGTAACACATACACAACGAATTGTTGGAATCATGTATGCACTTCATGTAGAAGTACTTAGGATCTGTGTGAGAAGGTTGGTCAACTCTACCCCAATAGGAGAATTGATTTCCTTCAATGCTGCTGTCTGACACATGATCAACAAATATTGAGGAGAATAATCAAAGAACATTCTGCAACGACAGAGACACATCAACACTTTTAATATTTTTTTGTTTTATTGATGTCATTGTCTTCTGTTATCAATAAATATATCATTTCGAATCTATTCGTGTTATTTTATCACATTTTGAAATGCATGCAACAAAGTGTTCCTATTGAATGACAAAGATCGTCACATGCGTGAACAGTTTAGTGAAAGAGCGCATGTGCTAGTCAATGAAAGAGTGGGCTAGTTGATGGAAGAATGCATACAAAAGTGCATGTGCTAGTCAATGAAAGAGTGGACTAGTTGATAGAAGAGCGCATGCGTTAGTTTATTTTCTTCTATAAAAGGTGAAGTATCAGTCACATCATCACCTTTCCTATTCACATTATATTGCTATCACATATCATTCCTCAGATCTAAATAATCATTGCCATGAGCTCTATGCCGTTGTTGATTACTGAAGATGGTTCACCACTTGTTGATATCGATCACACTGATTTTGAAAATATTCCAGTATTACATTTATCGAGTCAAGATTCGATAAATGATTTTGATATTAACGACTTTGTTAACTTTGCAAATGTGCCGGAACCGAATGAGCAAATTGTTGTTGAAAATCCAATCGTTTCGAAATCACCACTCAAACACCCTTCATCTACCCTTCATCAACACCAAGGTGTTGATAAGAAATCTAGAACAATCAAGAGGAAGGTTACTAATGCATCTCCATCGATTGTCACTGACTTCAGAGAAAAAAAACAATCGAAAAGTGTTGTGCGAGAGAAAAAACCCACAACGAAAAGTGACAGATCGAAGAGGAAGCCAAAAGGTTCACTTAAAGGAATGAATGGGATTTGAAAGCTGAATCGCTATCTTCTTTCAGTCCTCTACATCGGTTTGGAGAAATGAAAAAGAAAGCAAAATGCCGCTTTGTAAAGGCGCAGATGGCTATTGCTGAACTTGAAAAGAGTGAGCATTAGATGCTAAGATTGCATTAGCGAAGGTTGAATTGGCTAAAATGTGTACGGATGTAGATGAACTCCGTTCAAAAATTGTTAAAGATGATCATTTCAATCAACGTTCGAGAATGCAAGCTCAGGCTGAGTTTGAGGAGTCGACTCAACTTTATGAGACAGCATTATCAGTGAGAGATAATTGGCGAAAAGAGTTGGAGAGTGCATTTCAAAGTGACGGCGATTAGTTTTGGGAATGATAATGTGTTTTCAATATCGTGAGTTGAAAAATATAAGCGGGAATGGAGTATACAATTAATTTGGTTTGGTATACACAGAACGTAATTCTTCAATTATTGAGATTATTTCATTGTCATGTCCAGTATGCCCAGCTGACTTTGAGGCTACCAATAGTCGTAGACGAACAACTGACTCCTCTTTCGGTGAATTCCAGTACACATAATTCACACGTTTAGAATTATATGTTTTCTCCATTTTCTTTCGTTTGAGTGCTCCACCAATTCTACTTCTTATTGGATATTGTCTTGAGTCTGATAGAGGTTTGATAACTTCACGAAATTTTTTAGAATTTGTGTTTTTAAAACCATTCTTCAGATGATATTGTTTATATGGAGCATTCGTTATTTTCAATATTTTGGAATATATTTGACGAGTTTCTTCATTATCAATGTCTTGCGGATTCTTCAAAAAGATCATATCATACAAGTCTGGAGTACCTGCGCATTCATATTTTTTCACTTCATTAGCATCCCAAAATGAAATATTTACATCTTTGAAATGTACCACTAGACTTCCCATTTTCAGCTTTTGTGTAATAGGATCCATACCTACACCAAATGTTCCATCATATGCTGGATTTCTAGATTTTACATTATTCAAATGTTTCGCCAAAACATCTTCACGACTTTCATTCATATTAGGTGAGGAGTCATGTTCCGATGAATCGATGTGGGACGATGATGGTGTTCCGAATAGAGTTGTTCTCATATTGTTTTGAAGTGTGCTCGTGTCACTATTCACAGATGATACACTACCAAAAGATTGTTTTCTTCCTACTGGAGTACTCATGGGATAATTTGAAGTAGATTGAACATGTCTATGGGTTGACGATAACATTGATGATTTCGAAGTAGCGTTTTATGATTAAACATTCAATGGTTTCGTTATGGGCTCATACAATTTCTCAAGTGTTGTACGATTTTCAATATTATCATTCTTGATAGAGTTGAATATCTGCCTGACAGCTTCTCTTGTCTCTACTAGTTGACGTTTCAAATTCATTTCACTATTTTTATTTTCAGAATCATTTTTCGTATTCATAATGCTTTTTTAAATTATAGCTCAATTCACTGATGAAGTGACCTCTACGATATTCAGGGATCGAATAAGTTTGAATAATGAGATCATGGATATATAAAACTATCGAATCCTTTGCGATATCTACCTTCATCTATTTTTCTGTCCTTATCAATGACTAGAAATCCATATTGGTCCTCCCAGCATTTAACACACATCAATTGGAATTGTTTGAATGTTACATCGGGTGAAACATGATCTGAATAAATGTGGTGTGAATTCGTCTCATCTTGTTTGAACATTATAATGAAATTGGTATTGTCACGCACTAATTGTTTGGGTACCCGTGAATATGTCTGTGCTAGATAAAAACAATCAACATCCTCATGATGTCCCATACAGAAATATGATCTAATAATATCCTGCTTTTCACATATCACATCATCAAAAATGAGAACAGAATTAGGCTTAGCGTCGGAGGTTTCCACTATTTCTGCATTATTGCTGAATGTATAAAAAACTAATCCTTTCATAGGTTCCAAAACATTTCGCAAGTACTGATATTTAGGTTGATTGAGTGATTTCGAATAGAGATACACATTTCTAAATCTCAGTCCTTGTGGATGTGTTAATAGTGATATCATTGCATTCGTCTTTCCACAATTTGAAGGTCCTATAATGAGTCCTCGAACTGATGATGGTAGTAGTGGACCATGTCTGAATACCCTTTGTCCATTCAATCCACACCCAAATTTCTCATCTAGATTATCTTCAACAAACTTTTCTTCCTGTTTTACAATGCGCATCGTGCCGTGGTTGGAGACTATATAAATGTTATTAGCTTATTCATTTCAATGTGTACCATCAAACGATACGGACGTATTGAAAGTGATCGTGAAATTAAAAGAGGTTGTGGTTTTGTTAATGATTTAATTAACAAAATTCCTTTCAAATTACATCTACCCGGAGGTTATCAATAATGTGGACCGGGTACAAAATTGAAACATCGTTTAGCTCGCAACCATCCTGGAATCAATAAATTAGATATTGAATGCAAAAAACACGATATTCAATATTCTAAGCATCCATCCGATCTTGCAGCAAGACATTTAGCCGACAAAGAACTTGAATACAGCGCTTGGTATAGGGTTAAATCGAAGGACGCGAGTATTGGGGAAAGAGCAACTGCATTACTTGTCACCAACATTATGAAAATAAAAAGACATATGGGCATGGGTTGTAGTACCAATAAGAAAAAATGTAAGAGGAAACAAACGAAGAAAAATAAAATTAGAAAAGTTGCATTTGGTGCTGGGATAGTCAATAAAGTGCGAAATCTATTGAAGAAAGCTGGTGGGAATCAATTTGTGATGAATAATAGCAAAAAAGCTATCACTGTGGCATTGCAGGCGGCACGTAAATACCTCAAAGCTGCCGGTGGAAAGAAGAGAATCCGCACACCACGCATAATTCCTGTTCCCAAGATCGGTGGACTTTTGCCATTGATACCAATTTTGCTGGACTATCCGCACTAGGGAGTTTGGCGGGAGCCGCTGCTGGTATTACCAAGGCCGTGTATTCGGCAAAAGTCAGCAGAGCGGCTTTAATGGAAGCCAATCGCCACAATAAAACCATGGAGGCTGTAGCATTGGGTAAACGCGAAAGTGGATTATACCTCAAACCATACCGTGAAGGTTTAGGACTATATTTAAAACCATACAAAGCCACAAACAAAACAAAAAACTAATTGAACCCCTACCTCAGAGGCCTCTTACTGATCTCGATCTCAGTTATTATGCACAAAAAAATAAAATTCCACATTTTCGTGGTGTTTTTACACGTGATAGATTACCCTCTTCAGGTCCAAGACAAAACAAGACAGCTATTGTTAATTTAGATGGAATAAGTGGACCAGGAACACATTGGGTGGCATATAAAAAATGCGGGAAAGAAGTCACATATTTCGATAGTTTTGGAGATCTACCCCCACCATTGGAATTGACTCGATTCTTTCGAAAATGTTCGAATGTAAAAATTAAATATAACTATGATCGTCAACAGAAATTTAATACAGTTCTCTGTGGTCACTTGTGCTTACAGTTTCTCTCTGAATAATTTTCCAAATAAAAAATGGATACAACACCAAAACTGGATCGGGAGGCTATCAAAGGAATGGGGTTTTCACTTAGAATGTTTTCAAAATATGTTACCTTGAAAAAAATGGATAAAGTGATGCTTGCAAATATGCCCAAAGAAGTGATACTTGCATGTGTTGCACATAAGATTGCATATGTTTGGAAAAAGTTACCCAAACATCTACAAGATGACATCGATATAATGAAACATAGATATTGTTATGAACACCACCCCGATGAAAATTTAGATTCAGATGTTAATGATGGTCCTATACCTCGAAAATCTGTGTTGTATTTGTAATATAGAGGATGTGAATATCGGTATCAATAAAAATGATACTTATTACAATACAGCACCTTCCAAAAAGTGTAAATTGTCTCAAATGTGCTGTTGCTGTGTACAATAATAAATTAAAATGTGTTTCAAAATATCCATCAGTCATGTCACGAAAGTTCGAGCTACAAGCTGTCGGGACAAGTGTCTTGAGTGCGGATTTTTTTCCACCAGTTGAATTGGATAGGAACAGCCGTTATGGATTAGGACTTTTGGGATTCTATGGATGCAATACAATCAATAATATAACTGAAGCTAATAATTTAGTGAGTTTCAGAATCAGTAATGACAAGTCATCGATACTCCAAAAGTTTACAATTGAAATTCCATGTGGTGCTTACGAAAAAGAAGAGATCAATGCCGTCATACAGAAACATATCATGCTCAGATTGTTCCATGATAAAAAACCAATTGATATCGTTGCAGATGATATTTTCTATCTACACGCCAATAATTATACATTCAAATGTGAAATGCGATCCAAATATGAATGTGATCTGACACATCCAAATTCTATAGCAGAAATGATGGGATTCGCTCATGACATATTTCCATCAAATCAGATACATGAATCCTCATTACCATTAACATTACAACTGTGAGAATTATCCGCTTAGATTGCAATATAATATCTGGTTCATATATAAATGGTGAAGATTCCCATATTCTTTTCTCATTCGATAATGATGTCGAACCTAGATACAATCTTACTAAAGAACCACACAGAATTATATATATGCCTGTCAGTCCAGAAGGTTGTCAATTGATTCACAACATTACAGTGCGTATTTTGGATGAAAAAAATAACCTTATCGATTTTGGAAGTGAAGAAGAGATTTCCATTATTTTGGAATTGAAGAAAATCGAATAACTATTGTTATGGGTTTCATTTACAATAGACAAAATCGTATTGAACAATCTCAAACCAAAACGAGCTGCACTATCAAAAAGAAAAGTGTGCATAAAAAGAAAATTGTGCATAAAAAGAAGCTCATTCCACAAGTGTATGCTAAACATTTAGTACATAACGCTCTGTCTGTGAGTGATCTTAAATTTTTGAAACCGATTGGATTGAAAGTGAGAAAATAACAATGATGCTCGAAAAAAAACAGTGAAAAGTTGAATATATTCGATGAACCAGTGCTCGATCATTCTCTCATAAGTTTACATGAGCACACATATAAGCCCTACGGATCACCGCTATTCAGGAATTCGGATGAAATTAGAATTGCAACCAATAATCAAGATGTTATACTAGATACTGCCGAGAGCTTCATTTACATAGAAGGTAAATTCACCCCGAAAGATGTAGCGAAAACATGCTATCTCTCGAATAATGCAATTGCATTCCTCTTTGATGAAATTCGTTACGAAATGGGTGGTGAACAAGGGGCTGTTGTTAGAAAACCTGGGATAACATCTACAATGAAAACCATGATATCTTTTGGACAATCACATGCTAACACATTATTGACATCTGCCTGAAGACTTTCACTATTGAAACAAGATATCTTGGATGCAAACATTCATGTTTTTAGTGGAAAACAACCACAGAAATATTTGATGGGTTTTGCTGAAGTTTACAACAAAAGTATCTTGAATGCTAAACAGGAATTGATTTTGATTATCGCTCGATCATTCAAAAACTCATATATAGATGAGGTTGATGCTGATTTGGAAATGAATAAAATCGAATGGAAAATAAGACAGATTGTACCATATGATAAACACAAGCTCAAACTTTCGAGTAGAATGAACAAAAGTGTTCTAAATGCCAAAATCAAGTTGGCTTATCGTATGTGGGACCTCTATGAACTATCATAATTACGTGGGACTTCTTCAGACATATGGTCCATCAAAACAACTAACGGTCTGGAACCTCCTCGTTTTGTCATCATCGCATTCCAAAGTACTACCACATCTAAGGATAGAACACAGGATATTACAAAATTCACAACCGCTGATATCAATAATATTCGAGTATACTTGAATTCTGAAGTTTATCCATATGAGCGTTGGAATTTGAATTTCGATAAAAAACTTGATGCTCCTGCTTATTATGCTTTTGAGAGTTTCCAGCGGAGTTATGATAAAGATATGAGTGAACCTCTGATGGACATTGGACAATTTAGAGAGAATCCACTATTCGTCATCGATTGCTCCCATCAACCGAATGCAACAAAATCATCAACTATTGATATAAAGATTGAGTTTGAGACAAGGAAGACCAAGTTTCCAGACAACACTAAAGTATTTGCAATCATTTTGCATGATACAGTTTCAACATACAATGCATTGGATGGTTCAGTTCACAGCAGATATTGACACTCTTTAAATTATTGATACTATTTCATTTTCCACCCTATCATGTACTGTTTTACGATTTTTTTTTCTTTCATTTGTAACTGACTTATATCATGTATTGTGATTTTTCCTAATTCATATATATCATACCTATTATTTTGTAATCATTTTCCATTATATGTAATGGGATTTAAATAAATAAAACATGAAAATGATACAAAGTTTTTTTATATGACATTATTTATGATTTACAGAAACATACAGACTATCTAAAATAACTCCTTCCCCATAGTCATCATTTTCGCGACCACCTTCAATTTCCTCTCGATTTTCATCATTCAATTCAAAGTGATGAATAATCCATTCTGGCAAGTATGGTTGTAGGCTATACAGGAATCTTCTCAGGTTCAGTTCAATCATAACCTCACGAAGTTGCCACAATTCCAATTCATTATCCAGAAATTTGTTAAAAACTTCAGCACCACTCCGATAGTTCTCAGCATCACGAAGACATAATTCGATTTGTTTTTCATCATAGCATACACTCATATCATAATTGCTTGCATGTTCAGCTCCATCACCCAACACCTTCAATTTAGACGACAAATGTTGAACCGATGATTTGAGATCTACAACATCGACCCAATCTCGACTTGCATACTGCATCCACATCTTTGAATGGTGGAACTGAAATCAAATAAAAAAAAAACAATGAGCAACCTCCAACTTGTTTCCATGATATAATACTCACATTCCCATTATATTTGTACTTATAAAGTGAGTGTATTCAACTAAGGTTGTTTATATTTCCATATAATTATCATCTAAATTATCTAATATATGAATATTATTAAAACAAAAAGAAATTCACTATACATAATAATTATTATTATTCAATCATACTGAATTTGATTAGAGATCGCGTTTTCATACCTGCAAAACTTTGCGGGTTCTGACCTAAATACACCATCGTATATTTACCACCCGATGAGTTGATACAAGTTATATCGTCATCACTGAATTGCAACGAAATACGTTTTGGTAGCCATGTTTTAAATAATTTATCATTGCTCACATCTTCCAAAGTTAATAAAATTGATTTTCCAAACCTTGTAAAATAAGTTGACATATTCATAATTATATATATTTCATCAATTGGTAATGATGATAAAGCCTTTTGCTCTAGTATTTCAACCTCCTGTACAATCAAATTATTGATTTTATTTAAGTCCACTTTTGAAACGGACATGATGAAAATATGTAAGAAAAAATAAACAATTTCCAACAGCAAAATACACTCACCGTCTTCCTTCTATTACGAACTGCTTACTGCTGCAGATATATGCTTACTGCTGCAGATATATTCGTCTACTGATTTCATAGTGTGCCAGGCATTTCTTTTATGTTGAACAGCGCGAGTCACCCCCACCATGAAACCGTGAAAGGTTCACATTGCTTGCTGCTATCCACTAGAGATGCCTGACGTCACAGCCAAACCCACCTCCCAACTGGATGCGATAACAGATGCCGATACGAACAGGCAGTGGTCGTTGTGCTCTCGGAGAGGGCAGACGTTAGCACAGTCCTCGGCCAACTGCGTGTCACCATCGATAGCGAGGCTAGAGCGATGCGTTACGTCACAGCCCTCTCCACTTCGAGAGAGGTGAGGGCACATCGATGAATACGCATTTCTCAGCCAGACGTCGTTGAGTGAACATCTTGCTCTCTTACCGTTGAACGGTTGCTGCTGCTGTGACGTCACACCACTATTAACTTGGTGGGCTCACACCGATGGAACATTCATCACTTGGAGGATCTTCGAGGAATGCAGACGTATGTTTGTACATAGACAAACACATGATGGAACCCTGTACCGTGCATTCTCACACACACACACACACACACACAAAATCTCATATGAAAAAAAAATCTGAACGATCCATAAACCAGACACTTCAAGGTCACATCGCCTTGACTTCACTAAACAACAAAAGAAAAAGCAATTAATACGTCATAGTGGTGAGAGGAGACTTAGAACCGGAAAAAAAATTCTGAACGATCCATGCACCAGACACTTCAAGGTCACATCACCTTGACTTCACTAAACAACAAAAAAAAGCAATTAATACGTCATAGTGGTGGGGGGAGGCTTAGAACCGGCTCAAATCTCCTACTCACACAAATGCAAGTGAGATATCTGCCTTTGAGAGGACTCAATTCGTGTGTCGATTCGAGGACATCTTCGACATTTGTGTGTAGATACGAGGACTCTGTATATATTTGAAAGCAAATGAAATATTTCAAATAACATCACATTTTGTATTGAAGACCCAATTTGTGTGACGATGCGAGGACTTCATTTGCATTTGTGTCAGGATGCGAGTACCTCAAATGAAATGAATTATATGTACTTTTCAGAAGAAGTTCGTCAAATTGTGTTTTGGAGTAAAGACATCATTCATGTCGCATTGCGAGGAGTTTTGTGTAGGGTGAGAATTGGGATACGATTCCATCATATTCACGGCTTTTTCATTTTCATATTTCGCAGTTCAAAGCGTAAAATTTTACCAGTGTTCTTTTTACAGATTGCACAAATCATTTTGAAAACACTTGAGAATTATTCAAATTTAAAAACCATAGAATGTTTGTAGTTTACAATTTTTAATTTTTATATACTACAACTGGAGAATAAACACGAAATAAATATATTTTTCTTCACTCGAAAACTAAAAATGTGTAATTCAGTAGAGAAATCGATAAACAAATGAAAACTGAACTGCGCTCCAAAAATATTCCTAACGGACTGACGCATTTCTGTATAGTTTCAAACACCCTAATCTGCTAGAACATCCCTACTACTTGGTCACATCTGTTGATGACCTTCGAAATGTTTGAAAAATACATAAAGAGCTACGTCACACGAGCAGGTAAGAAATGGACCATCTGCAAAGTTTACCGAATACTATAAGTTGGTTCACTCCAAGGAATTCGTTTGTCGGTACGGCCAAAGTTTACCGAATACTATAAGTTGGTTCACTCCAAGGAATTCGTTTGTTTTTATCAAAATTTTCAATGAATATGTTTTCCATCTCTATTACATGGTCAACAATATCTCTTGATGGTACGGTTAATCCACCAAACGATGATTTGTCGGTACTCTAAGCCTTTAGCTTACAGAAAATTGCATCTTGATCAAGAAGGTTTTCTGAGGATTTGCTAAAATGTATGCAAATGTCACACGAATGTTGCATGAGACATTTTTTCATGAGGTATCCTGTGACATAGACAAGAGCGTTTCCTTCGGGACTTTTAATGTTCTTATAATCTCGAGTGAAAACTTTCAAAGGAGCATAGTTTGGAATGTCGGGTGTAGCAAGGATGTATCGACATTGTTCAGTTAATTCTGGCGTCAAACTTAACAAAACGTCATTAACATCATCCATACAATTAGCACCTTCACTAGAATCAAAATATTTCAAAGCAAATATTTTTTTGAAAGCTCTACAAAACTGTATGGGTGTTGGATTCTTTGCGTTGCCAGAACAATTTCTGATCTGTCCAAAAAAATTCTCCAAACAATCTTGATTCGAATTACGCGTGAAAAAATATTTATAATCACGTTCTTTCAACTTCTCCCACAAGGCAAAAACTGCTTTCAAAGTCAACTTCCACCCAAAAATGAATTTCAATTGTTTCGTGACATTTTTGCCATCGTGTTTTTTTACTTGGAGATTTTGAAACATGACATAGGCTTCTTGAAGACATTTCATCTGCTTTTCCGTTCCCATAAAAGCCTGACATTTCTCAAAATTGCTCGAATTCAATAAATCAAAAAGATCATTCATTTTTTTAATGAAATCAGCAGTAACTAATGCTTCCTTGGACAAAATATTGAAGTCAATGTATGTGTGCATAGCCACGGCTACAGAGTGACTCAAAACTTTGGAAGCCAACTTGACTTTCATTTTTTGAAAATTATTTGGATAAATGTGGTCATTATTGAGTTTAGGAGCCAATTTATATTGTTTAGTTCTATCATAATTATACATTGTTTCTATGTAATGTTTTCTTGTTTCTCCACCCTGAAGTAAAAACTGATAGGAAAACAAATTGTTTCGTGTCGACTTCATTAAGTGCGGGATATCAAACAAATATACAAGTTTATGATCGTCTATCAGAAATATGGGATTTTCGTCTGTAACATTCAAAGTTTTCACCAACTTCTGAAAATTTGAACCCTGATCGGAAACCACACCCATGACATTTAGGCCTATACTTTTGCATCTTCGTACCGTTTTGAACAAAATATCTTTCAAATCATCAGAAGTTGCTGATGTCTTATAGAAAAAGTATGCAAGTGGTATTTTCCAATTGCTTGCTAAACCTCTGACCATTACTGTTAGAGCACTACTTGCTATGTCAGTAGAGGTCCCATTCAAACTCGTTTGGAAACCTACTATTTTGTCTCCGGAAATATCATAATAAAGATGAGATTTCAAAGATATTTCGTCTAGGCATAAAATACAATCTCTTTCTTTCTCCTTCATGAGCCCAATCCTGAATTCAATAAAACGAACAATAAAATCGTTGAAGCCTGGTTCAACAATCCAATTTTTCGTGAAACGATGAAGTGTACTTTTTGACGGTAATCTACAAATTGTTGAAAATTTTTTGTATGCTTTCGGACCAAGAAAATAAACAGTCAATGCAAACTGTTTGAATTCGTCACTATACCTGGACCCTTTTGGTGCTTTATTTATCAAAGAAAGCTGTGCTTTCAAGAGCTTACAATATTGCTCAAGATATTTTCGATCCAGAAACTTGAAAACATCATCCAGAGTAATTCCGGTTTCGTCCAGTGTTCTTTTCGATGTTGAAGCTACTTTTTTCTCTAGTGATACAATTTTTTTTCGTAATGCCACTTTTCTTGGAGTTCCCGAAGAGAGTTTAGCAGATGTTTGGCTGCATTCATCTAAAAGAAAGATGTACGTACTTTCAATAATTGTTTTCTTGTCATCGTTTTTGTTTCCGAAGCATATAAAAATAGATCAGGTAAGTATATAATATAACGAAAAGATATTTCACCTCGTGATCCTAATTGATCCGTTTGAACCTGAGCATCAATGTAAATAAAATCCTTGCTAGTACCGGCAATGGCATCATCATCTGGAAGGTTTAAACAACAAAATTGATATTGTAAATTTCATATGTTGAAAAGTGGAATAAGATTTTTTCATCATTTGAATCTATAAACTTCACTGAACCAACCTTTCTGAGAACCATCTTGAGGCAGACGCAATGAAGGAACAGCATAGCTATGAATACGAGAATTCACAATATCATCGGCTCTAAAATGTAAGCTGCAAATTTTAATTCTATTGTGACTCTGCTCTGGGGTAAGATTAGCATATCTATGATTCCCAATGAAGCCTAATACATTTTTCCAACGTTGACACCTAAAAAAAATTCAAGTATATCAATCGATAAACTGAACATTTTGAAAAAAGATTGAAATGAGTTTGGATTGGCAAATGCCGGCGGTATATTTCATTATGAATAATTTTATACAACAAAACCATAAAAGGTATAGATAGGTAAAATAAAAATTAATGGTGAATATATTGAATGCATACCTTTCACTGTACTTTGGGCAGCGGAAAAACGAAATACCTGGGCTTCCCACCGTACTCAGACAACCATCCACTGAGCAATACGTCGACATTTTCACAAAATAAATATTTCGAACTCCGAACGAACACAACACAATCACAATACCAAAGTTTACCGATTCTGTAGTCTTTGACAATACCAAACAATACGGACAACCTTTATATCTCGTGTGCCGACGAGAACTGGTAACTTCAAGCGACACACTGTACTACCTCGGCTGGTAATTACCCGCTGTCGCTAGCGGGCGGCGAGATTTCTCAGATGTCGAAAAATGAGCGAGTGACACGTCTTATAGTATTCTGTAGTCTTTGCCATCTGCGGGTTCTAAACTCCGAAATGTTTGACCTTCGAAATGTTTGAAAAATACATAAAGAGCTGCGTCACACGAGCAGGTAAGAAATGGACCATCTGCGGGTTCTAAACTCCGAAAGTATACTAAAAATAGTACAATTGAAGAAGTCTTACAACTTTTTCAGTGACCTTCAGTGTTACTTACAGCAAGAGGGTCTTCTAATGTTTCAATGTTTTAAGAAATACTTGAGAAGCAATTTTTCCTCCGAAGAGCACTGTGACTTAGAGAATACCTCTGTCACGAGGATAGATAATTTTGCCGCAATATACATTTTCTATGAGTTTAACTGTTCAACTTTAACAAGAAATTGTTCATTTCATATAATTTACAACATATCTTCAATTTGAATTGAAGGGGTTATATTTTTAGGAGTGATTAATTTTTGGGAAAGAAAGTTTTTGGCTTTCTACTACTCCATCTGATACAAAAAAAGGGATGACAGAATCTTCCAAAGAAAGGAAGGAAGTAATCAATTTGAAAATAAGTAACTCTATACATGGATGTGTAGATCATGCAAAGAAGTAACTTTCAGCACAAACTGAAAGAAAGTCCTCCTGAAACAGTCATTCATGAATTACGATTTTGAATGTCACGGAATAAGCTTGATCTGCTTATGTCATCGTAATGACATTCATTCACCTTTTTGATTTAATCCCAGCCAAGAGGAATCTTATTTGAATTGAAGGGGTTATATGAAGTGTGTGTATTTTCTATAATGTTAACCAATTTGGTACTGAAGAGCCTTAGGGCAAGTATCTTAAGGCGAAACATCGGTGTATACCAGTGAGGGTGACAGTGTTCCATGTGAGTACAATTTATTACCATTCATTCAAAGTAGAACTCATGTGAATGATATCTGATTCTTATTCCACAACAAATGTTTGATGTACAAACTGAGTAGAGAAAAGTATCTTCTGTATAATTCAGTGTTCATATAGAAGTATTTGTTTCGAAAGAATTTTTTTCTTCCGTGTAATTCAATGTTTATATGAAAGTAGCTGTTTCAGGAGGACTTTCTTTCAGTTTGTGCTGAAAGTTACTTCTTTGCATGATCTACACATCCATGTATAGAGTTACTTATTTTGAAATTGATTACTTTCTTCCTTTCTTTGGAAGATTCTCTCATCCCCTTTTTTTGTATCAGATGGAGTAGTAGAAAGCCAAAAACTTTCTTTCCCAAAAATATCTTCAATGAGGCCCAATATGCGCTCTCTTTTCAACTCATAGATATGAATGAAGCTGTCTCGCTCGCGCTCGCACGGGAACGTTTTTCCCTCTGGCAGATAGTAAGTGATGATGCGAAGTGAAGTGCAATAATATATATTCTATAAATATTTTCTGCATTGTGTTAAAATTTGAAGATTAATGAAATAACAAAACTCAACCTATTTTTTATAAATATTTAAAGCGTTCTGTCAATAATTAGGAGGGACGAAAATATTCTGGCTAATTTTTTATACGTTCAGTATACTTTTAAAAATAATCTGCATAAATTTAATGACTGATACTTTTACTAAAATAATTCTTATTTTCTACCCTCTTTAAAATTTTAGGGTAATTTACCCAGGCCATTGGGGGCTGCCAGAAGTAATTTCTATTATCGAGCAGATATTAAACATTGAGTCAGTAAATTTTCATGACTTCTGAAATAACAACTGAAATTTGGTCACTGGCTCTTCGTCTATAAGTAATGAATTGCTTCGAGTAATAGCTGTAAAGTAATTCGCAAAATCAGCACAACCGTCAACGACTTCTGCCCTCACTGCTCTCAGATAAACAATCTTACGGTACATTATATGCATGTTATATTAGAAAAATCAATGCACCCTTTGTCCAAGGATTGCACCATAATAAACAAACATTGCATCAGCCTCTACGCAGTTACCCAGGAAATGACTCAGCATATTCAGCACATTTCCAAGGTTTTTCTAGAACATTCGAAGAAACGCATATCTACATCAGCAGTTCCTGGTCCTATAAATATGGGAAAACAAGAGGACGCCTCATTCTTGAATCACTTCGTGACTATCCAAGTTCATCGAAATCTTGAATCATTTTTGTAATATTTAATACTTTATTGTAAATATTATATTCAATAAAGTTTGTTTTTAAAAATATAAATTCAGTGTGAACCATATAACATGCATGTAACTCCAACGGTATAGGCAGCGCACGCCAAGATAACTCTCAGGAAACAAGAATTTTTGCGACTTACTCAATACTTATCGTTATATTATAACCAAAATCACACAAAACCTTTGTGAATTGTATCCTATATGTTATTCTGATACATAAGCTGTATTTATATAAAGTTTCATGTAAATCCGTTCAGTGTTTGGGCGTGAAAGAGTCGCAAACATACATACATACTCACAAACTTCCATATTTAAGCCGGAATTACATTATTATGTTGTGGTGTGTTGTGATGCTCTCTGACGTGACGGCGAGTGTGCAGACTATTCTGTCATGTCGGGGCACGTTCTGATGTTATTTCGAGTCAATACAGTGGTTGAGTAAACGCATATCATTATGGAGAAGATGAAAGCTAAAATCTTTCTTGTCCCAAAAAAAAATGGATGTAGGGTTGGTTAATGTTGAAGTGATACATCCTACTTTCAATTTCACTAGTTCGGACTTCCATTGTCTACTATATAAAATGATTTGAAATCTCTGAAACAACTAAAAAAGAAGAATTGAGTATGAATAGCTGAAAATAACAATTATATTAACCAAAATAAATCTGAAATGAAATAATTGTGAAATAAAATACAAGTAGAAATAGAACAATTGAATAAATAAAAATAAAAAGTGGAGGGATTCCAAGTCACGTTAGTTCACGACGTTTCGATTGTTAGTATCTACAATCGTCTTCGGGTGATGACCAGTCATAATAAATAAAAAGTGGAGAGATTCCAAGTCACGTTAGTTCACGACGTTTCGATTGTTAATATCTACAATCGTCTTCGGGTGATGACTCCACTTTTCATTTTTATTTTTATTTTCTTTTTTCATTTCTTTATTTTTATTTATTCAATTGTTCTATTTTTACTTGTATTTTATTTCACTATTATTTCATTTCAGGTTTATTTTGTTCAATATAATTGTTATTTTCAGCTATTCATACTCAATTCTTCTTTTTTAGTTGTTTCAGGGATTTCGAATCATTTTATATAGTAGACAATGGAAGTCCGAACTAGTGAAATTCAGCATGAAACATTGTCAATCACCTTCAAACATCCTACTTTCAGTTCTGATTTGAATAATATTCGAGATAAACTTATTTGAGTAGATTTCAAATAACTTTTCCAAATAATTATTTTCCGTAAAGGAAAATATTTTTATTTTTTCGAAAAGCATTTGTGAATTTACTACTAAGCCATAGCTTAGAAGAATCGAAAATGAAATGAACGAATCATAATTCATTCATGAATGGATAATGTGATATTCGATATATGAGAATTCTGACAGATTTAAACAACTTTTCCAAAGGATTCCATTCGATGAAAAATGTCTCAAATGTTTTTTCCTAACACTAGAATGAGTCATTCTAGCAATTATTTGTTCATGCGTCTTTGAAAACTATACACGATAAACTAAATTGAAGGAGAATTCGAACAAAAAAGATTGAGGAGGAACGGGATTGAAGTGAAAATCGTTTTCATTTTTTTTCCTGATTATGAGTACGATTTACACCACAAAACTATTTTATAACAAGTTCGTATTCACAATGGAATAAATATTTGAACACGACTTCAAATAAAAAACATTCAGATGTTTTTGAAGTTCTAGAGACATACTGTAGAATGTAGAAAATCATCAAAGTCAAATCTTCTACAAATAATAATCCTTTTGAACATATCGTTGAACATATTTCAAATATACATTTTAATATCTACAAAAAGCATTACTGAGGATACAATACAAAAACACACTTTTGTCTATTTTCCACTATATTTCTTTATTGTTGACCGGTTTCGGCTATTATACCATTTTCAAAACTAAGTTTTGGTATAATATGGTATAATAGCCGAAACCGGTCAACAATAAAGAAATATAGTGGAAAATAGACAAAAGTGTGTTTTTGTAGTGTATCCTCAGTGAACATGAATTTCCACAAAATAAATAAGTCGTCAACCGAAGAAGTGAAAAAGCATTAAAATGCAAATTCAAATTTGATAAAAATTCTGAATTATGCGATTTCATTCGTTGAAGGTTTCTTCATCAAAATGTGGAATACTCAGGTGCTTGAACGCCTGACATTCTCTAAAACCTTTCCTGAATGATCAGAAGTGATAATGAACTATTCCGTGATTTTTTGCAAGGTTACGAAATATTTGAGAGCAAGAAAAAATTTCCAGAAATAATTCGAACATGCTCAGTATATGATGAGAAAATTTCACATCGCCGTGAACATTCGAAAATTTATTGCATGAGTCTATAAAGGTAGGTCAATTTGAGAGATTTGATAAATCAAATAATTATGAATCCTATATGGATGGCGGTTTATAAGGGGACTGTGTCTCATAAACTGCTATTAAAGTATTAGGGAACAGTAAAATGAAATTAATAAATTTGATCATCATATAAAATGAGTTATTATTCGTAAGCGTATTGAATATAAAACAGTTTGAATTTTCTAAATATATCTCATACAGTTCGGTCGTAAAAAGTTTCCTCTCCTTTCAATTGTTGAAAAGAGAAATTATTCGATGTCGTACAAAGTTTACGTAACAAGACATCATTTTAATAAGAGAAACAATAAGTATGCATCATTTGTCACCAAGAGGATGCTATAATTTTTTTAAATGAAAATGGGTACTTTCAATTGAATATTCAATAATAATCAGTTATGAAAATCACATCATTTTGAATTATAACTATCAGCAGCTTCAAAGGGAGTCATTGAGAATCTGCAAACGATAAATATTTTATCTTTCAATATATAAAATCACTTTGAGTTCACTTGCGAATACAAGTATAGAGAAATGGATTGCAGATGTGTATACTTCATGTATATGAATACAAAAATTTTTGCGGAGATCATATGCTGCGGGAGTTTTTGAGGAAGTAAGTCAGCCTATCCGCTGGTTAGAATAATTATCATCTAACTTTCTAAATAACCTTTCATAATGAAGAGGTGCCCTATCTTGCTGAAATCGATAGATATGACCATCGTCGTCAATTCGAATGACCCGCTAGATCACTTGATATTCCGCCCCTGATACATTACATCAAAGGCTGATATACTCCCATGCGTTTCGAAGAGAAAGACAAACCAATTTGAGGACCGCCAATTAATTAGGTTGAAGTTGAAAGCTTTCCGTTCTTTCCTTCAGGATTTCATTTAGAGGACGCTACAGTAACGATGTTCGATAGCGCCACGGCTAATCACAGATAATGTTCCCCCGCGTCTCTTCATCCCCATCTGGCCGAGTTATGGATTGAAGGACAGTTATTGATGTGTGAGAGATTGGGGTTGGCGAAAGGAAACTGTCTACATTTTAGGAGCGTGTCTCCTCACTTTACGATAGGGATAAAAATGTGGAATTAAGGAAAAAAAATCATTGTGACTACAGCGGTACACGGTATACCGAAGAAAAAATATTAACCTCCATAATACATTAATTTTTTTTTCTGAAAATTCTATCTACCAAACTTTTCCAGTAGGCACGAAAAGTTGGTTTCAATTACAAAATCTTTGCCATATGGACTTTTCTTGTAGAGAGCTTAGTCAGAATCCTTGTAAAACCGATAAAACACGGCAGAATTCAACGTTTTCACTTATGATAGTAACCTCAGGTTAATTGTAAATATATATTTGCTTTCGTCTACTTATTATTTAGTTTGAAAGTTTCCGAAGACATCGACAAAGAAGAAGAGCTTTTGTTATCTTGAAAAATTACGATTTGAAATATGAGAGTGGTTTGAAAACTCCAACATCATTATTGAAAAATTCTACTATGTTAGCACTGAAAGTTTTCGACAAACACATTGGCATACATTTCACAAATAAAAAAATATATTTCAGAATGGTATACAACAAATGCGATTTATTGTAATCACAGGGAATATATCTTAAATTTATTGCCGCGAACTCAAACGTTCAAATATTGAAAACAATTGGAGACAACCTGTATACGTCTCCCATTGGAATCGCACGTTAAAATGAAAGAACTACTACACATATGATACAAGCGAGTATCATCCAAATGTTTCCTTTGACGATTGTGCTGTCTCGAAAACAATATTTTGATACTCCCCTGTATACTTATTGCATTGCCGCCATGTTTTTGCTTCTAATGATGTATTTTGAATCCCTATATCCCCAATGATGCGTTTTTTTCTCTGCCTGATGACCTGGTATGCTACATTTGAGAGCAACCGCTTGAAATGCAGTCGCCATATTCTTCTATTTTTTTTTCATCATTATTATTATTATTTCACATTCACTATCTACAATCAATATTCTTTTTATAATTCAGCCGCGCGCTCGACTATATCTTTCTACTACGTCGCAATGAACGCCAAGAAGCACCGCTCTGATAACAATCGGAGGTGCCTCTTGGTTGGCGTTTGAGGGGGGGGTAACAACCCCCACTCTTAGTCATATTCTGAAATTTTCTCCGCCAGTACAAGAAATAGCATCATTTATTTGAAAAACTATAGTGAATAATTATTTTCGGCAGACTACCGATTGCACGCTAGCATGTTTCGCCGATAATGGTTTCTACCATATCCGAGTTTTATGAAGCTATTGGGAATATTTTGTATATTTCATGAATGAAACTACTCTAGGGGGATTATATATCCTATCGAACGGAGACCAATATGAAATTCATATTACGTTCGGAATAAAATACGGATTCTACGGAAAAAATTAACTATTTCATAGCGAGTGTATGATAAACTGCTCTCGATGGTTACATTGGATAATTCTGAATATTGAAACTTATTCAACTTTTTGAGAATAATAAAAATTGCAAAATATAAGTGACTTTTATTGTTGTGTCATGTGTTGCAAAAATACAATAGAAAAACAGTAGATGAACAAAGCCGGTTCTGTGACACCGGAAATTCAACTAACAGAAGCAAGGTATGCAATGTGTTTGCAGCGTCAAGGCCGTAGCCAGGGGGGATCAAGGGGGATTGATCCCCCTTTCCCGAACAATGTGAGGATTTTGTGAGGAATACCAAATAAGGGCGTGAAAATATGAGTATTACGGCAGCTCAAAGTAAGTAATTTTGACATCTTACATTGGCAACACTGCTTATGCCGTTACTGCGGAATATATAAGAGCTCTGTCGAGCACGTCATACGTGATTCAATGCGAGTACGGATATATAAGCGAAGTAATAGTGCAGTGTGTGGAATTATAGTGTTGAGAATTAGTGAAGTGAAGTGAAGAAAAAAACATGGCTGCCAACATGCAAGAAAAAAACATCCAAGTTGGCATCATCAGGAGATGACGGAGATAAAACATAGATGGCGCGCGCGCAACATGAAAGGTTAGGAGGGTCTAATATTTTTTTCGTGGGATCCAACATGCCAGGCATCATTTGTCATTGATGAATGTGAATTATTATGAATTAATAAAGTTTCTGATCTGTACGATTCATCGAAAAATAAACACTTCCGGTTTATAAAAATTGAGATAGAAGCAAAGTAATGGTGAATTCGAAATGGCCATATCGTGTAGAGTTCAAATCTACAATAAAATGGTAACTCCCAATTTTCACTTCCGGCCGTCCGATTTCGATAATTTCGACATCAATGGATTCCTCTCGATGTCAAGAAACATAATTAGGCATTTGCAAAAGTGTTGAAAGCATAGGAGGCTAACTTTGTGATTATTGGAAATGGCAGGGGATTGCGGGTATTCTAACGTCACAATTTTTACTGGAGAACACGTAGGCAGTTAATAATAAAGTCTTTTGTATCGAATATCTGCATTTCGGATATTGTAATTATATTTGACTCGGCTGTGCAACATTGCCAAATATTAGGGGGTAAATGGGAAGGGGGAAGTGGGAGGAGGTTATGAAGGGATTTAGTGCAACATTTTTGTTTTCATTATCATCATCAGGTGGTGAAGTTTGCTAAAAGAAAGGAACGAAACATTTTGAATATTCATTATACATTTTCATTTTGGTAATATATTATAAAGCCATTTGTATAAAATATCTGCATTTTGGAGACTGCAATTATATTTGGTTCGGTTGTTAATGTGGTGCATACAGGGTGAGACACCTTCGTTGTTGTTGTCGAATGTGGGAACCATCCACGATGTATGGTAGTACTCCTCTAAATTCACAACGTTTGTAGGTATATCTAACTCGTGAAATTTCGAAATTGGATAGTCATGTTTTTGATGTCCTCGCACATGAACGATATCGATATCGTGTAGATTTTCCATGAGGATGGCATCCAATTGATTATATTCCACAAAGCCGGAGAAATACAACGATCTTCTTTACTCAAACAGGAAAATGGTTTGTTTGGCAGCAATAAAAGTCGGGTCGGTTTGTCATATGAGTGTGAGAGAGTGGAGGTGGTATTGAGCTGATCCGTTTCAAAGATATCAGCGCAAACAGTTCGGTGTTGTCGGATGTGAAATAGAGCGTTGTTTATGTGACTTATGAGGCGTTGCCGGTTTTTTGAAATTAAGCGTGGGAGAAATGATGTCGTCAACGGCGATGATTACCAGAGTCTAATGTTCCAACGTGAGATCCGACATGTTGAAGGGCAGTAAGAGCTGTTTAAGTTGACACGTAAAAAATTGAGCGTGCTAGCAACACGGTTGCGTGCTAACAATGATGTTATAATAATGATAATGTCGGAAAAATCGGCTTGAAGAAAAAAACATGACGGCAGGCATTCAGTACAGCGTTCAAGAAAAAAACATGGCTACCAACGTAAAAAAATTGCTGTAATCGAGGTATACTGGGTGTATCATTTAAGACAAAACATGTCAGTTTAACGGGGCTCTATCGTTTAAGCATGCGATCAAAGATGCCAGAAGGACACTGAGCAGCATCTTCGTTAACCAAGTTGACATCATCAGGAGAAGTGGATCAAGAAGATTTTAATTTTGCTTGCATATAAACACAGATGGTGTGACGTGCAGCACATCGGAAGGAGGAAAATTAATGTGTAGATGAAGAAAAAAGGTATATACAGGGTGTGTTTCAATAGATTTTTTTTATTGAAAATACAAATAGTCATACAGTTTTTCATGATATTCATAATAATAATAATAATAATAAAAGTGTTGATTATAACATTTCAGATTCTGATATATATTGAAATATGAATGCGCATTCACATGTATCAGGACCGCATTGAGTATTGGGATTTAACCAGGGGCAACTTTTGTAGTGTTCACCATATTTAGTTGTGGACGTTTAAGCAGTAGTTATGAAATCCATCAGTATCTTCTTCCGATTGGTCCATTTTTCTATAATCTCCGCATATATATCGTAGCGATCGATGTGTTTATCGATGGAATCATCGATTTTTTCACAAGCGGATGATATATCTGAAGCTGTCGGAAGCATATCGGTAACTTATGATTTTGCATAGTATCTCCATGTCGAATCATGAAGGAAATATCGTGTTCAAAAACCATTGGCGTAGATGTTCCACATTTCTTTCAGTACACGAAAATTGTCCATTAGCATGACATGGATTTACATCTTTCCAGTTGCATAAGGTGTTCCATCAAATTTACAAACATCAATGATTATAGGATAAACTACGGAAGTTATACATTCCTGCCGCAAAAATTCTGATTTTTGCTCACCACGAACGTAAATGTAGTTGGCAGCATTCAGCAACTTGGATTTTGTTCAATTTGAAATAGTCGATAACTCCATCACAGTACCGAATACCATGGATATTTCTTTCCAGATAAGATGCGGTTTTTTTGTCTTAATTATTTAATGCGGCAAACGGTTGTGGAGGCATGAACATATAATGGCTCCGTTTAAACCCAATTTCGATGGTGAGTTCTTTAGGGATGAACAGTCCATTTACAATAAATCCCTGAATATCTACGAATGCAACTCTCATGATGACAACTTGTACAGTACTAACACTCCTTACAACTAAGTCCTACTGGGACTTGATGAGTGACTAAGGGCCTTCTGTTTCTTATGAATCTAGAGACGAGAAACGAAGGTTGTAGAATTGAAGAGGTGATATCATAGCTGAGACCACATGAGAGATGCGACAGTGATTCAGACATACCTAATTTCGGAAATCCTTCCACCTGGCACGAGTTCGGTAACCACCACAAATCCTCAAAAGAGCTTAAGTTTCAGACTGCAAATATCCACACCAAAATGACCAATCAGTCTTCCACTATACAATCCTGACTTATAGAAATAATCCCCGTGAAGGATGGCACAAATACAACCATATATATCCTACAATCAGTCTGATGGTACGCTTGAACTCCGAACCAAACTCATCGAAGGCCAACTTCCGAATACTAAGAGACTGCCACATCTGACAGCTAACCCGTTGTTGCCACAGTGCGTCCAACCTACAAGCACCAAGGGGGCGCTGTGCACAACATCATAAATCTATCAATTCCGCCACAGCCACTTGAGACATCATCAACAAGTCCATGACCCATCAAAACTCCTTCTCAAAGCAATGCAACCCTAAAACAACCCTTGACAACTTGAGTAGCCGATCAATCTCTCACCCGTGAACAACTGTAGAACTAGTTCGGTGTAAGTCGACGGAACGACACTACGAAAGTTCGGCAGATGTCAACCAACAGCTGTCTCCTAACCTTGTTTACGAATGTTTACAAAATATTGTTCCAACCTATTTTCAACTATTTACCAATCCTTATTCATGCGATGGAATAGAAACATATAAGGTAAGTCGCCACATCTTTCCCATTCAGTACGAATATTTGAACATTCATATTATGCAGAATATTTATCGAAAATATCAAACAGTATTCAGAAACCAGAGCTAACTAGTATTGTTTTTCAGGCGATATGGCTCTAATATGTAAGTAATCCTTTGGAAGTGATGAATAACAATCTATGCAAGAAATATTCTCGGAAAGGTATAGAGAATAAGGCAGGCAACGGCTGAAAAATGATAGGCGAAGTAAACTGAGAAACAAACAATAACAACTATTTCAACCTAGCGAGGAATTTTCGGATCTCCAACGTCGATTGGCAATAGGAGAATGTGTAAGTACTGGTCAAAGCAGTTAGTCAGGGAGCATACATTTATTCTTGTACATTTCAGGTATAGTTTTCTATGGAACGGAAGATTCCCATTACTATGATGTTAAATGTAACTTAATTACATTGTTAATATCCTTTGAATAAAAATCTTAAAAGGTAAGGTAGTGTTTTGAAAGGTCACATAAGAGCAGTTTGATCTAGTGCTAAATTGAAACGTAACACGTGCTCCTTCTCGTGCTAGTGACTCAGCCTCTTCGTTGCCCTTGTATCCTATGTGGCCTGGTACCCAGGCTAATGACAGTCTGTTTTGACTACCTAGTTCTTGTAGCTCTTCTAGGCAGTTCCAGACCAGTTTGGAATTGACCTGCATGAAGCTAATTGCTTTTATAGCTGCTTGGCTATCAGAGTATATTGCAATAGTCTTTTCCTTGAACTCTTGCCTTAGTAACTCTTCTGCGCAGTGACGTATTGCTGCCGTTTCTGCCTGGAATATCGTCACTTCTTCACCTAAGCTTAGTGAGACTTTTGTCTTTGGTTTAGTTATAGAGATTCCTGCTCCTACACCTTCTTCAGTTTTTGAGCCGTGTGTGTAACAGGCAATCTCTGCATTCATTGGAGGTCCTCCCTTACATGCCTCTCTGCCTGTTATGATTGTTTTGAAGTTTTTTCCGAAGCTATACTGGGAAAGCATCTCATCCGATGGCATTTCCATTATGGGGTCGTTTTCCAACTCTTTGTTTAGCTCGTTGTACCTCTTACCGTGCAGCATGCTTATAGGCATTTGCCCTCTGGTCAGTCTACTGATGAATGACCTGGCTTCCCCTTGAATATATAGATGTAGTGGCGTTGGGTTCAGCAAGACTTCTAATGCCGCTGTTGGGGTGGTTCTCATAGCGCCCGGCAGCAGCCAGGCAAGCTTGCCTTTGAATGCCACTTAGCCTTCGAATCTCCCCTACCTGCTGAGTCTCTGGCCACCATACCACCGAGCCATATGCTATCATGGGTAAGATAACCCTGGTATATAGCCATATGGTAATTTTTGATTGAAAACCCCAATTTTTTCCGCACATCCTTCTACACAATTTAAAGGCTATCGTGCTTTCTTGGATTATTTTTTGTAGGTGTTGATTATATGTCAACTTGTGGTCAAAAATGACTCCCAAGTATTTTGCCTCTTATGCAATTTGAATTTCTACCCCGTGCAGTACTGGTGGCTTCAGCCCTCTAAGTACTTTCTTTTTTGTAAAGACTACTTATGTAGTTTTGAGAGGGTTTACTGTTAGTTCCTCCTCCTGACACCATTTATTCATTATGTTTAGAGCCGGTTGTTTGTGCTCCGAGACAGTTCTTGCGAATTTGCCTCTTACGATAATCGCGAGGTCGTCGGCATATCCTAAACAATGCATGCCTTTGAATTTTAGCCTCATTTGTAGTTCGTCCACTAGGATAGCCCACAGTAGGGGCGATAATACTTCTCCTTGTGGACACCCCTTGCTAACTCTAGCTGTGACTATGACCATACCTATCTTGGGTATGTAGATGACTCTGCCTTTTTGCCACTCATTCGATATGTATGTCATGACTATGCAAGCCTTATATATTCTACATAAGTATGGAATCAGTGATTCCTGCCCCTTTTGAAGAAGGATGGGATATATTCCGTCCTCTACTGGAGATTTATATGGCTGGAATTTACTTATAGCCCACCCAATTCTATTTGGCCTTGTTATCTCAGTAGCTAGTCTCCAGTCCGAGGCATTTAGCCTATTCGGCTTGCTTTGCGGACAGTGCACTGCCACTGGGCCTTTCAGAATTGTTGCGGCCGGAAAGTGTGCCTTGATGAGCATTTCTATGCTTTCCCAAAATGCTGTCGTGTAGGTATCATCGTCCTTTTTTAGGAACCCTACCTGGTTTATAGTACCCTCCTTAGCTAGCACTCTGTGGGTTCTCGAACAAGTAGGGGTATCCATTACCTATTCACAAAATTTCCTCCACGATTGCCTCTTAGCCTTTCTGATTTCTTTATTATACTGTGAGAGTGTAGCCTTGTATTCCGTCCAGTCTTGGTTGATTTTAGCTTTGTTAAATAGCCTCCGCACTTCCCTTCGGAGGATTTCTAAATATTTGTTCCACCAGACTGTTTTGTTAAACTGTTGCCTTGTTTTCTCCGGACAGTTTGCCTCGTAAGATGCAATTATTGCCTCGCTTACTTTTGTCACTGCCCTTTCAAGGATTTTATCGTTCTCTATTTCAATCACCTCACCTTCGAGAGCCTCGTTGAGTGACAATAAGTATCCTCTCCAGTTTGTCTCTCAAGGGTTACGATAAGTGATTGATGTTCGAGGAGGGGGGTGACTAGGTCAAACCTAATCTGTCTATGGTCGGAGCATGAAGGCTCCTCTGACACATGCTAATTGTCTTTATTGTTACATGCTTTTTCCGAAGAAAGTGTGATATCTAGTAACTCTTTCCTCGCTACGGTGACAAATGTTGGTTTGTTACCTACGTTGGCTCTTAATAGCCTTTTTTTCAGTATGAAATCTAGTAATGACTCACCTCTTGTGTTGATGTCCGTGCTTCCCCATAATATATGGTGTGCATTTGCATCGCATCCTATGATGAGTTGGAGGTTTGCTCTGTCGCGTATGCGATTACTTCGCCTAATTGCGGTGGTAGACAGATCTCCTCGCCTGGAAGATATGCTGAGCTTACTAACCAGCTTCTAGTGCCTTCCCCTGTTGGCGTGGTCAGGATAGCTGTAACAATATCAGCGGTGCAGAGCACCGGGATTAGTGTGCAGTTTACCCTATTACTATATACAATACAAGCGCGAGGTTTTTTTGCACCTTCTTACAATGGAGTTTCACCCCACACCGTTCACAGATCTGTGTTGAGCCCGTGATTTGCGACTTCTAGCCTTCGCAGATTTTTTTCCGCTTCCGGCCTTTGTCCTCTATCGTCCGGGATGTAGGTGGTGCAGCCGATTGCTTCTGGAATATCCTTCCCTTCCATTACCTTCAGGGTTGCCCTTTCCCAGGGCTTTATGGTGGGTATAACATCTCTGAGTTAGTCTGCACTTGTGCGATCTGCGCACGTCATAACCAGGTAACCCGGTTAATGTGTGCATTTTGCAAAACGCACTTGAGGTCCCTCTGGTGGGATTTCGTCGTGGGCTTCAGAAATTGAGTCCTGGACTTTTGCTAGCCTCTCCGAACTCATTTTATTCTTTGGAAACCCCGCATCTGCCTCAGCTACCTTAACTGAGGTGAGGGCATCTTTGAAGGAAACTCCTTCTTGTCTTAGTTTCTTCCTCAGCTGGCTTTGTTGTGGAGGTGCGCTGCTGCTGAAGTGAGGGCGTTTTGTGAATGTGCTCTTCTTGGTAACCGGCCTTGTGGCTTTTTTCGGTTGCTGATTTTCCAGAAAGTTTTCTCTTATGACGAGCCTCTTAGTCGAGTCCACTTTATAAGTGTTTTTTGAGCCTCATTCTCGAAGCTCCGCCTAAATGAGCAGTTTTAACTTCTTCATCCGATAGTAGTTCTACCTCCTCTAGGGAGGATACAAGAACCTTGTATTTAGGTGCTTGCTATGGGGCCTTAGCATCAAGCCCTTTTGGTTTTTGTGTGTGTTTGAGCGTGATCGCCTCTGTATCTTTTTTTACTTTTTTTGAATACATATGAATCCCACCAGTAGCTAGGGAATCTTAGTCCGTCGCGACAGAGCCCCGCATGCCGCGGTATGGTCTTGATACTCTGAGATGCGACCTGGTGTCTCAGAGGTACCGTTTTCGACAGCTTACCCTGTTGCCTTTCAGTCCTCAGCACGGTCACTCACACCTTGACTTGGGGGATTTTGTCAACTTGCCTTGTTTAGATCCGTTGTGTTCGGTTCACAGCTCCTCTCTCTGCCAGAGCATTGAGACTACACTGCTAGGCAGGGCCACCTTGTGCAGGGTGCTATTCTTCATAGCGCACAACGGTCTTGGGATAAGCATTGACTTTGGTGTAATCACGATGTTTTTGGAAACATACAATCACATAGCGAGGGCTTTCGAGAAACGAAAAAGTCTTGACGGCCCATATTTCATTTCTTGCACCTTGTGTGAGAGCAGGCAGCATATGGAGTTCCCATTTTCTGAACGGTATGAGAATAGGAGTGTCGACTTGGATAGCTTTTAAAAGTTGCAATTTGATTTGATTATGAGGGAAGATTCGTTTAACTTTCAGTTCGATATTTTCAATTTCCAGCTCAACTTCAGTCTTTGATGCTACTGTATTAGTAGTCTCATCTATTTTGAAACAGTTGCTATCATCTCCAGCTCGTACTAATCGAATGGTGTGTTCATTATAGGAAACACATTGATAATCATCATTGAGAATATTCAAGAAATGCTTGATAGGTATTAGTATGTTGAACGTTGAAGATGTAGTTTGAATGATGCCGAAGCTCTTGGGGAATGTCCACCCTGAGATTGCCAAGTGTATGATATCTTCATCGGTGTAGGTGAGGAAGCCTCTGACAGTACTAACGATTCCAACTTCACGAACTGCTTCCAATTTTTTACCATTCTGTTCATAGGTAGCAGATTGAAACATGAAACCACCAGCATTGTTCACGAAGGTCAATTGATCATCTCCCTTGGTCCTCTCAACTTTTCCGCTGATGAATAGCAAGCTATCGTACAAAGTATCATAGGCATCGGATTGATTAATGTTGAATTCAATGACGTCATTGTTGAGAAAAGATTTGACGTAAGGATAGTAGGTACGTCACTCTACCTTTTGTATGGACTCATCGTTTTGCGGTTTTCGAAAAATGTTGAATACTTGATTGGATAACCCAGAGTTTTCAGAAATGATTTATTTTCTGTTGTTAATAGTTTTCGACTATTTAGTGAAGACTGACGAAGCGTATGGTGATGCGTTATTCTTATAGATAGTCAGTACCGTACTTTCGTTTCAATTCTAAACGAATTATTATTTCTTTGTTGCGAAAATCAATGAGCCTGGAATGTTGGTCGAGCACTCGCAGCGTAATATTGTTTATTTCGTCTCTATGTGCAATATGTAGGTAAATGAGGTGATTAGGCGTTTCGTCAATTGCGTATCCTGGATCTACATCAACAGCAAATTTGTATATCGTATGAGATGGTCTGTCGTTGTAGAATGCTTCAAACGTAATGTTGCTATCTATGTGTTCTCTTAGATGATTTGATTTATTGCCACTCTTCAAGTATGCCCACTGACTATACGTGAAAGATTTTTTTCCTTATACGAGGAATTGGGCAAATTTCAGATATGCAGTTGGTTACCTCGTTCACAGGCAGATGGGGCGACGACAAACCTGTTGTTTGTTGTAGTCTTCAGCTTAGTTCGGGGAATGATACTCTGACGGAATTCGATTTTCAATTATCGGAAATCATCGACTTTATGTTGATGATATACACTACCTTGCACTGACGAGTGGCCAAATAGCCCGAAACCGGTCTGCAAGTGTGTTCCAATAATTGAAAATCTATTGCGGCAGTTGTATCGCCAACAGCATATGCAGGAATAACTTCTGTGAAGAATCCTGCACTGACACCTGTCGGATATAATCCAACGCCCTTCGTGGTATTAGCCAGGGGGAGTAGTTGTTTTCTGATAGGTGTCAGTCCATTAACCTACTGTGTAGGGTGTTGAGACTGGCCTGAACGAATTGTTCTCTTAGATGATTTGATTTATTGCCAGTCTTCAAGTATGTCCACTGACTATACGCAAATATCGTATCAGGTTTGAGATCACCAAAGCTATCGAAATATTGTACAGCATTAACGTTTTTAATGTAAGCTACCCAATGAGTGCCTGTATTCAATTGGGAATCCAAGTTTATAATAGCACATTCTCGTTACCAAGGACCACAAGTTGGCAACGTATCACGCATGAAAATGCGGAATTTCCAATTGATGGGCACATTTTTGAATTTCCGAATCCTATGGGGTAGCTTCAACAGAAGTTTTTTCGCTTTTTCAAGTAAAGACCTCGTCCTTTGCGTTGATGCTGTTTTTTTAGGAACAAACCTTATCCTCGTGATGTTTTGTGAATGTACAAACCAGAATCCAAATTTTCCATAGCTTTATTGTGACGCTAATCTTCTATTAGTTTTTTTTTTCCTCATTTTTTGCATCTATTACGGTTTTTGAGATAGCGCCTGCTCCACCTGCCAACGAACCCAAAGCTGAAAGGGCAGCGAATATAGGTATGAGTGGCAGAACTCCTCCAGATTTTGCTTCGATTGGAATTATCCTAGGTATCCGTATGTTTTTTCGTTCTCCAGCTTCACTAAATGCCATTTTAGCAGCTCGCAAAGCCGAAGCACTAATTTTTTTAATATTAGTAGAATGTGGCTTCCAATTTTCAGTAATTTTTTGGAAAGATCAGTTGTATATTCTCAGGTCGGCACGATTCCCGAGTATTTGTGGGTTCTTGGAATGGAAGTCTTTGGAGTTCCTTAGCCACTGTCTGTTTATTTAACCAGCTGAGTTATCCCGGAACTTTAGAATGATAGAGGAAATAGTACTCACCTCGTAAGCTACAAAAAATACATATTTTTCTAAATGGAAAACACAATTGTCACAATAAAAATTTCATATGATAAAATTTGGGAAAATATAAGATTACATAATTTGGTTAACGTAGCTACAAAAAATACGGGTACAAGCCAGAATCTTTGAGATTTTGCTATATAAAACCACAGGCACATTTATAACCAGAGGTGTTTCTGTATGAGAAATCAGCACTAAAAAGCACTCGTAGAATCAGATAATTCCGTTCTGGCATTCAACTAGTTTTTGCAATTCGAACTTAAAAACATTTTTCCACCAGAGTAGAATACGTTGCACCCTGTATCAATGAGAGCAGTAGAAGCGCAGTACCAGCGTAAAGGAAATAATTTTAGTTTGCTCCCGAACATCAGTCGAATTAGGCAATCATAAATACATGGAACATTTGTAGACCGGTTATACTTCCGGCTGGAGCAATATAAAAAGATCTGCTACATCCGACCCCCTTCCTTTAAGGTGAGTGTGTTAAGGAGAAAACCAGGATATATTAGAACGTTTTATGGAGATAGTGATATCAGTGAGCAACACACGAGACTTCAGTGACCCCAAGGCAGGACACCCTAATATACACAAAACAATAATGGCGGTAAGTGATGATACAGTTTTAGGTGGCTCGCATGAAAAACTACACGTTCACCACTTCGCTCCAAAAACTCTAACAGAAAAGTATGATCCCGAATTTGCTTTTTGATCCTGTAGGGGCCCTCAAAAAGCAGTGAAATTTTTTGGTTTCAGCGCGAAACACGGACGAAACGTTGTTCGCCTTCAGTAGTACCGGATTTCCTACTTGAAAACAGGAATATAGCCGACCAGGATACGCCACTGACCTGCGAGCTACACGAGACTTCAGCGTTTCTTCAGCGAGGATTGATTTGGCTGAATGGCTTGACGGATCTCGTTGGGAGAGAGGGGGAAACAAAGTTTCAGGTGCAAAACCCATGGATTCATGCACTACGGAATTCAAAAACCGTTCGAAAAGTTTTATATCCACCGCCCAGCTACGGTGGTTTTCATGACAGTAGGTGCGCTGAATACAAGCAATTTCGCGCATGATCCTTTCACTTGGATTTGCACACGGGTGGCGGACAGAAATATAAGTGAGTTCCATTCCAAGTTCTTGCATAGTTGACCTCCAGTGTTTAGAAGTGAATTGCGTCGCGTTATCTGACAAGATACGCTGCATCATGCCTTGCAAGGGTAAATAGTCTTTGATAAGACTTGCTTTTTGCCAAATATCATAATTTTTTACGTATTTCTTGATCTCGCGATTCATATTAGAAAAATAAACTTCACCACGTGAAGCCAAATATGTCTCATAAACCCTGAAGTGTCCAAAGGTTTCATGAAAAGCAATCACGATATCATGAACAAGACTTCTCGGAATACAAAGCTTTAAATCCATACCATTTGAACCCTTTTTATATAAAATATCTCGACTTATAACAAAACGGGTACTCAAGTGCTCTTGCGTTTTCAGCTTGTTATTAATAATTGAAAATTTTTGGTCGGAGACCTGCAACTCACAAATTTTCTTCAACCTCTCATGAACAAACGAAAGCAAAGTCAGTAGGGAAAAAATATGAAACTACTTGTCTGGTGGTGTTGGAAAACGGGTACAAGCGTACCTTGACATGGCATCGGCCACAAATTTTTTCTTTCCCGAAACATGGACAATGTCGAAAGAAAATTCTTGCCAAGCTAGAGCCCAACGGGTTATTCGGGGAGACATCAGTCTGGAAGTATTCAAGTAAGTTAATGTTATACTGTCGGTGTGCGAAATAAATTTAGTTGCCATCGGGTAAGTCCTCCAACGTTGAATGCACCTGCTAGAACTTCCTTCTCATTTGCGTGGTAACGGCGCTCCCGATCTATAAGGAGACGACTAGCCCATGCTACAACTCATTTCTGACCATCAAGCTCTTGATACAATTGGCCAGCTATTCCCACTTCACTGGCATCAGTCAAAACATGCCAGGGCAAGGAAAAGTCTGGGTGATATAGCAGAGTGACAGACTCCAACTCTTCTTTGAGACATCGAAAAGCCCGATTTTGGGAACTACCAAAACAAAAGGCATCCTTTTCACGCAACAGGTAGGTGAGCGGTTCTGAAATCTCGGCAAAACGAGGCAAGAAACTTCTGTCATAATTGCATAAACCTAGGAATTTTTGCACCTCCTTTATATTTCTTGGTTCTTTATAATCTACGATGGCTTCGACTCTTTCCGGGTCAGGTTGAACACCCTGTGGACTAACCCATAGCCCATAAACCGCATATCTTGCTGGATAAATTTACATTTCGATGCCTTCACGGTAAAGCCGGCCTCTTGGAGCCTAGAAAATAAAATACTTTTTCTAGATGTACTAAGCGCTCCTCAAAATTTTTGCTCATCACCAACAAGTCATTGTTAAAAGTTACCAGGAAACCTGAAAACTCATATCCAAAAATGATGTCAATTGCTCGGGTGAAGCTACTGACTGCAAAGGCCAGTCCAAAAGGTAATACGCACCATTGGTATGTTTTCGTAACCACCATGAACCCACAATACTTTTTATCCTCTTTCTTCAGCGGTATTTGCCAATATGAGTTCGACAAATCGATCTTCGAAAGGTAGTTTTTTCCGCACACCATTTTTATGATATCCTCAATACGTAGAGGTAATCCCCTGTCCGGTAGCATCACAGAGTTTAGGTGGCGAGCATCCAGACAAATTCGGATACATTATCTCTCTTGACTGTGGTCATGAGGGGATATAGATAGGGTGTTGAGGCCCTCTCAATGATACCCCATTCCTCCATTCGCTTGATTGCACTAAAAACAATATCCCTGTGTGCTATTGGGATAGAATATAGCAGAATGAAGAAACCACTCTCATCTTTAAATTTGATCGAATGTTAATAACGGTTCCTTCTTCCAGGAACATTTGAGAAAACATTTTTGAAATTTAACAATAAAATTTTCAATTTTTCTCTTTCAGACAGAGACAAAACATTGGACGAAACAAGGGACTCCATATCAAGTGGTTCCTCCGCGTTAAAAACATCATGGACATGTGAGAATTTGTTGACTGAACCATTTACTATAGCAGAAATATTCAACAACCAATCTCTTTTTGCATGGTGTGGAGATAAAATTTCCTTCACAATAAATTTTTCTGTGACATTTTTCAGGCAAAAAAATAAACCGGGTATCAAAAGAAATACATGGGTGAATAGTTTGGAGTCTATTTCGGAATTGATTTGAATTTGTGCTGTTACTTTTTCATGTTTGCTTCTGAAGGAAGCAAGAAAGACTGAAATTTCATTTTTGAAATCCTCGAGTTGTGCCCAGACCACTTCAGAAATTGATGATACAGTATTGTCTGTATCATTCAATGCTTCAAAGTTCAAACCGAACATTTTCATTGCGATTTTAGGTGAACTAATTTACGGAGGGGTTGAAATCGCATTCCTCCAGCAATTCCTTCTCTGGATTATTATTTGGAATAACGTTTGTGGCTCTATTTTGCCCCTTCCAGAGCCTTGATTTGAAGGCTTTGATCGTTTTTCGAAGTGTACGGATCAGTTGAATCTTCCATTTCCAAAATTGAAACGGAGGAGTATGAGGAGTATGCTCTCGAGAAAATTTGGCACTAAAATTTTTCCTTGTGAAATTTTGCTGATGATCTGTTTCACCCAAACGTTGGTTTTGAAATGATTTCCGATCAGATCCATGACTATTTCTGTCATTACAATAATGATCTGCTTAGGCGAGGGCCCAAGGTGTTCCACAGCCTCGAGCAGGGTTTTCGCTTCCACCAAAGTGGCAGCAATATTCGGGGGCCAAAGTACTAATGAGTTATTCTTGAGGATAAGGAGGTGTCAAATATTTTGCTTTAGCTACACACTTGTTGAAATATAATACAGAAGATTCATCTCCTTCATAATATTTTCCGGTTTCGAGCCTGAATTTCAGTCTATGTTGCCTAGTAAGACCCTAAAACTGCTCAAGAGAAGCTTTTGAAAGAAATTTGAATACGAATCAAACGTGTTCATAAAAGCATCAGCCCACGATTTTGCTGATTTCTCAAACAGAGTATGAGTGTACAAAAAACACTGAATAATATTGACGTTACTAATATCAATATACCATTCTGGAAAATTCAAAAAATCTACAGGGTGAGTAGGAGATTTGAGCCGGTTCTAAGCCTCCCCCACCACTATGACGTATCAATTACTTTTTTTGTTGTTTAGTGAAGGCAAAGCGATGTGACCTTGAAGTGTCTGGTGCATGGATCCTTCAGAATTTTTTCCCGGTTCTGAGCCTCTCCCCACCACTATGACGTATTGATTGCTCTTTTTGTTGTTCAGTAAAGTCGAAGCGTATGACCTTGAAGTGTCTGGTGCCTGAATCGTCCAGAATTCTTTTTCATATGAGATTTTGTGTGTGTGTGTGTGTGTTTGTGTGTGTGTGTGTGAGAATGCACGATATAGGGTTTCATCATGTGTCCATCGGTGTGAGGCCACCAACTTAGTAGTGGTGTGTCGTCACAGCAGTAACCGTTCAACGGTAGGAGAGCGAGATGTTCACTCCACGACGTGTGGCAGTAATGCGTATTCATCGGTGTGCCCTCACCTCTCTCGATGCGGTGAAGGCTGTGACGTAACGCATCGCTCTAGCCTCGCTATCGATGGTGACACGCAGGCAGCCGAGGACTGTGTTACTCCCTCCACCACTATGACGTTTGAATTGTTTTTTTTGTTGTTTAGTAACATCAAGGCGATGTGACCTTGAAGTGTCTGGTGCATGGATCATTCAGAATTTCTTTCATATGAGATTTTGTGTGTGTGAGTGTGTGACATAATGTAATTACATTTGGTTGGTTTGTGTGTGTGTATGTGTGTGTGTGTGTGAGAGAATGCACGGTACAGGGTTTCATCAAGTGCTTGTCCATGTAGAAACATACGTCTGCATACTTCAAAGATCCACCAAGTAATGAATGTTCCATCGGTGTGAGCCCACCAAGTTAGTACATCTTCGTGCTACACTTTCAACATTGAAATGATCTCTACATACGTCACACGATGTCGACAAGGTGACTTTGAAGATGTCTTTACACTCAGACAAGACGACTTTGAAGTAGTGGGTTTGACATACATGGTAATGTTAGGATTTGACATATTTGACATTATCCTTCATGTGTACTCTGTACCAGTTTGTACAGAATAAACACACGTCTGCATACCACGAAGATCCACTGACTAGTGCTCCTTCCTAATTAGTTTGGATGGTACCTATCGTGACAGAGAATGCACACTTCTACACTCCCTGAATTTCCAACGAACACTGCTTGCTCGTATCACCATCTGTCAACACATCGAGTTGTGATGGTGTGGAGGTCGCAAGACACTTTCAATTCTGAAATGATATCAACATACGTCACACGATGTCGACAAGGTGACTTTGATGAAGTCTTCATATGCGGACAAGGCGACATTGAAGTAGTGTTCTGGGTTTGACATACACGGTGAAGTTAGGATTTGACATTATCGTTCATATGTACTCTGTACCAGTTTGTACGGAATGAACACACGTCTGCATAACGAGTTGTGATCGTGAACGCCATCATTCAGTAGATGAATTCGTCTTGAGTATATTTCTTCCAAAATTTTGTTTGCATTGTCATAAAACGAATGTGAAACTGCTGATTACACAGAAATGACTAATTCGAAATTCCAAAAGTATTACAGTGTTGAATAGACAATTGGAACAATTTTTAAAATCCCCCTCTCCATTTGGAAAAAAATTGGTAACGCCCTCTCTTTCGAAGATCCACCAAGTATTGAATGTTCTATCGGTGTGAACCCGCCAAGTTAGTTCGTCTGCATACTTCAAAGATCCTCCAAGTAATGAATGTTCCATCGGTGTGAGCCCACCAAGTCAGTGATGTGACGTCACAACAGCAACCCTTTTACGGTAGGAGAACGAGATGTTCACTCCGCGGCGTGTGGCTGTGTAATGCGTATTCATCGGTGTGTCCTTAACTATCTCGATACGTAGATGACTTTGATGTAACGCATCGCTCTTCCTTCGCTGCCAATAGTGACGCGCAGGCGGCGAGGACTGTGTTAGCATATGTCCTCTAAACAATAGCGCAACGACCGCTGCTTGTTCGTAACGACTTCTGTTAACGTGTCCAGCTGAGAACTGGGCTTGACTGTGACGTTAGGCACGCCAGGTAAGTATGGTTATGCTTTATTATGTTTATATGGTCTTCCAAGAGTATTTCAATACAATCTCAAAACATAAGGGCACAAGCATTAGCTGGAAATATAGTAGGGCCATCTATGAACTGAGGTTGAAGACCGTGATCGCCAAAGTGTGTAAAGGCATTGGTGTTCACTTTCGTACGGTTGTGAAGGTCTTCAACGTCCTCTTCATCTGCATAATTCGTCTCGTCGGTTTCCTTAAATTTCATTAACATCTCTACTCTTTTATAAAATTTGACTTCCAAGCCTTCTGAACTTTTACAAATTATTTTGGCAACGAGCAAACGGTAGGCCATTTTTCCAGAAACTCTCACTACCACAAACGTGCCCTCTTGCGACTCTTTTGGCTCATCTTCTTCAACTTCCTCAACTTCTTCGTCCCATTCGTCAGTACCGTCGTCATGTAAGGAAATGGCCTCATCACATTCAGACTCGTCGTACTGATAAGAAAGTTTTCTTCTCCTTTTCTTCTCTTTATTTCCTTTCTCCATCGCTTACTTTTCCTTAATTTCTCTCTTCAAAGCTCTATCTCGCTCTTTTTCTTCAACTTCCTTTTGTTTAATTCCTTTGTTAAAAGCTCTCTTTCTTTTTCTTTCTTCAACTTCCTTCTGTCTCATTTCTTTTTTAGAGCCTTATCTTTTAGCTGGCCCTCCGCCTGCCTTATTCTTAAACTTGGGTTTCTGCGCATAAACGAATTAAACCAGGGAAAACCTGCAAGACCAGTATCCTCACTGGAGGAAGTTTTAATTTGAAGTGCCTGCGCAATCCTGAAGGCCGTTTCACGCACAGCCCTCCGGTCTGGTGCGAACCCTCTCGCTTGTAATTTTTTGATATAGTTGACAGTTTTCGTTTTCACTTTTGCGCCTAGTTGACTAGGCGGCCCTAATGAAACTTTTGATTTTATTCCACTTTCAAGTCTGTTCTGTAATATAGTTCTGGGGATGCTATATAATTTTGCAATAGCAAGCACCTTCTGCCCGTCTCTTACTTTGGCAATGGCCTCCTGCAGAGATTCCTCGGTCCAGGAAGCTTTTGTGTGTTTCCCTTCCGAACATACACAGTTGGCATCTAATAGAAAAATATCAGAATATAATCTAACTCAGTTATCGAGGATAGATGTGCACCTGCCCAACTATCCTTGTGCCTTTAATGCCCATCTCTCCTTTTTGTTGAGGAGAGATGGGCACCTCGGCCATACGGTTTACATGTTCGTTAAGCGACTCCAGTGCATTTAACATTATTATCCAGCCCCATCCTAGTTATGCCAAAGCATAATTATTCAAAACACAGTAAAAACGAAAATGTAACACATCTTTAAAAATATGAGCGAAAAATTTTGAAACCTTACCTTGACAGTGTAAATAATATAAAAATATAGACACAACGACTTATAAAACGACTCTACAACAATGGCCGCGCCTGCTCCTCCAACTAGCAGCGGACGAAATGTTAATAGTTCTTTAAATAACCGCTTGAGGATATTGTGCCCATCTCACCTCACTGCCCATCTCTCCTCGAATTACCCTAATATCTACGCAAAAATTGTATTAAATTTATGAAAAAAAAAAACGATCGAATCCCTGAGTACTTATTAATACAACCTCATATTTTTAGGAAGTGCTTTCAAGAGTAAATCATGTGTAATACCTGATCAGGTGTATCGTTAGGAAAAATCAAGAATGAAATCTTTGAATTTGAGATGGTTACAGTAACCACTCAGTATATACACATACAAATGCAAAATATGAGACTTCTTAGAAACACTGAGATTGACGAGTTGCCATCCCAAATCAGGCAAATTCACAATCAATCATATTCGGAAACAGAAAAATACTTCAAAATTGGAGACAGGCAGTAGGTTAAAGAGACTAAATTCGATTAACTTACATTTGATGGAATGATAATTTTCAATTTCAGTTGTTTCAATTGGCGTCCGAAATTATCATCAATAAACCAGAACGCTATATATCAACTGCGCATGACCCTGACGTCCTGGGACCTGAATTTTGTAGAACCAGAACAAACCTGACATGATATGTGTTGAAGAATATAAAAATTAAATTGCTTTGATCAATATTGTTTCCACACTCCCAATTACTCTTGTTAATATCCCGGTAATGCGGAATTATAATCACAAATGTCAATTGTGAGGTTGGAAATATTAAAGAACATTTATTAATAAAACACATTGTATTGTACTTACTTTGAAAGTAATGTTGCCAAGAGACGTTAGGCTTTGAAAAAAACAATTTTTGTAATATATTTCACTGCAAAATACTGTAGAACTGACGAAAACAATACCCGATAACATGAAACAATGATACTGTCAATATCATGTCTTGCATAGGTAAATTGTGTCGGCTGTCTGGTTATTTCTTTCCACTGTTATGAGTAATAATTGATCATCACTATAACATAGGTCTATGATTAGAAGACAAATGTTAACGAATTGTCATCTGAAAGAGATGTTACATACAGGGTGTGTGATTTCTATGATCATAAATTGATGACGCATCGGTACCTTGAAATAATCGAAGAGCCAAAAAGATACTTAGTCAGTAATTCATTTGGTTTACCCCATGGTTGTCTTATTATTTGATTACCATTTAAAAATGTATTTCCGATAGCCTGTTTCATTCTTAACAAAAAATGTTTCTTGGGTTTTTTGCCCAAAATAAACCAGTTCGCAACAAAAAAATTATTTTACGAACAACTACAGAGATACATCGTCATAAATGTGAACTGGTTTTATTGTTATTTTGTAGTTAGTACCTGCATTAAACGATTGAAGGGTAAAAACAGAGCTAATTTATTCTCAACAAAACACACAATATATAGAAATCATAGTAAATGAGCCACGTATTCGCTCAAATATTCCTGGAGTCTCTCTGATTACCCTGCACGCATCGATGATGCGGTTTCTTAAGTTCTCTACATCGCAAACAGGAGTAAAAAAATATCAAATGCTGTAAATGGCCCCAAATAGAGGAATTGAGAGGATTGAGATCCGGGGATCGAGCGGGCCAGTTCTGTGGTCCTCTTCGACCTATTCACTGATTTGCATATGTTTCAGTTGAATGCACCATCATGCACAAAAAACATAACCCTCCTGAAGCCCGAAGGAACTTTCTCCAGCAGTACTGGATGCACTCCTTTTAAAAATTGAACGTATGCCTCACCATTTAATCGAAGGGGTAGAAAATGAGGCCTAATTAAATCATCCCCAATAACTCCGAGCCATACGTTAAGAGAAAACTGTTCTTGATGGTTAGTTTCGACAATAGCGTGAGGATTTTCATCAGCCCATATATGATAATTATGAACATTAATAATCTTGTTCCGAGAAAAACTACATTTGTCTGTGAATTCTATCGTCTTCGGAAAGTTACAATTTCTTCTAATCATTTCCAGCATCTAATTGCAAAATTCAAGACGGTTCGGAAAGTCTCGCGGTAACACTGCCTGTACTCGTTGCAGATGGTAAGGGTATAAGTGTTATTCCTTTAAAATTCTAAATACCGTCATATGATCAACATTTAGTGGGAAAGCAATCTTTCTAGTACTGGTAGTAGGTTGTTCTTCAATCAAATAAAGTACTGCTTCCTCAAACTGTGGTGTTCGTACATATCGATGGCGACCACAATCCTGCGTTTTTTTTGTCGAATGAACCATATTCTCGTAATCGTTGATGAAGTCGAGCAAATATTAGATGTGAAGGATGCTGCCGTTGAGGATACATTTCGGCATATCTTCTACAAGCTTCTAACCCATTCCCCTGCGACAGACCGTAAACGTAATGCATTTCCCCATTTGTGTTTGCCATTTTAATAACAAGTGAATGATTAAATTAACAAAGTAAGAACATAACAACAACACACAAATAGTATTATTTCAATTTCGAAAATTCACAAACTGACCTATAATTTTCCTTACCTTATTTCAATGGATTTTCCGAAACATGCTAATTTTGAAGTAATATTCGATATAATTTACGAGAAGTCAACCCACAGCATAAATAAGGAATTTTTTGTTGCCTATTTCGAGGGTTTCAAATATCATTTATTTGATATTAGATTTTCTACTGATGGAAAGGTGGCGCCACCTATCAGTCTTTTGAAAAATGAGTTCAAATATTTTTTAGCATTTCCTATTAATTTTTGCTATATAATAGATCATAGCAATTTAATTCTTATATTCTTCAACACAGATCATATCAGGTTTGTTCTGGTTCTACAAAATTCAGGTCCCAGGACGTCAGGATCATGCGCAGTTGATATATAGCGTTCTGGTTTATTGGACTGGTTTATCTGTCTGGTTTATCGGACGCCAGTTTTGAGTCATAAAAAGCTAACTAACTTAGAGGTTATGTGCGGTATAAGCATCAATTGATTCTGACACTATATCAGCAATTTTCATAAAGTGTGAAGCAATAGAACCTATTTGAATCACCAAAAAAAGTGATTGCGCAAGAGTTATTCCCCAGAACAAACCTGATATGATCTGTGTTGAAGAATATAAAAATTAAATTGCTTTGATCTATTATATTGCCAAAATTATAAGTAATCCTAAAAATATTTGAACTTATTTTTCAAAAGACTGATAGGTGGCGCAATCTTTCCGTCAGTAGAAAACCTAATATAGAATGAATTATTTTCAAGAAACCCTCGAAATAGGCAACAAAAATTCCTTATTTATGCTGTGGGTTGACTACTCGCAAATTATATCGAATATTACTTGAAAATTAGCATGTTTCGAAAAATCCATTGAAATAAGGTAAGAAAAATTATAGGTCACAGTTTGTGAATTTTCGAAATTGAATTAATACTGATTGTGTGTTGTTGTTCTGTTCTTAACTTGTTACTTCAATCATTCACTTGTTATCAAAATGGCATACAAAAATGAGGAAATGGCTGATATGCATTAGGTTTACGGTCTGTCGCAGGGAAATGAGTTAGAAGCTTCTAGAAGATATGCCGAAATGTATCCTCAACGGCAGCATCCTTCACATCTAATATTTGCTCGACTTCATCAACGATTACGAGAATATGGTTCAGTCGACAAAATAAACTCAGGATTGTGGTCGGCATCGAGATGTACGAACACCACAGTTTGAGGGAGCAGTACTTAATTTGATTGAAGAACAACCTACTACCAGTACTAGAAAGATTGCTTTCCAACTAAATGTTGATCATATGATGGTATTTAGAATTTTAAAGGAACAACACTTATACCCTTATCATCTGCAACGAGTACAGGCACTGTTACCGCGAGACTTTCCGAACCGTCCTGAATTTTGCAATTGGATGCTGGAAATGATTAGAAGAAATTGTGACTTTCTGAAGACGATAGAAATCACAGACGAATGTAGTTTTTCTCGGGACAAGATTATTAATTTTCATAATTACCACATATGGGCTGATGAAAATCCTCACGCTATTGTCGAAACTAACCATCAAGAACAGTTTTTTCTTAACGTATGGCTCGGAGTTATTGAGGATGATTTAATTAGGCCTCATTTTCTACCTCCTCGATTAAATGGCGAGGAATATGTTCAATTTTTAAAAGAAGTACATCCAGTACTGCTGGAGAAAGTTCCTTTGGGCATCAGAAGGGATATGTTTTTTATGCATGATGGGGCTCCCGCCCGTTTTAGTCAAGTAGCACGTCAGCATTCAACTGAAACATATGCAAATCAGTGGATAGGTCGAAGAGGACCATAGAACTGGCCCGCTCGATCCCCGATTTCTCTATTTGGAGCCATTTACAGCATTTGATTTTTTGGTACTCCTGTTCGCGATGTAGAGAACTTAAGAAACCGCATCATTGATGCGTGCAGGGTAATCAGAGAGACTCCAGGAATATTTGAGCAAATAGGTGGCTCATTTACTATTATTTCTACATGTTGTGTGTTTTTTCAATGATGAATCAGCTTTGTTCATTACCCTTTAATCGTTTAATGCAGGTACTAACTACAAAATAACAATAAATCCAGTTCGCATTTATCACGATATATCTCTGTAGTTGTTCGTAAAATATTTTTTTTTAGCTGCGAACTGGTTCATTTTGGGCAAAAAATCCAGGAGACAATTTTTGTTCAGAATGAAACATGCTATCGGAAATACATTTTTAAATGATAATCAAATAATAAGACAAAAATTTACATTGGAAATTAATTTTAGGGGTTGCGTTTTCCACCCCTTACAACCATGGGGTAAACCAAATAAATTACTAAGTGTCTTTTTGACTCTTCGATTATTTTAACTTTACCAATGCGTCATCAATTTATGATCATAAAAATCACACATCTCTTTCAGATGACAATTCGTTAACATTTGTCTGCTAATCAAAGACTTATGTTATAGTGATGATCAATTATTACTCATAACAGTGGAAAGAGATAACCAGACACCCGACATAATTTACCTACATTTGCCAGACATGATATTGACAGTTGACAGTATCATTGATTTATGTTATTGGGTATTGTTTTCGTCAGTTTTACAGTATTTTGCAGTCAAATATATTACGAAAATATTTTTTTTCAAAGCTAAACGTCTCCTGGCATTATTACTTTCAAAGTAAGTACAATACAATGTATTTTATTCATAAATGTTCTTTAATATTTCCAACCTCACAATTGTCATTTGTGACTATAATTCCGCATTACCGGGATATTATACAAGAGTAATTGGGAGTGTGGAAACAATATTAGGAGAAATAACATTAATTAAATCTATAAAGTCATGCCAAAAACATGTACAATATATTTATACTCCTTTTTAGATTATGCCTGGAAGTATTCTTAATTCACAAATACAACAATTTGTGTTGAACTTGTGCAAATATTTTGAAAGGGAGAGAGCGCATGGAGGACCTTTGTTACCATTTTCATCTGTTCAAGAGGTAACCATTAAAATCATAAAAGAAATGTCATAACTTTTTTTAACTGTATTTTAGAGAGTTGCAGATGCACTTGAAATATCTCAAAAAACGGTGTTCAACATCAAACAAAGAAATAAACACAAACCCATTACATCATTTCCAGAAAAAAGTAGTCATCGTATCAAAAAGAAAACATCTGATTTACCTGAAGGGCAGAAAATGGAAGTACGAAATACTCTGTACGATATGTATAAAGACAGTGAGTACACCTTCTCAGTACATGGTGAAGGAAAGACTGTACAAATTGAATGTTCAGATGTCTATATGATATAAATGTTATTTCACGTGTTTTCTCTTTGAGTGTGTTGCGCCGGGGCTTCTAATTCTAGCTATACCATTAGTTAAATTTTGACAAATGTCATTTTTAACCAATGAAATTTAGTGTATCGTTGCAGCACACTCTCAAAAAGAAAGCAGATTTCACTCGATGCACGTGACTTAGACGCGACACTGACTAGACTAAACAACACTACTAAACAAACTGACTAAACAAATATAACCCTGAATTGAAGGGGTTATATTTTTAGGAGTGATTAATTTTTTTGGGAAAGAAAGTTTTTGGCTTTCTACTACTCCATCTGATACAGAAAAATATAACCCTCTATTTTCATCAGTCACAACTGTATCAGGAAAGGCCTTGGATGTATGATAATTAGTCAACTAGTCAAACTTTATTGTCAAATATATTTTTCTTTAACATTTGAAGGTTCACTTGTATCTCGTATTCGAAGTGCAGTTATGATATCAATTCTCCTATTCTATGAATTTTGAAATGTACCTATGGTAATTTGAATATTTTCTTTCAAAAAACATCTCACCCTTCGATCTTTGAACGATGATAATCGAAGGGCTTTGATTGAAAGACCTAATATCGTTTCACAACGAGCATTTTTTTACGCAAATACCAGGAAAACCGAAAAAGTTTAAAACCACGAGAAGTGGTTTTCTTAGATGAAACATGGATTTATTCCAGAGGAAATAAAAGAAAGTTTCGGCAGGATAATAGTGTAAAAAGTGTACGCAAACCCGAAGGATATGATGGTAAACGATTTATTGTTGTGCATGCTGGTTCTACGAAAGGTTTATTCCAGAAGCCAGTTTATTGCTCTGTTCAAATACTCACCACCTTAGATTACCATGGGGAAATGGATAGTACAATGTTCACCAAGTGGATCACTTTACAGTTTCTTCACAGTTTGGAAGAACCATCTTTGATTATAATGCACCATACCACAGTGAAATTTTGAATAAACAGCCTACCAGTTCTTCAAGACAATCGGAAATGTTTAGTTGATTACACGAAAACAACATTGATTCTGATGGAAAATTGACAAAACCAGAATTATTGCAATTGGATAAGATGAACCTAAAGAAAAATATATATGTATTATAGATGAACTGGTACGAAAACATGGACATGAAGTATTAAGATTACCACCTTACCACCCAGATTTGAATGCTATTGAATTAATTTGGGCTGATTGCAAAACCTACTATAACAAATATATTGGTAGAGATGGATACAGTGATGAAAAAGTATTAAGTTTGTGGAATGAAGCGTTAGAGAAGTGCAACGCTGAAACCTGGGCAAAATGTGTGAAACACACCGAATCACTCATAGAAAAATGGTATGAACGAGAAAAGCTTCTTTGTGATATGGATATTACACCTATTATTACAAACATTGGTGAGAGTTCTGAATCTGAAAGTGATTAATATAATAATTTTTTAGGTACATAATTGTACGTGCTCTCAATGCATACGTATATGCATAAATATATTTTCAGTTGATGATGTGTTGAGTATTTCCTGACCAAATATATTTCAACTGGTGTTTTTTTACTTCTTAGACATTCGTTTGTGTCTCTGCATCCATGCACGGATGATTTAATGGAAACTCGTTTGTTTATATCATTGTCTGCAAATGTTTTGAAAACATTGCAATGCCACCTTTTTCGTTAACTGTCACATCTACACAAAAACTAACCTTTGAGGTTGTTAGGATTTTATGGAATTTCTTGTATATCTTATTGTTGTGACTGAAATTAAATGAGTGGGAGGGGTTAAAAGTTTCTAGTAAATGAGGAAATTTTATAAACATATCTTTGGCTTTATGTTTCATTATTCTATCAAAATGTGATGATGGATAGATATATAATATATTGTATCTTTAGGTTGTTCTTACAACATGAAATATGTAACCAAGTATCGTGCTGACTCTCTGACGTGTTTATTTCTGTATCATCAATATTTACTGTGATAGGTAGGTACATTCAGTTGAATAAAAAACAAATCATCAGAATGTGTGAAGATCTGACATTTCCATAAATTTGAAAATGTTAATTCATTGTCATTACCTACACGTTATAATTTTTATCGGGATATTAGCCACTTCATCTCACATTTGACCACAATTTTGCGATTTATTTCATATGCACATCAGCGATGACGTATCGGTAAAGTTAAAATAATCGAAGACATTCAATGACTAACAAATTCCCAACTTCGACTTTTCAGTGAAAGTAGTAATTTGTCATATAATGCACATGTATTCAATGACTAACAAATTCCCAACTTCGACTTTTTTAGTCAAAGTAGTCATTTGTCACATAATCTGTGAATACTACTACTACTGTTTGTATGAATAATGTAGCCCTGAAAAGGGCTGTTGTTTTTTTTTGACCAGTAGTTCCACTGTTATCGTGTCACAGGTTTGACATTATTGCATATTAGACATGTCGACACTCGGGTGGAGTTTGTTAGGGGTCTCTCACAAGCATCACACCAATTATGTCCCATTTCCATCATGGAAACGGTGTTGTGGGTGTTGAATAACTATTGTTTCGTGACACTTCCTGAAGATGATATTCAATATTTTTCAATTATGTTTGCATAAATCGATAGTTCGAAGACACATCATGTAAAATGAAACTATTTTTCAAAATGTTTTATACTAATGAAATCAATTTTTCCTTCACTTCACCATCTTATATCTTATCGACTTATCCCCTCTATACAAAAACGCTTGATTTTTTATTGAAATTCTCAACTTCTGTGCATAATTTTCCTTACCTTATTTTGATGGATTTTTCCAAACATGCTAATTTTCAAGTAATAGTCGATATAATTTGTGAGTAGTCAACCCACAGCATAAATATGGAATTTTGTGTTCACTATTTCGAGGGTTTCCTAAAAATCTTTTATTTGATATTAAGTTTTCTACTGACGGAAAGATGGTGCCACCTATCAGTCTTTTGAAGAATAACTTCAAATATTTTTTAGCATTTCTCATAATTTTGGCTATATAACAGACCGAAGCAATTTAATTTTTATATTTTTCAACACAGATTATATCAGGTTTGTTCTGGTTCTACAAAATTCAGGTCCAGGACGTCAAGATCATGCGCAGTTGATATATAGCGTTCTGGTTTATTGATGATAATTTCGGACGCCAATTGAAACAACTGAAATTGAAAATTATCATTTCATCAAATGTAAGTTAATTGAATTTAGTCTCCATTACCTACTGCCTGTCTCCAATTCTGAAGTATTTTTCTGTTTCCGAATATGATTGATTATCAATTTGCCCAATTTTGGATGGAAACTCGTCAATCTCAGTGTTTCCAAGCAGTCTCATATTTTGAGTTTTTATGTGTATATACTGAGTGGTTACAGTAACCATCTTCAATTCGAAGATTTTATTCTTGATTTTTTCTAACGATACACCTGATCAGGTATTACACATGATTTTCCCTTGAAAGCCCTTCCTAAAAATGTGAGGTTGTATTAATAAGTACTTAGCGATTCGATCGTTTTTTTTTTTCATAAATGTAATATAATTTTTGCGTAGATATTATAGTTCAGGAATCGCAAAGTTGCGAAATAATAGAAAAATGGAGCAATTGAATTGAATAGTTCAAGAGACACTTTCTATGGGATTTTCTCTGAATATTTCGCAAAACCGAAGCACTTGTATAACTGTGTACTGTATACTATAGTTTTCTCTAGCGTGTTCATACTAGATATATTTTTAAAGTGGTCATAATCATTATTGGTTTTCAATTATGAAAAAAAAAACATACTTGCAGTCTCTACTATTCAAGCTGACACTTGATCCATTGTGACGTTATTTCCACATTTCAAGCTCTCCAACTTCTAAATACAGTGACTCGTTTTTATTCAGTTATTTTATTCGAATAAAGAAGCATATTCCTCCCAAATTACTTCAAGACCTTCACAACCGTACGAAAGTGAACACCAATGCCTTTACACACTTTGGCGATCACGGTCTTCAACCTCAGTTCATAGATGGCGCAAATATATTTCCAGCTAATGCTTGTGTCCTTTTGTTGTGAGATTGTATTGAAATACTCTTGGAAGACCATAAAAACATAATAAAGCATAAACATACTTTTCTGGCGTGCCTGACGTCACAGCCAAGCCCAGCTCTCAGCTGGATACCTTAACAGAAGTCGTTACGAACAAGCAGCGGTCGTTGCGCTATCGTTTAGAGGACAGATGCTAACACAGTCCTCGCCGCCTGCGCGTCTCAATTGACAGCGAGGAAAGAGCAATGCGTTACGTCAAAGCCATCTCCGTATCGAGAGAGTTAAGGACACACCGATGAATACGCATTACTCAGCCGCAAGCCGTGGAGTGAACATCTCGTTCTCCTACCGTTAAGCGGTTGTTGCTGTGACGTCACACCGATAACTTGGTGGGCTCACACCGATGGAACATTCAGTGTATCTTCGTGATATGCAGACGTGTGTTCATTCTGTACAGACGGGTACTGAGTACACATGAAGGATACTGTCAAATCCCAACATTACCATTTATGTCAAACCCACTACTTCAAAGTCATCTTGTCTGAGTGTAAAGACTTCTTCAAAGTCACCATGTCGACATCGTGTGACGTATGTAGAGATCATTTCAATGTTGAAAGTGTAGTATGTAAACGTACTAACTTGGTGGGCTCACACCGATGAAACATTCATTACTTGATGAAACCCTGTACCGTGCATTCTCACACGCACACACACACACACACACACACACACACTCAAACCAACCAAATATGATTACGTCATTATGTCACACACACAAAATCTCATATGAAAGAAATTCTGAATGATCCATGCACCAGACACTTCAAGGTCACATCGCCTTACTGTTACTAAACAACAAAAAAAAGCAGTTAATACGTCATAGTGGTGGGGGGAGTAACACAGTCCTCGGCCGCCTTCGTGTCACCATCGATAGCGAGGCAAGAGCGATGCGTTTGTTACGTTTCAATTTAGCACAAGATCAAAACTGCTCCTATGTGACCTTTCAGAGCACTACCTTACCCTTTCAAGTCAGAGGATGTTAACAATGTAATTCAGTTACAAGTTGATTTTATTCATTCAACATCATAGTAATGGGAATCTTCCGTTCCATAGAAAACCATACCTGAAATGTACAAGAATATATGTATGCTCCCTAACTAACTGCCGTGACCAGTACTTACCATTCACTTCGCATTCGACGTTGGAAATTCGAAATTCCTGGCTGGGTTGAAATAGTTGTTATTTTGTATGTTTCTCAGTTTTCTTCACCTATCATTTTTCAGCCGTTGTCTGCCTTATTCTCTGTACCTTTCCAAAAATATTTATTGCATAGATTGTTGTTCATCACTTCCAGAAGGTTTACTTACATATTAGAGCCATATTGCCTGGAAAATAATATTATTTAGCTCTGGATTTCTGAATACTGTTTGATATTTTCGGTAAATATTTTGCGTAATATGAATGTTCAAATATTCGTACTGAATGGGAAAATGTGGCGACTTGCCTTATATGTTTCTATTCCGTGGCATGAATAAGGATCGGTAAATAGTTGAAAATAGGTTGGAGTCTATATTTTTATAAACATTTAATAACAAGTTTAAGAGGCAGCTGTTGGTTGACATCTGCCGAACTTTCGTAGTGTCGTTCCGACGACCTACACCGAACTAGTTCTACAGTTGTTCACGGGTGAGGGATTGATCGGTCACTCAAATTGTCAAGGGTTGTTTTAGGGTTGCATTGCTTTGAGAAGGAGTTTTGATGGGTCATGGACTTGTTGATGATGTCTCGAGTGGCTGTGGTGGAATTGATAGATTTATGATGTTGTGCACAGCGCCACCTTGGTTCTTGTAGTGTAGATTGGACACACTGTGGCAACAACTGGTTAGCTGTCAGATGTGGCAGTCTCTCGGAATTTCGGGGTTGACCTTCGTTGAGCTTGGTTGAAAGTTTAAGTGTACCATCAGACTGATTTGTAGGATATATATATATATATATATATATATATATATATATTTATATATATATATATATATATATATATATATATATATATATATATATATATATATATATATATATATATATATATATATATATATATATATATATATATATATAAATCTAGAAAGGTTAATGCAGTCAAGCTGCTGGAAAATAATTCCATGAAAATCAAAAAATAAATAGATAAGTACTCTTTGATCATTCCCATATTGATTTCAATTTAAGAGCCACCGGTATACAGCTGTTTCAGCCTATTGGGCATCGTCATATCCTCGATTGAAGACAAAATGAGAAAAAACCAAGAAAGTACTTGATAAAAGTAGCTGCGTAAACACAAGCGAAACATAAGTGGAACCACCTATTGGTGTGACACCCAAGTCAACTTGCCAAGTTTTTATGTCAGTGTTGGTGGTTTGACCAATCAACCGACAACTGCGGTAGCAGAAATTTGGGAAGCTAACCTGAAATGCCATCGGAAAACGAATCCACATGTTTCTAGAAATGATATGAAATCTAGAAAGGTTAATGCAGTCAAGCTGCTGGAAAATAATTCCATGAAAATCAAAAAATAAATAGATAAGTACTCTTTGATCATTCCCATATTGATTTCAATTTAAGAGCCACCGGTATACAGCTGTTTCAGCCTATTGGGCATCGTCAGTACCGGGCAGGCAGCTACTTTTATCAAGTACTTTCTTGGTTTTTTCTCATTTTGTCTTCAATCGAGGACCGCCTGCCCGGTACTGACGATGCCCAATAGGCTGAAACAGCTGTATACCGGTGGCTCTTAAATTGAAATCAATATGGGAATGATCAAAGAGTACTTATCTATTTATTTTTATATATATATATATATATATATATATATATATATATATATATATATATATATATATATATATATATATATATATATATATATGGTTGTATTTGTGCCATCTTTCACGGGGATTATTTCTACGAGTCAAGATTGTATAGTGGAAGACTGATTGGTCATTTTGGTGTGTATATTGGCAGTCTGAAACTCCAACTCTTCTGAGGATTTGTGGTGGTTACCAAACTCATTGTGCCAGGTGAAAGGATTTCCGAAATCAGGTATGTCTGAATCACTATCACATCTCTCATGTGGTCTTAGCTATGGTATCATCTCTTCAATTCTACAACCTTCGTTTCGCGTCTCTAGATTCATAAGAAACAGAAGGCCCTTAGTCACTCATCAAGTCCCAGTAGGACTTCCGTGCAGAGCACCGCACACGAAGAAAACGTATAGGAAATCCCTTGGCCAGGGTAAGAATTATACTATTAAATGTGTTTTTGATTATTTTAGTAATTTTTTATTTCGTCGTTGTAATTCACCTGAATATTAGTTTTGGAGAGAGGTTTCAACACTCATTCAATTTTCTTGATTTTTTTAACGGGTTATATGGTTATACAGGGCACCCAAAAATATACTCTTGTTATCTTGTTACTTTTTTAATGGAAATATACCAGGGGTATCGATTAGTCAACTAGTCCCTATTGAACGGGTTCGAATCTCACTTTGGTTTTATCTGATTCTGATTGAGAATTTCCTTTCGTAGGGTTTTATTTTTTTTGGGGTCCTATTTGGTGACCCATTACTGGTGATCTATCTTGGTGGTGCTAGAAGGTGATCTATCTTTGCGGTGCTACAGCGTGATCCATCTCCGCCGTACTACAGGGTGATTCACCTCCGTCGAACTACGGGGTGGCCTAACCCCATATGCCGGGTGGCCCAAAAGGAGCACGCAAGTTATTTTATTTATTTGAATAGTTGTATAATATTGAGTTATTTAAATAATTGTTTGCCCTTTCGTTTATTGTTACCTGTTTAAATAATTGTTTGCCCTTTTGTTTATTGTTACCTCTTTGATATAGTGATTACCTTTCTGGCTGAATTCACCGCTAGTTGATTACGTATTTGGTTTTATTTGTAAAACGCAAATTGAGGTGTTTACTTCCTTTTACAATTGTTTGTTGACACCGATGCGCCTACGCCTAAGCTCACGCGACGCAAACGAGATTGTCTTACCTTCCAATACTAGTATTTACGATTTCGCTCACACCTACTCAAGTTTCGTGGTAGTTTTACATGACGTATTGTAGTTTTTTTTGAGCGTCGTTACCACCGTAATTTATGGCTGATTGAATTTGTGATTATATACACCGCGCTCTTGTATTGACATTTGAACATCGCGTAGTAGTGTGAATATCGCATTGTTGTCTTAGAAGCGTTGTCGGTTAATCCATGTAAGTCAGGTTTTCTGAATAAATCATATTGGGGATCTTTATCTTTCATTTCCAATATTGATTGGTAAATTATTGATATTGTGAGTTACTTAGGGTATCTGGAGGATTAAATTTACCTGGTGCCCATCAAGATCTATTTGAAATTTGCTAATTTGGTTAACCCACTCCCGTCTCCACTGTTAAGCTTAGCCGCGGATACCCATCGGTCTTATTTGTTACCGACAGATGATTTAGTCTCCTCTTGTGGTTTGTGAGGTGACACGTTACGTTTTAGCCTTCATCGCATCGAGAGAGGTGAGGGCACACCGATGAATACGCATTACTCAGCCACACGTCGTGAAGTGAACATCTCGCTCTCCTACCGTTGAACGGTTGATACTGTGACGTCACACCACCACTAACTTGGTGGCCTCACACCGATGGACACATGATGAAACCCTGTACTGTACATTCTCACACAAGCACACACACAAAATCTCATATGAAAAAAAAATCTGAACGATTCATGCACCAGACACTTCAAGGTCACATCGCCTTGACTTCACTAAACAACAAAAAAATCAATTAATACGTCATCATCTGCGAACGTTTCTTACAATTGCAAATTTTCAACATCATTTCTAATACCAAAAGGAATTTGACCTGAACTGGTACCTAAACTATACACGCTATTTTCCTGACTATTTTGAGTAACATTGTTATTGCTTATCTCGTGCCAACGTGGAATATTAAAATTTTTATTTGGAAATGAATTTTGGAACCTTGTTTGAGAATGATTGGCCGATGTAGGGAAAGCATTAACAGTGTTGGGAAAATTTATTTTTTGCATGACCTTAATCACTTCCAGGTACCTGCGTTTTCTGGTGGTGCAACATCATGGAGTGTGGGCTGCTGATATACTGCCCGCTGCAGAGGTGACGAAGGTAATCCAGTATTACCTTCCGCCATAACATGTGGAAGTTGTAAATTGTTACCTTGTTCAACTTTTGAAGCATTTCCTTAAAAAAGCCTACCAGCGCCTTCTCTGCCACCCTGTGATGTCTGTTGCTGGTTGTCGTGAAGAGATGAATGTTGTCCTTTGCTCTGGAGTTGATATGGTGGTGTTTTCTCCAGAACCATATTGGCCAGGAACCAAAACTATCGGGCCTCGAGATGGGAGCTAAGATGTAAAAGATCGGTTGTATATTCTCAGGGTCGACGCGATTACCGAGGAGTTGTGGGTTCTTGAAATGAAAGTCTTTGGATTTCCTTAGCCACTGTCTGTTTATTCAACCAGCTGAGTTATTCCGGAACTTTAGATTGATAAAGGAAACAGTATTCACAAAAAATACATATTTTTACAAATGGAAAACACAATTGCCACAATACAAATTTCATATGAAAAAATTTGGGAAATTACAAGATCACATAATTTGGTTAACGTAGCTACAAAAAATACGGGTACAAGCCAGAATCTTCAAGATTTTGCTATATTTATACCAGAGGTGTTTCTGTATGAGAAATCAGCACTAAAAAGCACTCGTAGAATCAGATAATTCCGTTCTGGTATTCAACTAGTTTTTGCAATTCGAACTTAAAATCATTTTTCCACCAGAGTAGAATACGTGGCACCCTCTATCAATGAGAGCATCAGAAGCGCAGTACCAGCGTAAAGGAAATAATTTTCTTTTGCAATCACAATCACACATCAGTCGAACTAGGCAATCATAAATATATTAAACATTTATAGACCGGTTATACTTCCGGCTAGAGCAATATAAAAAAGATCTGCTACACTTTTCGCCTTCATTGTTGTAGTAACGAGCCAAGCTGCAGCTTTTTTCCCAAATTCAGCGTCTTTCGATTCAACGCGTTCCGAAGCTTCATTTTCCAACATTTTATCAACTCCGTGACGATGTTATGAAGAGCTGTTTTGAGAGTATGCAATATCGTGTTCTCTACAGGCCTCGTCTAATGGATTTACACCGGTTTCACCTAGTGAAAGACGTTCTCGTAGTTTCGTACCGGAACCGCAATATTGATAGCCTGGTAAGTGTAATTCGCATGGCAGCTTATTACTATTAGCGTATTGACGAAACCTTCTCCGCGATAAGTCAACATGAGGAATGATGGATGACGTCAATGCGCACGCTACATATCAAAGTGAATCCCTCAACCACCAATCAGAACATGGAGGTCGTTCCACAAGACAATACGTTACACATAGACAACTTGGACTATTTGAATAATGGTGTCAAGTATCGGAAAAAACATGGCAAGTTATCACCCAATCCGTTTCGCGCCATCATATGTGGTCCATCGGGGTATGGAAAAACCAACGCAGCATTGTCGATATTATTCCATCCGAATGGAGCCAAATTTGAAAATGTCTACGTGTAGTCAAAGTCGCTCTATCAACCCAAGTATCAGCTGCTTCGGGAGATATTGGAAAAAACCGACTCCTGTCGGTTATTTTCCATTTCAAGACAACGAAGATATTCAGAGTTCAGAGGCGTCTAAACGAAATTCCATGTTCATATTCAATGATGTAGCCTGCGATGGTCAGCAGAAAATTCGTGAATATTATTCGATGGGTCGTCATAAGGGCATTGATGCCATGTATTTGTGTCAGACTTATTTCAAGATACCTAACCAACTGATACGTGACAATTGTAACATGATTGTATTGTTCAAGCAAGACGAAATGAATCTGAAGCATGTATTCGACGAACATGTCTCTCCCGATATGTCTTTCGATGGATTCAAAAGAATGTGTGCCGAATGTTGGCGCGACAAGTATGGAACTCTTATCATTTTCAAGGAATGCGATGTAAATGAGGGGAGATATTGAGAAGGCTCCGACAAATACATAAATGTGCGTGAATAAAAATGGAAACGTTATTTGTCAATATGAAACCGCTTAGTAAAGAAGTTGATGTTGTGTGTAGGAACAAAATTAACGAAATTGCAAAAAGCATAAGAAAAAATTATCTAGCTTTGAAATTGGGAAAGTCTGAAGAGGATGAGTCGATGCAAAAGTTTTTTCAACCTGTATCTAAGCCGCTGAAGGATATTGCTGAAATCTCTGAAAAATTGGTAGGTCATTTGAGACGACGTAGTGATGTCACCAAGAAGGAGGAGAAGAAAGATGAAATAAAAATGAAACCATTCGATCAATCTCAAGCATTTGAAGATACACAATTTTTACCACTCGAAAATGTTGCTGAATCGACAGGAAATGATGATGATGAGGTATTCCACGAATCACCACCACCACCACCATCAATGGAAAATATTTCAAAGGAGAGTATGATTGAATATCTGGAGCAATATCTGTCCATATCACACAAATATGTCATGAAACACTGGGCTAAAGACAATTCAATCGATAAAATATACGGACCAGTTTATGATGAGTCCTCTTCAAAATGAATTATCGGTAGAAATTACATTGACTTTGATGAACGTGGTAATATTACAACTGAAGGAGTCTCCTTCGGAGGAACTCCAGGACTATATAATTTGATCATTCTCGATAAATCTGAAGACTATAATAAAGAGGATCGAGCCTCTTATAAACGTTTGTTGGAAGTAACACAAGCCCACCTGGATGCCAGAGGATCCATGAAGGGAACACAAAAATGAAAATGGTCAGATGTAATAAGGCCCATGATTCGTAATCAAACACTTGGTAAGGGTAACGATAATGTAGTGAGCAATGATGTAGTTGGTTCCAGCATTTTACAAGCGAATGCCATCAATACTCATCGTTGTATATATAATGACAAGCCCCTCGAGTATGTGTATTGGGATAATCCGAACGAGTTATGCGATAGATTGAAGCTCCTTATAGCTTCGAAAGATGCTGGAAATATGTCACATGACAATGAAGTTACAGCTATATTCAATGAACTCAGAGAAGCCAACATTATTCAGGAATGAATCATTCAAAATCACATGTATTTCATTCCAAAAATTCGATGCGATAATGCAAAATTGACATGAAAATCGTAACGAAAAAATGTCGAAAATTCAATGCGATAACACGATCATTTCTGTCACTTTAATCGTAACGAAAAAAACGTATTTTTCAAATCATCATCTCGTGCAGAAACCCATATGATTTACGTTGTAACATGCTACGGAAAATAATGCAAAATTATCATGAAAATCGGTGGAGGTTTACTACACACACCCGATGGCAACATTGATTTCGATAATTTCAAATTATGTAATGTGGAAAGACCTACGACCGCATCAGATGCAGTCAACAAAGAGTACATGAATGAAGCTGAGAAAATAATTTATGTAACTATACAGAATAAAAGCGGTCGATATCAAAAACAAATGGTAAGTAAATGAAAATCTAACAAAATGCGAGAGCAAGTCGATCAATGTCAACATCAAATAACTCAAGTTAATGATAAAGTAAAAAACATGAGTAAAGACATTCAAAAACAGGAGAATGTGAACAAACGATTCGACGCTAAATTTCAAAAACTTGATACCAATTTTATTCAAATGCTACAAACGAATATGGTACGCAATAACGAGGCGGTGGCGCGTAACAAAAAATTCAATCAGCAATATCTAATTAATATTGAAAATATTCAAGCAGATTTGTTAACGAAAATAACAGAAATCACCGATTTGGTTCATTCGCATAACAAAACTTTGAAAATTGAACAAAACGACATGATGGAGCACTTTCAAGGTGATATCTCCAAATAAATTTCCAAAATAAATTCGGATTTAGCGAAGGTACAATCTGATATCAAGAAAATCAACAAAATGTAGTTCATAATAAAATAACAAATTTAACATTCTCGACCATCAGTCTATCACATGGCTTCCAAAGACAAGATTCAACTCGTTAGTGAACTGCATAAACCTATTAGAAAAAATTTTCTACGACGTCATACCGTTATCAAAGTACAGGATGATCTGTGGCAGATGGACTTGGCGGAAATGAGAACTTTCGTCCATCAAATTCGAAATTTCAATCTCATTTCAATTGTCATCGATTGTTTTTCGAAATTCGTGTAGACCCGACCGCTGAAATCCAAAACAAGAGAGGAGATCGTCAAAACATTTTCAGATATTATGGAACATACGAAACCTTGTCCAAATAATCTACAAACCGATCAGGTGACGGAGTTTTACAATAATTAATTTCAAACTTCAATGAAAAAACATGGAATAAATTACTACCATACATATGGCCTCATGAAGGCTTCTATGGCTGAACGTGTCATAAGAACGTTAAACGGAAGACTTTTCAAATATTTCAGTTTGAATGGCACCTACAATTGGCTGAATATTTTGCCTGAAATCACAAAATCCCATAATGACAAGCGGCACCCAAAGACGGGCGCAAAACCTTCGGAAGTCAACAAAAACAACGAAAAACAAATTCTCAATTCAACAAACTCCCACCTGAAAATATCTGGTCCAAGAAAAAGGCTACATATCCAATTGGACTACGGAATTATTCAAAATCATCAAAGTCAACATTACTAACCCCGCCACTTTTATGCTTGAAGATATGCATGGTGCACCTATTAGAGGTACTTTCTGTGGGAAAGAATTGGAAAAAACTGCGAATCCTGATGTATGTCTCGTGGAAAAAGTGCCGAGAAAAAAAGGCAAAAGAATGTATGTGAAATGGCTCGGTTCAGATAGCAAACATAACAGTTGGATAGAGAAAACAGATATTCTGTAACTACTTTTTGGATGTGCACGTATGATTTCAATTCTAGAAAGTAGGTACATTTTGATGTCGAAGAGTGGTGGGGGTTATGTATGAATTGAATGTATATTGAAACAGATTCGTACTTTTTCAACAGCAGTAAGCAGTGTGAAGTCCTTCACACACACATATATTAACATGAGTTCTGAAGATTGTGGTTATTTCAGTAATGATACCAATATGTCTGATTACAACAAAGAATTAGATAGAATTTCAATGAAATATGAAGTGTCTGCCAAAAATGAATGTCATTCACTGCTTCAAACTGTTTTCTCTTGGAGGTTATGAAATAGTGGTAGGATTATCTCTAGCTAGAACATTCAGTGCGACAATTGTTGTGGAGCAACCTTTCAAACCAGAGAAAATATCGTTCAGCATATTCGAATGGGCTACTATCTAGCTACTCATACAGAAGAAGACTGACTTTTTCGAAGAAGACCTTTCAACATTTTCAGATGAGTATAATCGTACGATATTCCCTTGTGGTGATTATTGTAAAGTCACACAATTGGTATATGATGATACGAAGTGCTTAGCGATTGTGGAACACGGTATTGAATTCCTGTTTTACGAAGAAGAAATATACCAAGTAATCCAAGCTGATAAGAATTTGCTATCACATCGAATTGCCTTATTGGAAAACATTAACTTTTGTGTTGATTATTATAGTATAATAGATAGTATTGAAAGATTTTTCAAAGATAAACCAGACTTTAATTCTGGAAAGTTAGAATTATTAGAAAAATCTTGTGAAATACCGAATACTGCATTTTTTAATGCTTTGAAAGAATATATTTTTCATTATGAAGTGGAAGTTATAAATAATTTATGCGAATGAAAAAAAGCATTGAAAAATTTCTTTTCATTACTACTTTTTTCATATGCATTTCACTGACGACGAAACGTCAACGCAACGCACATCAATGAAACGTCACCATTTTATTGATGTACGTTCCGTTGATATTCCGTTGACAACAAAACATACCTGAAGCGTAGACGGAGCGTCAACGTTTCAAGGATGTGCGTTGCGTTGCATTAACGTTCCGTTGTCAACAAAACGTCAACACAATGCACATCAATGGAACATTACCGTTTTATTGATGAATGTTGCGTTGATGTTCCGTTGACAACGGAATGCACATGAAGCATGGACGGAGCGCCAACGTTTTCATTGATGTGCGTTGCGCTAACGTTCCGATGTCAACGAAATATCGAACGCAACGCATATCGATGAAATGTCAGCGTTTCATTCGATATGCGTTACGTTGACACTCCATATATGTGCGTTTAGTTGATGTTATGTCGACAACTTGACGAGAAACATCATCACAAACGCTCCATCTATGAAACAAAAAAAATCAAAAATAATCCTGAAAGAGAAAAAAACAAACAAAACTTTTTTCAACGTTATTTTTATTTTATTATTTTTCGGTAATCAAAGTTTCAGTCGTACACTGCACTACTTTTGCATTGATTAGAAAACATTCTAATGGAAGGAATATTTGTTTTTCTATTTCATTATACAAAAAAAAAATGATGATAATATAATTAATATTTTTCAATAACCTATTTATATATGACACTGACCACTCCGTGCCATTTCTTGACACAAGGTTCATAAGAACTACCAATAATAATATTGTGATAGATTGGTACAGAAAACCTTGTAGTTCAGGAAGATATATCAACTACTGGTCATATCACAAATACTCGATGAAAGTGAATCTAGTGAAACAAATGAAAAATAGAGTGTTGAAAATCTCTGACATCCAATTTCACAAAAAAAATCTTGATATTTTGCTTAAACTTTTTCTGGATAATTCATATCCTTTAAGTATGTTAAAAAATATTTTGTTTAATTCCTCATCCATATCAGAAATTAATATAACCATACCACCAAACCCAAATATAATTGAAAACAATGGAATTAATATTGCTCCAACTCCAGTTTTTTATAGTACTTTACTCTTCATTAAGGAGATCACCCCCAAACTCTCTAGAATTTTCAATGAATTGCCTAATATTAAAATAGCCACCAAAGCAGTTCTCACGATTAGAACTTTACACACCAGAGTTAAAGATAAACCCCTCATTACTTCTCGAATAAATGTAATATATAGTATTCCATGTCAATCGTGCAACAAAATCTATGTTGGTCAAACGTCAAGAACTTTAAGTTCCAGAATAACGTCTCACAAAAGCGATTGTAGAAACCATCCTGAAAGATGTACTCTAGCTGAACATGTCAATAAGTTTGACCACCATATGAATTTTGATGCCACTAAGGTCTTAGCTAGTGAAACACATTTAACAAAAAGGTCCTTCCTTGAAATGGCCTTCATTGCTGAAAATAAAAATTGCATCAACAAAAAAACAGATATTAATCATCTTAGTGAGATATATTCCTATCTTTTGACGTTAGATAGAAATCCATATAACAATGTTTCAATGAATCCACCTAATCTAGCATTAATAGAATAATATACTTTATACTTCAATCCAAATGTTATTATCCTACATTCACTTTAAAAAAGCTGCACAGGTAGAAATTTCCAAAAATAATTCTTTACAAGTCAAAGTTGGTAACAGCTTTTATCACTAGAACCACTAACATATGTCATGTCAACTATCTGTCAATCCTTCCAAATTAATGTTTTGTGAAATTTCGACATGTGACATTATTCTTCCTTCAAAATAATTTTAATCTGTAACGTTTTTCACAAATATTTTATCCAATATTAGACATCCTTTAACCAGTTTTATAAATGTATTGTATCAATGTTCATCCGTCATGTTGTGTCCAATATTTTACATAAACATCGTATGAAACATCCTCAAAAAGTTGTAAGTCTAACCATTCATAATTATATATTAATATTACTCACACCCTCAAATTGTAGCATCCCTGATGATGGAAACAATTTATTAAATTTCCGAAAGCTTGGACAAATTTTAAAGAGTACTCTTTCATTTGCTGCTTAGCCTCATTATTTGTTGGTATCAGAGGTTAACTATGTGTTAGTTTACCGGAAAAAAATATATTAGGAAAAGAAAAAGATGCCGTTATTATTGACTTTTTATGTTTTATATATGATTGATTACTTCTTTATTTTGTGGTAATTCATGATCACTTTGATGAAATGAATAAAAACACTTTTGTCTAAGTGCCACTAGTTGACTTTATTTATACGACCTGTTTCGGGTTTGATTCCATCATTAAGTATTTTTTCATTATTTGATAATGGGGTCAAACCCGAAAACGGTCATATGAATAATATTAATTAGACAAATGTGTTTTTATTCATTTCGTTAAAGTTTCAGTCCTAATGCTATTTAGTTTATTGGCTTGCCAATATTTTGGTATAATTAGAGAATAATTAGAGAATATATGGGTATATGACAATTACAAATAAATATCATAACATCTACTTAGTTTTAAGTAATTCACTGTTTTTCAATTCCTAACTCTGAAATGAAATCTTATTTTTCTGTGTTTTCATTTTCATTCTGAATGGATGTTTCAAATTTGGTATATCGATTTGATGATGTGAATATGTGTAGAAAGTAGTAAGTATTAGAATAAATATGATACTTCACGGAAGCTCATCAAATTTTGTTTAATTCAAATAGACGTTACAGTTCGTTCAGGACTGTTGTATTAAATATCCATAATGCATGTGTTTCTTCAAGCACTACGATATCCATCAATCACTAGTGAATAATGAAATCATTACAGAAAAGCAAGTAGGCAAGTTCGTTGAATATGTCAATTCCATTCACCCGTCAATAAAAATTACCACTGAGAGGGGGGTAAATAATTCAATATATTACCTTGACTCAACCAATACAAAAAATAACAATTAACATGAATTTGCAATTTTCCACAAACCATCTTACACGGACATTATCGTACATAATTCCTCTACACACTCTTACCAGCATAAAGTTGCTGCATTCAATAATATTCTTTATAGACTATTGAATATTCCACTGTCTGAGAATAATTTCCAGAGAGAGCTGAGTTTGATCACACAAATCAAACAAAAACTAAAAAAGCAATCCATGGATCACATCTACCCAAATTCAAGATGCGATAACGTCAGTTATAAGACATTGTCATTTTTGTCTGAACCAACCAATAATATTTTTTTGAAGAAAAACTGCGTAAACTCAGCTCACAGAACGAATAATAGTCCGAATAATAGTGTAAGTGCATTCATTAAAAACAATAAAGACAAAACTTCGGTGTCGGATAGATCAGGAGTATACAAGCTGACTTGTGGCTCTTGCCCAAAACTGTATATTGGCCAAACAGGGTTATTTTTCAAAGAGTTAAAAGCATAGATGTGATTTTATGAATAGTAAGACCAATTCCACATTTGCAAACCACCTTTTAGCAGAAGTACATGAGTTCAGTCATGAATACGACATGTTACATTTAGAAGAGAAGAGTTTGAAATTCAATCTTCCAGAATGTTAAGAAATCAATAGATTCAAGAATTCGGATGATTAACTAAATGATCAATTAGAATTGAATAACCATTACTGAATATTTTTCAAATGTGGGGACTGGGACATGAGCCCAGGTAATTTAATTCATTACAAACTGAGGTACTTGAAATGTAGGTACTTTAAATTTTAAAATTAGGTATATCAGGCATTAAATTTGTAAAATATAGTAGATAAAGATACGCCCGAAGAAGCCATTGTATGGCGAAACACGTGTCGCGTTTTTGTAAAACTGTTTAGTGAAACATTTTTGGCTGTGAGTTTTAGAAAGTATTTTGAAGTGTTTCGTGTGAGAAACTTTGCCAAAAATCCAACAGATATAATTCAACGGTAATACGCGACAAAAGTTGTTTTCTGTTAGAAACTTGACAATAGAAATAACTGGTGTATACGTTTTTGTGAGAGATTGTATCAATTAATCTAAAAAGTCGTTCACTTATACTTCAAGGACCTTCTTCACAGTAAATTAGAAATCAACTCTGAAAAATCATCGTTGAATTCTTGATAAAATCACCTATCCAATAGATGGCATATATGGGGTTATTTTGTTTGATATTTTGAAGGGGAGTGTGTACGCATTTTAGCGCCACCTTATGATATTTCACAAAAATGAAGTGTTTCGGGAAATTTACATTACTGTCTTATTTATGGAGATCCTTTCGAAAAAATTTTCCTATATAAACATTTTTGAAATCAATTATTTATATTTTGAGCTGTTTTGGAATCATCCGTATCTCTTAGTATAGGTTGGAAATGAGTCAAATCATTTATTTTCATTCATTCATTTTTGGATCCATTTTCAACCCGTTTGATATCTTGATAGAGTTTTTCAACACACTGATCTCATTTCAGATCATCAGACACGCACAGTTTCAAAAACAATGAAACCTTCTCAAAAACAAACTTGGTCTAAGGAACAAAACGAAATATAGTCAAAAAGCTTTTCGCTCCGAAAAACAAAAAGTGCTAGAATTGAATTGAGTTCTTGTTTGTATCTGAAATATAAGGAAAAGAAATATTCATCATTATTAAAAATTTAAACTGGGCTGCAATCAAAAAATACGTTTACAGTTTCTGTAGAAAGAAGAAATAATAATAATATTTTTCATTTGATATTTTTTTAGCCATGTTGTAGTTTCATTTCATTGGAAATTAGTAGGAGCGGCCCCGATTGAGCCAGACAGACAGCCGGAGCGAGACAGACCGCCAGGCATCCAACTGGTACTCCACATCACCGCTCAGGCCTTCTTGGTACCCCACCTAACCTATCAGCTCCCTCGGTCCCATTCAGTCACGTGATTTTAAATAAAATAAGTTTATAGTTATGGGATTCGAACCTGGGTCGTCCGCGCCGTAGACATTGTCCTTAGCCTCTACACCATCGTAAGATATTGAAGTTAACTGCGAATGTTAGGTATTTATAGCGTTAGTTTTGTCGGGACCGAAATTGACTCATTCATTATACTTGACATGATTTTTATTTTTGATTTCCGTAGAATGTAATCGTCATTATCATATTGAAGATAGGAAAATATACTTAGATTTGGGAAATAATTAATATTTCATGTAAAGATGTGTATGTGTGTGTAAGAGCGAGAGGCGCATGTGACGTAATCGATGCAAAGAGAAATGGAGATTGAGGTTTTACCGGTTGCTAGTGCAAGCAGGTGTTGCCAGTTGTACAATAAATCAATGTTTATGGAGTAATGTAGCGTTGCCAGTTTGAAAATTAAGTTATAGAATACACAGAGCCATCTATGAGTCACTAGCTGAACTATCTATTGGTTGAAGAAGGACAGTGTAAACACTAGACTCATAAGACTGCATCTGTCAAATGTTAATACATGCCAACATGTCAGGTTCGGCGTTGCCAGTTGTACAATAAATCATTGATTATGGGGCAATATAGCGTTGCCGGTTTTGGAATTAATCGTGAACTACTCGACGAAAATTGGAAGCGCGAAAGTGATATATTAATAATAATGAATCAGATTTAAGAAAAAAAATTACAGAATAATGAGGCTGTATCGTTTCAAAGTGTGATCCCTCAATGTTACAAGGTATTTCAAAATACATCATTGAAAACAAACATGGCGTCGAAGTGTACAGGGCGCGTCAAAATATATTTAAGAAAAAACATGTCAGTTCAACAGAAGTCTAGCATTCCAACATGCCAAAAGGGCACTACGTCTCGTATCTTTGTTAACCAAGTTAGCATCATCAGGAGAAAGAGGAGATCCAAAATTGTCGAGAGGTTAAGCGTTGTGGACTCAACGTGAGGGTAATGGGAGAGCGAAGTATTCGACAATGACATTTCAAAATACGTGGTTTTCCGTGCGTTTTCGATCGTTTTTCGTGCGTTTACGACCGTTTTACGTGCGTTTACGATCGTTTTTCGTGCGTTTACGGTCGTTTTTCGTGCGGTTTCGATCGTTTTTCGAGCGCTTTCGAACGTTTTGCATACGTTTTCTATTTTTTTGTTGAGGGTATCATAAGGCGGTGAGGTTAGATAAAAAAGAAGAAATGATTTGGTAATATATCACAAAGCCATTTGTATAAAATATCTACGTTTCGGAGACTGCAATTGTAGTTGGTTCGCTTGCGAATGTGATGCATACAGGGTGAGGCACCTTCGTTGTTGTCGAATGTGGGAACCATCCATGTTGTATTGTCATAGCCCTCCAAATTGACAACGCGTGTCGGTATATTCAACTCGTGAAATTTTTCAGTTAGAAAGTCATATTTTTGATGTCCTCGCACATAAATGACATCGACACCTTGTAGATTCTCCATGAGGATGACATCCAATTGATTATATTCCACAAAGCCAGAGGAATACCTCAATCCGTGAATGTTTCGCTCCAAGTAACAGGCGGTACGACGATCTTCTTTACTCAAACTGGAAAATGGTGTGTTTGGCAGCAGTAAAAAGTTACTACACTGAATTCCAATCCTAATGGCTATTTCTTTAGGATGGAATTTTTGCTCGACGGTGAAGCCTTGAATATCTACAACAGCTATTCTCATGTTGACTCTTCGATTGATACTGAAGCAAAATCACATGTTCAGTTCCATTTTTTAAAAATTTCGCTGAGTGGGAGGTGTTCTATGACAGTGTCGTGCACAATTATGCAATAGGCTCTAGTATTTTGAGGAAATCCCTCGGATGCTTCGATTTCAAGTTTTACATCAACACTGGAACTTTTGATGCTCTCATCCCTTCTGGAACAATCGATGACAAAGAGAGCTTTGTCCGTGAAGACGGTGGAAGTGAGAAGAGGATTATGTTGATTGGTCATTTTGTAGCTGAGACCAAATTGTGAGTAGTTGAAATAAGCTTGCGAAAAATTCCCCTTTGCAAAATTCAAATGCATATTTTCCTTGGGGTAATTCTCACCGTTAAGAGTGAGCGTTATATTGGTAATATTCAAATGATTGAATATTGTTGGATCATTGTTGACTTTAGTGTAGTCACGATTTTTTTGGAAACATACAATTACATAGCGAGGGCTTTCGAGGAACGAAGAAGTCTTGACGGCCCATATTTCATTTTTTGCACCTTGTGTGAGAGCTGGCAGCATATGAAGTTCCCATTTTCTGAACGGTATGAGAATAGGAGTGTCTGCTTGGATAGCTTTCAAAAGTTGCAATTTAATTTGATTATGCGGAAAGAGTCGTTTAACTTTCAGTTCGATATTTTCAATTTCCAATTTAACTTCCGTTTTCGGTGTTAGTGCAGCAGGAGTCTCTTCTATTTTGAAACAGTTGCTATCATCTCTATCTCGTACTAATCGAATGGTATGTTTACCGTAGGAAACACACTGATAATCGTTGAAGATATTCAAAAAATGCTTGATGGGTATGAGCATGTTGAATGTTAGATAAGTTGTGTTGATGACGCCTGTATTGTTGGGAAAAGTCCAACCGGAGGTGGCCAAGTGTTTGATATCTTCGTCGGTGTAGATGAGAAAGCCTCTAATAGTACTAACAATTCCAAGTTCACGAACTGCTTCCAATTCCTTACCACTCTGCTCATAACTAGCAGATTGAAACATGAAAGCACCAGCATTGTTTACGAATGACACCTTACCGTCCCCTTTAGTCTTCTCAACTTTTCCACTAATGAACAGCAGACTATCGTACAAAGCATCGTAGGCATCAGATTGATTGATGTTAATTTCAATAACATCGTTGTTGCGAAAAGATTTGACATATGGATAGTAGGTCCGCCATTCTATCTTTTGTATGGACTCATCGATTTGCGGTTTTCGGAAAATGTTGAACACTTGATTGGACAACATGATAACCAAGAGATTCCAGAAACAATTTATTTTCCGTTGTCAATAGTTGTCGACTAGTGAAGGTCTTGGTGAAGACTGACTTGGGGTATGGAGGTGTATTATTTTTATAGATAGTCAGCACCATACTTCCGCTTCAATTCCAAACGAATTATTATTTCTTCGTTTCGGAAATCAATGAGCCTAGAATGTTGGTCGAGCACTCGCAGCCTGATATTGTTTATTTCGTCTCTATGTGCAATAGGTAGGTAAATGGGGTGATTAGGTATTTCGTCAATTGCATACCCCGGATCAACACCAACAGCAAATTCGTATATCGTATGAGTCGGTGTGTCGTTGTAGAAGGCTCCAAACGTAATGTTGCTATCTATGTGTATGGTGCGTACTTTAATGATATCCACAGGTAGGTCGGATTCGTGATGTAAGTTTGGTTTGAGAACAGTAGATGAAAACCCCAGTATGTGAGCCAAGCTATTTGTAGGTCGGAAATCAATCGAGTGCTTCAGACAGAATATTTCACTTTTCAGCGTATTATTATTCGGTTTCAGATAGAAAAAATCCTCAGGGTTTTCCTTGAACGTTTTAGGCGTGATGTATTTGTTTATTAATTCTTCAATGTCACCAATTTCGTAAGATCCAACAGGTATATCGATGCTTTTCTGTTTAGTTTTGTCAGCGTTTTCATAGTAGTAGAATTTCGTACCTTCTTCAATGTTGGGTATACTGTTGTACGAATGGAAACTGAGCAAAGCCAAAGTATATTCAGAATCAGAATCTAATCGAATGGGTGGATTGAAATCGATGGAGAGCGTCGAAGAACGACTCGTTAGCGTTAATATCATAGACATGACTGATATAATGTCAGTATGACATCTCCTTAAATAATGATTGAAACAATAACTACAACATTTTGCATAGAAATCATTTATTTCTACAATAATAACATTCTATTTGCGAACTCACAGGACCATAATACATTGCTTTTTGTAGCGATGACGCAGCTGATGTAGGTGGTGGTACCTCATGACGTAATGGATGAAACATGGTAAACGAATCTGCAAAGCGAATCGATGTTGGTAGTCCTTTGGTAATCTATGCCAAACATCCAATAATTCCCAAGGTTTAGCATTCTCAATCAAATAGTGGATCGATAAAGTTTTCAATTCAGCATCGGTTAAATCTCGCAAAGATTCATCTCCAACCATTTTTGCAGACATTATGGAGCAGAAACTGTAGGCACAGATGTCCGCAATTACTCTGGTCAAAATTTTGATACTGATCATTGTTATATGTAATCGTTATACCCCCTCCAAAATATCTGACCAATTCCATTGGAGGTTTGAGATTACCGAAACTATCAAAATATTGTACAGCATTGCCGTTTTTAATGTAAGCTACCCAATGAGTGCCTTTATTCAATCGAGAATCCAAGTTCAATACAGCACATTCTCGCAGTCGAGGACCACGAGTTGGCAACGTGTCGCGCATAAAGACTCCACGAAAATGTGGAATTCTCAGTTGACGGGCACATTTTTGAATTTCCGAATCGTATAATGCTCTATGGGGTAGCTTCAGTAGGAGTTTTTTTGCTTTTTCAAGTAAAGACCTCGCCCTTTGCGTTGCTTTTGTTTTTTTAGGAACAGACCAAATCCTCGAGGTGTTTTGCGTAGGTACAAACCGGAACCTAAATGTTCCATAGCTTTATTGTGACGTTGATCTTCTTCAAGTTTCTTTTTGGCATTTTTAGCATCTATAACGGTTTTTGCGATAGCGCCTGCTCCACCTGCCAACGAACCCAAAGCTGAAAGGGCAGCGAATATAGGGATGAGGGGAAGAATTCCTCCAGATTTTGCTTCGAATGGTATTATCCTAGGTAGTACCCCATTGAAAACTGAGGCAAAAACCGAAGTCAAACAAGAGACAGTGGAAGAGCCTGAAACGACTCCATTCCAATCCCTCGTACATGTTGCAGGTACAGATGAGGATGACGATGATGATGAAAACGTCTTTAGTGGGTATGCAGAAGACGAACAAGACGACAACGTTACGTCAGGCATAAATGAACAAGTTTTAGAAGAATATATCGATGAATATCCGATAACGTCTCAACCGTACATTAAAAAACATTGGGGAAATGACAAGGAAATCGACAAAGTATACGGTCCCATATATGATGGGGTATCTTCCAAATGGTTCCTAGGCCAAAAGGAAATCGATTTTGACAAGCGTAGCGGATACATAAAATTGGCTGGGTATCACTGGAAAGGAACACCCGGTATATATGAACTGTTATTTCTCGACATGCCTGAAAATTATAACACTGAGAATTTGAATGTATACAAAAAGATTTTGAATTTATCGAGCGCTCACAAGAATTCGGCTGGGCATCTAAAAGGCACACAGAGATACAAGTACACCAACATAATCAAACCGTTGTTTCCTACAGCGAGAAATCGTCGTAAAACTGGTACTGGGTTTTTTCAACCTAAAACACCTCTTACTACTACTACTGCGATGACATCATATCTACCCAAAACGTCACCTCTTGCAATGACATTCAATACGAAACCCATTGAATACATTTATTGGGACGATCCCAACGAGCTATGCGAACGTCTCAAATTATTGCTAGCCTCTCGAGATGCAGGAATTTCTTCACACAACAATGAAATCATTGCCATTTTGAAAGAACTCAAAGAGGCAAAAATAATTCTATAAGATACACTACGTTCCCCAATACATTATCATTTTCAAAATGGTTATCGATAAGTTTGGACGTAGCGACAGCAACAGAAAGCGAAAATTGCCAACGCCCTCTGGAGGATGTTTGTTGCATTATACCTCAGATGGTAATATTCATTGTGGTGATGTGAAATTGTGTCATGTGAAGAGCCCCACCACTGATTACGATGTTGCTAATAAAAAGTATGTGGATGGAACCGATTAATGAACTTGCTTCATTTATATATCAACTAGCTAAGAAACACGAAAAACAAATGATCCAAGTAAATGAAAAACTAACCAAATTTCAAGGTGACATCTCCAAATAAATTACCGAAATAAATTCTACTATCAAGGAAATCAAAAAGATACAAAATAAAGTTCAAGCAAAACCATAATAAAAGAACGGGGTTCACACATCTTCACCATCAGTCGTCATGACTTCCAAAGACAAGATTCAACTTGTCAACGAACTACATAAACCAATTAGAAAAAATTATCCTCGACGTCGTACAGTTATCAAAGGAATAGATGACTTATGGCAGATGGACTTGGCTGAGATGAGATCGTTCGCCCAGCAAAATCGAAATTTCAAACTGATTCTAGTCGTCATAGATTGTTTTTCGAATACAGTTGCAAGAATGCACATCAAGCCTTTTGTCGTAGTACGGTGACCGGGGCAAAGGTACAACTTCAGCATAATATGAATGTTTATAAATATTAGGGAAGGTCAAGATCATCAACAGGTATTAAGAAATTCATTCGGTGTCCAAAGCTTTCGGAATACAATGCAAATAATTTTCTTCATGACTATTCGTTCGATATTAAATATTATTACCTCAAAATATATCGAAATCATAACACGTTTGCGATTCATTTTTTCAGTTATATTTGAAACGTGAGTTTCAGTTTGCAGAAATAATAGCCCACACATATTTCAAATATTGATTCACTCTGTATGTGTGCGCTTATATTTCGTAGAATTTTCAATACGATTTTCGCCACACTATGGCAAAATTTCCAACATGTGTGGGCTATTATTTCTGCAAACTGAACCTCATTTTTCAAATATAACTGAAAAAATGAATCGCAAACGTGTTATGATTTCGATATATTTTGAGGTAATAATATTTAATATCGAACGAATAGTCATAAAGAAAATTATTTGCATTGTATTCCGAAAGCTTTGGACACCGAATGAATTTCTTAATACCTGTTGATGATCTTGACCTTCCCTAATATTTATAAACATTCATATTATGCTGAAGTTGTACCTTTGCCCCGGTCACCGTACTACGACAAAAGGCTTGATGTGCATTCATGCAACTGTATTCGAAAAACAATCTATGACGACTAGAATCAGTTTGAAATTTCGATTTTGCTGGGCGAACGATCTCATCTCAGCCAAGTCCATCTGCCATAAGTAATCTATTCCTTTGATAACTGTACGACGTCGAGGATAATTTTTTCTAATTGGTTTATGTAGTTCGTTGACAAGTTGAATCTTGTCTTTGGAAGTCATGACGACTGATGGTGAAGATGTGTGAACCCCGTTCTTTTATTATGGTTTTGCTTGAACTTTATTTTGTATCTTTTTGATTTCCTTGATAGTAGAATTTATTTCGGTAATTTGTTTGGAGATGTCACCTTGAAATTTGGTTAGTTTTTCATTTACTTGGATCATTTGTTTTTCGTGTTTCTTAGCTAGTTGATATATAAATGAAGCAAGTTCATTATCGGTTCCATCCACATACTTTTTATTAGCAACATCGTAATCAGTGGTGGGGCTCTTCACATGACACAATTTCACATCACCAAAATGAATATTACCATCTGAGGTATAATGCAACAAACATCCTCCAGAGGGCGTTGGCAATTTTCGCTTTCTGTTGCTGTCGCTACGTCCAAACTTATCGATAACCATTTTGAAAATGATAATGTATTGGGGAACGTAGTGTATCTTATAGAATTATTTTCGCCTCTTTGAGTTCATTCAAAATGGCAATGATTTCATTGTTGTGTGAAGAATTTCCTGCATCTCGAGAGGCTAGCAATAATTTGAGACGTTCGCATAGCTCGTTGGGATCGTCCCAATAAATGTATTCAATGGGTTTCGTATTGAATGTCATTGCAAGAGGTGACGTTTTGGGTAGATATGATGTCATCGCAGTAGTAGTAGTAAGAGGTGTTTTAGGTTGAAAAAACCCAGTACCAGTTTTACGACGATTTCCTGCTGTAGGAAACAACGGTTTGATTATGTTGGTGTACTTGTATCTCTGTGTGCCTTTCAGATGCCCAGCCGAATTCTTGTGAGCGCTCGATAAATTCAAAATCTTTTTGTATACATTCAAATCCTCAGTGTTATAATTTTCAGGCATGTCGAGAAATAACAGTTCATATATACCGGGTGTTCCTTTCCAGTGATACCCAGCCAATTTTATGTATCCGCTACGCTTGTCAAAATCGATTTCCTTTTGGCCTAGGAACCATTTTGAAGATACCCCATCATATATGGGACCGTATACTTTGTCGATTTCCTTGTCATTTCCCCAATTCTTCTAAAACTTGTTCATTTATGCCTGACGAAACGTTGTCGTCTTGTTCGTCTCCTGCATACCCACTAAAGACGTTTTCATCATCATCGTCATCCTCATCTGTACCTGCAACATGTACGAGGGATTGAAATGGAGTCGTTTCAGGCTCTTCCACTGTCTCTTGTTTGACTTCGGTTTTTGCCTCAGTTTTCAATGGGGTACTAGCTGACTGTGTTGCTGTTTTATTAGCTATTTTCCTCAATGGAATAGACAGAGGTTTGAAAACTCTTTGCAATGACTCATCTTCTTCGGATTTGCCCAATTTCAGAGCCAAATATTTTTTCTAATGATGCGTACAATTTCGTTGATTTTATTCTTTCGAATAACATCAACTTCTTTGCTCAACGGTTTCATGATGGTGAATGATACTACATTACGCACTGTATATACTTATATATTTGTCGAATCCTTGACGATAACGTCCACCATTCTTATCGAAATCTTTCATTATTACAACGGTTCCATATCGATGTTGCCAACATTCAGCACACATTCTCTTGAATTCATCGAAAGACATGTCGGGAGAGACGTGTTCATCGAATACATGTTTCAAATTCATTTCATCCTGTTTGAAAAGTACAATCATATTGCTATTGTCTCGTATCAATTGTTTGGGGATTTTTGAAGATGTCTGACAAAGATAGGCGGCGTCAATGTTCTTATGCCTACATACAGAATAATATTCGCGAATTTTCTGTTGGCCATCACATGCGACATCATCGAAAATGAATATGGAATTTGATTTGGCTTCGTGAGGGCTTATGATATCCTCATTTTCCCTGAACGGATAATATCCCAACCCCTTGACTTTACTGAAAATTTCTTGAACCACTTGATATTTAGGTTGATACAATGATTTTGAATATACGTAGATATTTTCAAATTTGGCGCCATTCGGGTGGAATAGCAATGTTAAGATAGCGTTTGTCTTTCCACAACCACTCGGCCCACAAATTATTGCACGAAACGAATTGGGTAATAATATACCATGCTTCCCAACTACACTACTATTGTTGGCTTCATTCAAAAAGTCTAAATTTTCAATAGGTAATGTCTTGTCTTGTTGAACGACTTTCATGATGTGATGCTGGATAATGAGTGTGCTACGGTTATAAATAAAAACATCACAGTCATCACCCAATCATTTTCAATGTAGACTTACTCCGGTGCAGGTGTCGTCAATTCGATTTTCAATAAGCTATTACATCTACCTGGTTATCAGTTTTGCGGACCAGGCACCAAATTGAAAAAGAGATTGGAACGCGGTGACACCGGTGTAAATCCTTTGGACGAATATTGTGAAGATCACGATATCGCGTACTCTCAAAGCGACTCATTAGAAGACCGTCATAAAGCAGATCAAGTGTTGGAAAATAGAGCTTGGGAACGCGTTAAATCGAAAGACGCTAGATTTGGTGAAAAAGCTGCAGCTTGGCTCGTTACTACAACAATGAAAGCGAAACGTAAGCTCGGCATGGGGTTGTCCTTTCGACGTAATATGCTTCAAAAAATTACTAAAAATTGGAAGCCACATCCTACCAATATTAAGAAATCTAGTGCTTCGGCTTTGCGAGCTGCTAAAATGGCATTGAGTCAAGCTGGAGGACGTAAAAACATACGGATACCTAGGATAATACCATTCGAAGCAAAATCTGGAGGAACTCTTCCCCTCATCCCTATATTCGCTGCCCTTTCAGCTTTGGGTTCGTTGGCAGGTGGAGCAGGCGCTATGTAATAGATGCTAAAAATGCGAAAAAGAAACTTGAAGAAGATCAACGTCACAATAAAGCTATGGAACATTTAGGTTCCGGTTTGTACCTACGCAAAAAACCTCGAGGATTTGGTCTGTTCTAAAGAAACAACAGCAACGCAAAGGGCGAGGCCTTTACTTGAAAAAGCAAAAAAACTACTGAAGCTACCCCATAGAGCATTATACGATTCGGAAATTCAAAAATGTGCCCGTCAAATGAGAATTCCACATTTTCGTGGAGTCTTTATGCGCGACACGTTGCCAACTCGTGGTCCTCGACTGCGAGAATGTGCTGTATTGAACTTGGATTCTCGATTGAATAAAGGCACTCATTGGGTAGCTTACATTAAAAACGGCAATGCTGTACAATATTTTGATAGTTTCGGTGATCTCAAACCTCCAATGGAATTGGTCAGATATTTTGGAAGGGGTATAACGATTACATATAACAATGATCAGTATCAAAATTTTGACCAGAGTAATTGCAGACATCTGTGCCTACAGTTTCTGCTCCATAATGTCTGCGAAAATGGTTGGAGATAAATCTTTGCGAGATTTAACCGATGCTGAATTGAAAACTTTATCGATCGACTATTTGATTGAGAATGCTAAACCTTGGGAATTATTGGATGTTTGGCATAGATTACCAAAGGACTACCAACATCGATTCGCTTTGCAGATTCGTTTACCATGTTTCATCCATTACCGACATGAGGTACCACCACCTACATCAGCTGCGTCATCGCTACAAAAAGCAATGTATTATGGTCCTATGAGTTCGCAAATAGAATGTTATTATTGTAGAAATAAATGATTTTAATGCAAAATGTTGTTGTTATTGTTTCAATCATTATTTAAGGAGATGTCATACTGACATTATATCAGTCATGTCTATGATATTAACGCTAACGAGTCGTTCTTCGACGCTCTCCATCGATTTCAATCCATCCATTCGATTAGATTCTGATTCTGAATATACTTTGGCTTTGCTCAGTTTCCATTCGTACAACAGTATACCCAACATTGAAGAAGGTACGAAATTCTACTACTATGAAAACGCTGACAAAACTAAACAGAAAAGCATCGATATACCTGTTGGATCTTACGAAATTGTGACATTGAAGAATTAATAAACAAATACATCACGCCTAAAACGTTCAAGGAAAACCCTGAGGATTTTTTCTATCTGAAACCGAATAATAATACGCTGAAAAGTGAAATATTCTGTCTGAAGCACTCGATTGATTTCCGACCTGCAAATAGCTTGGCTCACATACTGGGGTTTTCATCTACTGTTCTCAAACCAAACTTACATCACGAATCCGATCTACCTGTGGATATCATTGAAGTACGCACCATACACATAGATAGCAACATTACGTTTGGAGCCTTCTACAACGACACACCGACTCATACGATATACGAATTTGCTGTTGGTGTTGATCCGGGGTATGCAATTAACGAAATACCTAATCACCCCATTTACCTACCTATTGCACATAGAGACGAAATAAACAATATCACGCTGCGAGTGCTCGACCAACATTCTAGGCTCATTGATTTCCGAAACGAAGAAATAATAATTCGTTTGGAATTGAAGCGGAAGTATGGTGCTGACTATTTATAAAAATAATACACCTCCATACCCCAAGTCAGTCTTCACCAAGACCTTCACTAGTCGACAACTATTGACAACGGAAAATAAATTGTTTCTGGAATCTCTTGGTTATCATGTTGTCCAATCAAGTGTTCAACATTTTCCGAAAACCGCAAATCGATGAGTCCATACAAAAGATAGAATGGCGGACCTACTATCCATATGTCAAATCTTTTCGCAACAACGATGTTATTGAAATTAACATCAATCAATCTGATGCCTACGATGCTTTGTACGATAGTCTGCTGTTCATTAGTGAAAAGTTGAGAAGACTAAAAGTTGAGAAGACTAAAGGGGACGGTAAGGTGTCATTCGTAAACAATGCTGGTGCTTTCATGTTTCAATCTGCTAGTTATGAGCAGAGTGGTAAGGAATTGGAAGCAGTTCGTGAACTTGGAATTGTTAGTACTGTTAGAGGCTTTCTCATCTACACCGACGAAGATATCAAACACTTGGCCACCTCCGGTTGGACTTTTCCCAACAATACAGGCGTCATCAACACAACTCATCTAACATTCAACATGCTCATACCCATCAAGCATTTTTTGAATATCTTCAACGATTATCAGTGTGTTTCCTACGGTAAACATACCATTCGATTAGTACGAGCTAGAGATGATAGCAACTGTTTCAAAATAGAAGAGACTCCTGCTGCACTAACACCGAAAACGGAAGTTAAATTGGAAATTGAAAATATCGAACTGAAAGTTAAACGACTCTTTCCGCATGATCAAATTAAAATGCAACTTTTGAAAGCTATCCAAGCAGACACTCCTATTCTCATACCGTTCAGAAAATGGGAACTTCATATGCTGCCAGCTCTCACACAAGGTGCAAAAAATGAAATATGGGCCGTCAAGACTTCTTCGTTCCTCGAAAGCCCTCGCTATGTAATTGTGTTTCCAAAAAAATCGTGACTACACTAAAGTCAATAATGATCCAACAATATTCAATCATTTGAATATTACCAATATAACGCTCACTCTTAACGGTGAGAATTACCCCAAGGAAAATGTGCATTTGAATTTTGCAAAGGGGAATTTTTCGCAAGCTTATTTCAACTACTCACAATTTGGTCTCAGCTACAAAATGACCAATCAACATAATCCTCTTCTCACTTCCACCGTCTTCACGGACAAAGCTCTCTTTGTCATCGATTGTTCCAGAAGGGATGAGAGCATCAAAAGTTCCAGTGTTAATGTAAAACTTGAAATCGAAGCATCCGAGGGATTTCCTCAAAATACTAGAGCCTATTGCATAATTGTGCACGACACTGTCATAGAACACCTCCCACTCAGCGAAATTATTAAAAAATGGAACTGAACATGTGATTTTGCTTCAGTATCAATCGAAGAGTCAACATGAGAATAGCTGTTGTAGATATTCAAGGCTTCACCGTCGAGCAAAAATTCCATCCTAAAGAAATAGCCATTAGGATTGGAATTCAGTGTAGTAACTTTTTACTGCTGCCAAACACACCATTTTCCAGTTTGAGTGAAGAAGATCGTCGTACCGCCTGTTACTTGGAGCGAAACATTCACGGATTGAGGTATTCCTCTGGCTTTGTGGAATATAATCAATTGGATGTCATCCTCATGGAGAATCTACAAGGTGTCGATGTCATTTATGTGCGAGGACATCAAAAATATGACTTTCTAACTGAAAAATTTCACGAGTTGAATATACCGACACGCGTTGTCAATTTGGAGGGCTATGACAATACAACATGGATGGTTCCCACATTCGACAACAACGAAGGTGCCTCACCCTGTATGCATCACATTCGCAAGCGAACCAACTACAATTGCAGTCTCCGAAACGTAGATATTTCATACAAATGGCTTTGTGATATATTACCAAATCATTTCTTCTTTTTTATCTAACCTCACCGCCTTATGATACCCTCAACAAAAAAAATAGAAAACGTATGCAAAACATTCGGAAGCGCTCGAAAAACGATCGAAACCGCACGAAAAACGACCGTAAACGCACGAAAAACGATCGTAAACGCACGTAAAACGGTCGTAAACGCACGAAAAAACGATCGAAAACGCACGGAAAACCACGTATTTTGAAATGTCATTGTCGAATACTTCGCTCTCCCATTACCCTCACGTTGAGTCCACAGCGCTTAACCTCTCGACACTTTTGGAACTCCTCTTTCTCCTGATGATGCTAATTTGGTTGACGAAGATACGAGACGTAGTGCCCTTTTGGCATGTTGGAATGCTAGACTTCTGTTGAACTGACATGTTTTTTCTTAAATATATTTTGACGCGCCCTGTACACTTCGACGCCATGTTTGTTTTCAACGATGTATTTTGATTTTCCTTGTTACATTGAGGGATCACACTTTGAAACGATACAGCCTCATTAATTTGTAATGTTTTTTCTTAAATCTGATTCATTATTATTAATATATCACTTTCGCGCTTCCAATTTTCGTCGAGTAGTTCACGATTAATTCCAAAACCGGCAACGCTACATTGCCCCATAATCAATAATTTATTGTACAACTGGCAACGCCGAACCTGACATGTTGGCATGTATTAACATTTGACAGATGCAGTCTTATGAGTCTAGTGTTTACACTGTCCTTCTTCAACCAATAGATAGTTCAGCTAGTGACTCATAGATGGCTCTGTGTATTCTATAACTTAATTTTCAAACCGGCAACGCTACATTACTCCATAAACATTGATTTATTGTACAACTGGCAACACCTGCTTGCACTAGCAACCGGTAAAACCTCAATCTCCATCTCTCTTTGCATCGATTACGTCACATGCGCCTCTCGCTCTTACACACACATACACATATTTACATGAAATATTAATTATTTCCCAAATCTAAGTATATTTTCCTATCTTCAATATGATAATGACGATTACATTCTACGGAAATCAAAAATAAAAATGCTGTCAAGTATAATGAATGAGTCAATTTCGGTCCCGACAAAACTAACGCTATATACCTAACATTCGCAGTTAACTTCAATATCTTACGATGGTGTAGAGGCTAAGGACAATGTCTACGGCGCGGACGACCCAGGTTCGAATCCCATAACTATAAACTTTTTTTATTTAAAATCACGTGACTGAATGGGACCGAGGGAGCTGATAGGTTAGGTGGGGTACCAAGAAGGCCTGAGCGGTGATGTGGAGTACCAGTTGGATGCCTGGCTGTCTGTCTCGCTCCGGCTGTCTGTCTGGCTCAATCGGGGCCGCTCCTACTGAAATTATGTTATTTTTTCATACTACATGTTTATCAGTTTATCGAACAATTATTGTCAGCAGTTCTCAAATTGAAGAATATTACTCCATTCAAATAAATGTTCATTGAAATGTCTGTCATGAATAGTCAACATAATAAAAAAACATTGGAGCATTCTGTAAAATCCCCACCGTTAATAAGTTTTGATCTCCACTTCATTATGTTCAACCTGAACAACATCATACCCCCAAAAACTGAAAGGGAGTTTTCGAAAAAACTATTGCTAAGAGAAAGAGAATTGAAACTTATAACTAATATCTGTTTCACAAATTATATCTTACCTTATGTTAGTCACTCTGAATTTCGTTTCGTCATAGAAAACATACTTAGTGCGATTTTTACCTTATTTTTGAACTAAATTATATATCGGAACTCCGTAGTGCTGCTGCGGATTTTTGTATAGAATTTATTGAAAGGGGTAGACATTCTGGATAGTCACTAATAATTTTTCAATAAATTCATTACCAGATCATTCATCACATTTTAGATTTTTTGTTTGTGAAAAAAATGTCATTTCTCATTTACTCATTTCTACTCAGACACACTTCGATTATTTTTGTGCCGTCAGGTTTTCAAATCTGCAATTTCAAACTCAAATCCGAAGTTTCCTGCTTAATGTCTCAAATCGATTTACCCAACGCGATTTCTGTTGAGGCGTCCATGCCAAATCATTAGAATTCGAAAATCTACATTTGAAAATACGAACAGAAAACTGTTTAAAATATGTCTGTTCAAAATCTGTTTTTCCGTTAACCAGCTGTCGCACCCCTACGAACGACAACCTTCCGTAGTCGAAACTTGTACTAGCTATAGATAAACGAGGTCTTACCTTCTAACGTGTGATTCCTAACACTATATTGATACTTTCACCTTATAACATATTCAAATTTTTGTATCTAAGATAGCGCAGAAGTCAAAATTGCTTCGACAAGCTAAATGAAATAACACAAGGTTAGTTATTATATTATTATTATCCTAACTGGAACGGAAACAGTAAATTTCCGTACTCGACGTCGTTATCCGAAAAAGCTGATTTCGGGTAAGTAGTCGAATGTGGGAAAGTAAGAGTTCAGATCAAGCATTTTTCTACAAGTGAAAATGTTACGAAGCTCTGAAAAAACTTCTATATGCGAAACAATTCGTGATCTAAATCGCTTGTAGATATAGGGTGATGCACGCTCACGCACGCTTGTACAAAAAAACATACAAAACAGGAACTTTTTCAAAAAATTCTCCATCTCTTTTATCGGATTTCTGCACCACGATAATCTAGTTAGAATATTATTCATCATGAAATGCAAGTGCAGCGTTGCCCGATTGTGGGCTGACCAACATGCTATCCATTGAAAGTGTTCGTATAAACCTGGGCTCACAAAGACACTATTCACATCAGGTGTATACAATTACACAGCCACGCCTCCTGGCGAAGTTTTGTGAAAGTAGGTGATGTATCAGCTATGTGTATATGGCGTAATTGTCGACCCAACCGAAAATTTGCCAGATATATATATATATATATATATATATATATATATATATATATATATATATATATATATATATATATATATATATATATATATATATATATATATATATATATACAAACTGGATTAACGGGATCTCTCAGTCAAAAAATCAAAAATCAAATCTCTGTTCTACTTAGATATAATAAAAATATGATAGATGTGATAAAAATTTACAGTTCACTATCGAAATAGAAAATACTCAGACCCTTCCTTTTCTTGATACAAGAGTTATCCGTAAATCTGATAATTCCTTGATTACTGATTGGTATGTCAAACCTACTAAATCAGGAATATATATTAATTACTATTCTTTTCATAAAAAATCAGTTAAAATCAATTTAATACTCTGTTTGAAAGAAAGAATAGAAAAATTAGTACACCCTTCCCTCAAGCAAAAAAATCTCAGACTTCTCAGAGACATATTGATCGAAAATTCTTATCCCAGAAAACTTCTCAATAAAATAATTTTCAATACTGGCAATAATACAAATTCCAATGTAATCAACAGAAATGTATGTAATGATAGTTTATCTATCAATTTTTCTTATAAATCTATACCTAACCTAGGGAATGTATCTACAAATATCATAAAACTATTTCATAATGAACAAAATATCAAAATATGCCAAACAAAAGTAAATAGGCTGCAGGAGTTCTAAAAGTTTTCTTATGGAGATTAACATGGGAAAACGGCTAAGGTCCATTCTGGCGTTTTTGGTTCCTTTCAAGGTCACGCGTACGGCAGAGTCCAATCAGAGCGCTCCAAATTGTCACGTGACCCAGATGTATCGCCGCGAGTACACCACACTGGCGCCACCTATGAGTCACTAGCTGAACTATCTATTGGTTGAAGAAGGACACTGTAAACACTAATCCTAGCGCCACCTATGAGTCACTAGCTGAACTATTTATTGGAAGATGAACAACGTATGTTCTGGCCCACTTGGGAGTGGGGGAAACGTGTGACGTCATCGACGCAGGATGGAACGAGTATAGTAGCGATTTAAGCGTGGAACTCCGCCCCTCGGCCCCCTTGGTACTTCACCTAACCTATCGGCCCCCTTGGTACTCCACCTAACCTATCAGCTCCCTCGGCCCCCTTCAGTCACGTGATTTTAATTAAAAAAAGTTTATAGTTATGAGATTCGAACCTGGGTCGTCCGCGCCGTAGACATTGTCCTTAGCCTCTACACCATCGTAAGATATTGAAGTTAACTGCGAATGTTGGGTATTTATAGCCATCTAACATCAAAACAAATTGTGCGGTACAATAATTACTGTAAGAGATATTTTTCCGTAGATTGTAATCGTCATTATCATATTGAAGATAGGAAAATATACTTAGATTTGGGAAATAATTAATATTTCATGTAAAGAGGTGCATGTGTGTGTGTGTAAGAGCGAGAGGCGCGTGTGACGTAATCGATGACTCATAAGACTGCATCTGTAAAATGTCAATACATGCCAGCATGGCAGGTTCGGCGTTGCCAGTTGTACAATAAATCATTGTTTATGGGGCAATGTAGCGTTGCCGGTTTTGGAATTGATCGTGAACTACTCGACGAAAATTGGAAGCGCGAAAGTGATATATTATTAATAATGAATCAGATTTAAGAAAAAACATTACAGATTAATGAGGCTGTATCGTTTCAAAGTGTGATCCCTCAGTGTTACAAGGTATCTCAAAATACATCATTGAAAACAAAAATGGCGTCGAAGTGTACAGGGTGCGTCAAAATACATCATTCAAGAAAGAACATAACAGTTCCACGAGGCTGTAAGTTTTCAACGTGCGATCTCTCAATGTGTATAAGGTATCTCAAAATACACCATTGAAAAACGAATATGACGTCGAAGTGTACAGGGTGCGTCAAAATATATCATTTAAGGAAAAAAACATGTCGATTTGAAATATGATATTAATGTGTATACAGGGGCGTTTCAAAATACATCATTTAAGAAAAAAACATGTCGGTTCAACAGAAGTCTAGCATTCCAACATGTCGGAAGTCTCGTATCTTTGTTAACCAAGTTAGCATCATCAGGAGAAAGAGTAGATCCAAAAGTGTCGAGAGGTTAAGTGTTGTGGACTCAACGTGAGGGCAATGGGGGAGCCAAGTATTCGACAATGACATTTCAAAATAAGTGGTTTTCCGTGCGTTTTCGATCGTTTTTCGTGCGTTTACGATCGTTTTTCGTGCGTTTTCGATCGTTTTTCGTTCGCTTTCGACCGTTTTCCGTGCGTTTATTCGTTATCGTTTAATCGTTATTTTCGTAACGGTTTTTTGTGTTTCAATATGAAAGTCATTTATCATTTAATGCGTTTCGCTAACCAAGTTAGCATCATCAGGAAATGACTAACGTCCATGCTTTGTCATATGAAGATTCATTTTGCGAATTTTCAGACTCTTGAACGGAACCTTGTGGAACACCCAACCTAACTTCTGTTACAGAGTAGTGTCGGTCAGCCAATCAGAATGGAGAAATCAAATATCGATCGATTGATTGTGCTAGATGAAATTGAACTGGAGAATGAGGGTCGAATAATAATAATAATAGTGATAAAACATTAAAAGCTTGAAAGTGACGGAGTCAGCGTGATAGGTGGTGGTGTGTGTGATAATGAATGAGTTATTACAAAGAATATTAGCGCAACTGTCAGAAGGGCACTGAGTTGTATATTCACTAATAATGATCGGATCGTCGCATACAGCACGTCAAATGAAAGGATAAGAAATGGAGAATTCATCGACAGAGAAAAAACAAATATGGCGTAATGAATATAATATCCAACGCCTAATGTGAAATAACATAGGAAGAATTGCAAATCCCACAAAAATCACTGAAAAAAGTTGTAATTAAAAAATGTTGGGTTATGAACAACTATAAGTTTATTCCAATTGCAGAAGCTTGATTCAAACGCAGAATTTATTGACAAAAAAAATGAAAAAAATCATTGTATACTGAAAATGTTATTTTTGGATTCCTTAGGGTGAGAAGGTTTTGAATCCATCAAAAAACGACCACTTCCGGTTTTCACTTCCGGTCCTCCGATTTCGATATCAATGCATTCGTTTAGATGCCAAAAAACATAATAAATCATTTCACGAAATCAAATGGACCGTATAACCTATTTTCATTATACTAGCAGCAACAGACCGATGTGGGTACTCAATTCAAATGATTTCATTTGTAGATTATGAAATGTATAATATCGAGCGCCTAATGTGAAATAGCATAGAAAGAATTGCACATTTAAAGAAAATTATTGAACATATTTGAAATTAAAAGTTGTTGGGTTATGAACAACTACGAGTGTAATGTAATTGCAAAAGTTTTATTCAAAACACATAATTTGTTGACAAAAAAATGAAATAATCATCGTATACTGAAACATATGGTATTTTTGGATTCCTTAGGGTGAGAAGGTTTCGAATACGTCAAAAACAGGTCACTTCCGGTATGAAAAAAATTAAATTTTCGGTTGGGGAAAAAAAAATTATAAAAATTGGGGAATTGAAACGCTTCAAAGTGATTGTCAAAATGATGAATAATAAACATACAAGCTCGGGTTTGAAGCGACGAAGCTCCAGGGTAAAGTGGCAAACTGTTAACAATGTTTTCAATCGTAGAGTAACAACGGGGGTAATCATCAATTTAACTCATAAAGATCCTAAAAAGTTTCTAGGCGATGCTTTTTCATTATTCAAACGTGAGATTTCCAAAATTCTGAAACAAATGTCATATCTCAAAGTTAATTTTACATTTTCAGGGGATTTTATGAAAAAGTCGAATGATGGGGAAATTGTTGATCGTAAATATTTCAGTACACCAAATAAAGTTATCGATTCAGGTACGGACTTGGCTGCTTGGTACAATGAAAACGCTGTGGATGTTATATTGAATAAATTAGGCGAATTTGAAGAACAATTGTCGGGGTGGGCTTTGAGTAAAATCTTTTGTTGGAAGTAGCAATTAATAAATATGTGATTGATAACGGTTCTTCTTTCATTCCATTGCCACAAGAAATCGCAAGGAAGAAGGCATGCATTAATTTACAAAACAATGACGAAATGTGCTTCTTCTGGAGTATTATTAGCGCCTTGTATCCTGTAGCAAAAAATTCTAATAGAGTGTCAAAATATCCACACTATTCTACAGTTCTGAATACTACAGGGCTAAATACTCCAATGGATTTACATCAAATCTGCAAATTTGAAAAACTTAATAATATTTCTGTTAATGTTTACACTTTGGAATTGAATCAAGCAAAGGAAAAATCATTTTTTGTAGTAGTACCTGCCAGACTCACGACAACAAAACGAGACAGACATGTTAATTTGTTATTAATTCAAGACAAATATTTTCCAAAATTGAACGATTATGAGGCTCCACCCATTAATGACGATGACGAGACTGAAATTAAATTCCATTATTGTTGGATCAAAGACATGTCTCGATTATTAAGTAACCAATTGAACAAAAAGAAAGACAAAAAATTCTTTTGTGATAGATGCCTAAATTATTTTTCAAGTCAGCAAAAATTAAATGATCATACTATTTTGTTTATAAACATAATTTCGAAATTCCACATAATCGTATGTAGGAAAGGAAATTTTACAATATTTTGCTTTTTCGCACAAAACAGTATGATCATTTAATTTTTGCTGACTTGAAAAATAATTTAGGCATCTATCACAAAAAAATTTTGACCTCTATGATTACTCATTTGTTTTGAAAATAGTCCAGACATGTCTTTGATCCAACAATTATGGAATTTAATTCCAGTCTCATCATCGTAATTATTGGGTGGAGCCTCATAATCGTTCAATTTTGGAAAATATTTTTGAAATTCGTGAATTCCTGGAACGGTCGTTATGGCGCCAAAAATTTAATTGCGAGCCCTCGATTTCAGAGTCGAACCGTTTTCGATACAGACTTGGTGGCTATTGAATTGAAAAAGACTGAACTTGTTTTCAATGAACCTCTGTACATCGGAATGGCAATTTTAGATATTTCAAAAACATGCATGTTTGATTTCCATTACGATTTCATGGTGCCCACTCTAGGTATAGAAAATTGCAAGTTAATGTATACAGATACAGATAGCTTCATCTACGAAATAACGTGTGAAGATGTCTATTCAGAACTCATCAAAAATAACCTATCAAAATTTGATACTTCCGATTATTCGCCCGATAATAAGTTTCAAATTCCACTTGTGAATAAAAAAATTCCTGGGTTAATGAAAGATGAAGCAAATGATAAAATCATCACGCACTTTGCGGGGTTACGTTCCAAAATGTACACCTACAAAGTGCAGGGTGGAAAAGTTATCAAAAAATCAAAGAGAATTCGATATAATGTAGTCAAAAATAAAATTGATTTCAAAGATTATATCGATTGTTTCAGAAATTTTAAAGAAGAAAAATGTGAGCAGTTCACTATTCGATCATATGCTCATAACGTTTTCAGTATTAAGCAGGTGAAAATAGGCTTGAGTCCACACGACGATAAACGAAAATTAATCCCCAAATCATCCGACACTTCACCTTGGGGGGCACTATAGCTTGAAATGAGGTTATCATTTGGATTTTATTTCTATTGATGTGATTCATTGATGAATTTTGTCCTTGTTTGAATATGACTGATAGGTGTGAGTTACTCTGAGAATTTTCAACAACTTTTCAATTGACTGCAAACAGAAATATGTTTGAGTATTTCAGTTTTTGCATAATATTTATTATTGTACATGTACACTTTGATATAATTTGAATGAAATATATTGAAATTTTGTATACTTATTTATTGTTGTACACACACGTTGATAAAATTTGAATAAAATATATATTGAAATTTTGGTGTTTTTTTCCATCAAATAACTTTTTAAAGCTGTTGTTTTCACCTTATACATCAAATGAAACAAATGTTACAACGTTTTCTCATTTATTACATAAATCATACACTATTTTTTGTTTATAATAAAATAAATATTCACGTAAAGCATTAGCATACAGACTATCTAGAGCTGAGGCTTGACAAAAACCTTCTATGATGTCTTCCAAAGTTAAATTGGTTTTACTCTCACGTAACCATGATTTTATGATATTGAAAATACCTCGATAATAATCACAAAAGTTCAAAGCATCCAGCATAGCGATACGGTCACAGAGCACACCAAGGTGAGTATTCAGGATATCGTTTACATCTCGTTGAAACAGCTCCATGTTCGTGGTGTCCTTGGAAATGGAAACTTGTTTGGTATTACTTTCGATGTACTGTGTGACGTAAATGTAATCCACGCCACGTGTTGTAATTGGATCATATTCGTCTACATATCCATCGATTTGTGATTCAAAGAAATTTTCCTTTATTTGTTGCAGGATGTCAATGAGGGTCGCCCATTCATAACTTGTTAAATTGATGGAACGAATGGAGAACTGCTGCTTCAAAATTATGCATGGGCTGAAGTCTCTGCATGGACTTAGGCCACATCGAATTTCATAAGATGACATGGGGAATGCCATCAACAGCAATTGATGTTCGTTTCGAGCAGCCATTTCGTATTGCTCCAACGCTCTGTCTATTGCATTTAGAGTTCCATTATAATCTTCACCATCACTGCCAAACATTACTTCAACTTCACTACCGTAACCACCATCGAGAGACATTTTCAAACTGAATGTCCATCTGTGTTTGCATGCGTTCTTATAGCTTCAGATCACGTGGTTCGTTTCAGATATTGTGCGTTTGTTAAACACAAATATTTCTTCACAAAAGGCCCTTCCAATACATTGTCAGTGTGCTTGCTTTCCATAAGATTCTATACAAAATCGACATTTTCGATCCAACTGTTGTGTTTGTTATCCAAACCCAGCCATTTTACGTACATTTTTTTATCTTTCTTCCTCAAGACTTTTTCAACGAGATATATATCAGGATTTGCAGTTTTTTGTAATTCTTCTCCATAAAAAGCACCCCTAATAGGTGCACCCTACATATCTTCTAGCATGAAGGTGGCGGGGTTGGTAATATTGACTTTGATAATTTTGAATAATTCCGTAGTCCAATTGGGTGTATAGCCTTTTTCAAAAATGTGTTTCGCCTTACTGATTCGTACAACATCACCGACTTTGAATTTTCTCGTCCAGCTATTTTCACATGGGTGTATGTTGATTTGAGAATTTGTTTTTCGTTAGTTTTGGTAATTTTCGAAGGTTGTATGCCCGTCTTCGAGTGTCGCGTATCATTGTAGGATTTTGTGATTTCAGGCAAGACATTCAACCATTTGTAGGTGCCATTCAGACTGAAATATTTGAAAAGTCTTTCTTTTAACGTTCTAATGATACGTTCAGCCATAGAAGACTTCGTGATACTGTACGTATTGTAGTGATTTATTCCATGTTTTTTCATCAAAGTTTGAAACTTATTGTTGTAAAATTCTTTACCTTGATCGGTTTGTAAATTTTTTGGACAACGTTTCGTATGTGTCAAGATATCTGCAAACGTTTTCGTAATTTCCTCTCCCGTTTTTGATTTCAGTGGTCGAGTCCACACAAATTTTGAAAAACAATCTATGACGACTAGAATCAGTTTGAAATTTCGATTTTGCTGAGCGAACGATCTCATCTCAGCCAAGTACATCTGCCAAAAGTCATCTATACCTTTGATAACTGTACGGCGTCGAGGATAATTTTTTCTAATTGGTTTATGTAGTTCGTTGACGAGTTGAATCTTGTCTTTGGAAGTCATGACGACTGATGGTGAAGATGTGTGAACCCCGTTCTTTCATCATGGTTTTGCTTGAACTTCATTTTGTATCTTTTTGATTTCCTTGATAGAATTTATTTCGGTAATTTGTTTGGAGATGTCACCTTGAAATTTGGTTAGTTTTTCATTTACTTGGATCATTGGTTTTTCGTGTTTCTTAGCTAGTTGATATATAAATGAAGCAAGTTCATTATCGGTTCCATCCACATACTTTTTATTAGCAACATCGTAATCAGTGGTGGGGCTCTTCACATGACACAATTTCACATCACCACAATGAATATTACCATCTGAGGTATAATGCAACAAACATCCTCCAGAGGGCGTTGGCAATTTTCGCTTTCTGTTGCTGTCGCTACGTCCAAACTTATCGATAACCTTTTTGAAAATGATAATGTATTGGGGAACGTAGTGTATCTTATAGAATTATTTTTGCCTCTTTGAGTTCATTCAAAATGGCAATGATTTCATTGTTGTGTGAAGTATTTCCTGCATCTCGAGAGGCTAGCAATAATTTGAGACGTTCGCATAGCTCGTTGGGATCGTCCCAATAAATGTATTCAATGGGTTTCGTATTGAATGTCATTGCAAGAGGTGACGTTTTGGGTAGACATGATGTAATCGCAGTAGTAGTAGTAAGAGGTGTTTTAGGTTGAAAAAACCCAGTACCAGTTTTACGACGATTTCCTGCTGTAGGAAACAACGGTTTGATTATGTTGGTGTACTTGTATCTCTGTGAGCCTTTTAGATGCCCAGCCGAATTCTTGTGAGCGCTCGATAAATTCAAAATCTTTTTGTATACATTCAAATCCTCAGGGTTATAATTTTCTGGCATGTCGAGAAATAACAGTTCATATATACCGGGTGTTCCTGTCCAGTGATAACCAGCCAATTTTATGTATCCGCTACGCTTGTCAAAATCGATTTCCTTTTGGCCTAGGAACCATTTTGAAGATACCCCATCATATATGGGACCGTATACTTTGTCGATTTCCTTGTCATTTCCCCAATGTTTTTCAATGTACGGTTGAGACATTATCGGATATTGATCGATATATTCTTCTAAAACTTGTTCATTTATGCCTGACGCAACGTTGTCGTCTTGTTCGTCTTCTGCATACCCACTAAAGACGTTTTCATCATCATCGTCATCCTCATCTGTACCTGCAACATGTACGAGGGATTGGAATGGAGTCGTTTCAGGCTCTTCCACTGTCTCTTGTTTGACTTCGGTTTTTGCCTCAGTTTTCAATGGGGTACTAGCTGACTGTGTTGCTGTTTTATTAGCTATTTTCCTCAATCAAATAGACAGAGGTTTGAAAAATCTTTGCAATGACTCATCTTCTTCGGATTTGCCCAATTTCAGAGCCAAATATTTTTTTCGAATGATGCGTGCAATTTCGTTGATTTTATTCTTTCGAATAACATCAACTTCTTTGCTCAACGGTTTCATGATGGTGAATGATACTACATCACGCACTGTGTATACTTATATATTTGTCGAATCCTTGACGATAACGTCCACCATTCTTATCGAAATCATTCATTATTACAACGGTTCCATATCGATGTTGCCAACATTCGGCACACATTCTCTTGAATTCATCGAAAGACATGTCGGGAGAGACGTGTTCATCGAATACATGTTTCAAATTCATTTCATCCTGTTTGAAAAGTACAATCATATTGCTATTGTCTCGTATCAATTGTTTGGGGATTTTTGAATATGTCTGACAAAGATAGGCGGCGTCAATGTTCTTATGCCTACATACAGAATAATATTCGTGAATTTTCTGTTGGCCATCACATGCGACATCATCGAAAATGAATATGGAATTTGATTTGGCTTCGTGAGGGCTTATGATATCCTCATTTTCCCTGAACGGATAATATCCCAACCCCTTGACTTTACTGAAAATTTGTTGAACCACTTGATATTTAGGTTGATACAATGATTTTGAATATACGTAGATATTTTCAAATTTGGCGCCATTCGGGTGGAATAGCAATGTTAAGATAGCGTTTGTCTTTCCACAACCACTCGGCCCACAAATTATTGCACGAAACGAATTGGGTAATAATATACCATGCTTCCCAACTACACTACTATTGTTGGCTTCATTCAAAAAGTCTAAATTTTCAATAGGTAATGTCTTGTCTTGTTGAACGACTTTCATGATGTGATGCTGGATAATGAGTGCGCTACGGTTATAAATAAAAACATCACAGTCATCACCCAATCATTTTCAATGTAGACTTACTCCGGTGCAGGTGTCGTCAATTCGATTATCAATAAGCTCCCGTTCGAATTACATCTACCTGGTTATCAGTTTTGCGGACCAGACACCAAATTGAAAAAGAGATTGGAACGCGGTGACACCGGTGTAAATCCTTTGGACGAATATTGTAAAGATCACGATATCGCGTACTCTCAAAGCGACTCATTAGAAGACCGTCATAAAGCAGATCAAGTGTTGGAAAATAGAGCTTGGGAACGCGTTAAATCGAAAGACGCTAGATTTGGTGAAAAAGCTGCAGCTTGGCTCGTAACTACAACAATGAAAGCGAAACGTAAGCTCGGCATGGGGTTGTCCTTTCGACGTAATATGCTTCAAAAAATTACTAAAAATTGGAAGCCACATCCTACCAATATTAAGAAATCTAGTGCTTCGGCTTTGCGAGCTGCTAAAATGGCATTGAGTCAAGCTGGAGGACGTAAAAACATACGGATACCTAGGATAATACCATTCGAAGCAAAATCTGGAGGAATTCTTCCCCTTATCCCTATATTCGCTGCCCTTTCAGCTTTGGGTTCGTTGGCAGGTGGAGCAGGCGCTATCGCAAAAACCGTAATAGATGCTAAAAATGCCAAAAAGAAACTTGAAGAAGATCAACGTCACAATAAAGCTATGGAACATTTAGGTTCCGGTTTGTACCTACGCAAAACACCTCGAGGATTTGGTCTGTTCCTAAAGAAACAACAGCAACGCAAATGGCGAGGTCTTGAAAAAGCAAAAAAACTCCTACTGAAGCTACCCCATAGAGCATTATACGATTCGGAAATTCAAAAATGTGCCCGTCAAATGAGAATTCCACATTTTCGTGGAGTCTTTATGCGCGACACGTTGCCAATTCGTGGTCCTCGACTGCGAGAATGTGCTGTATTGAACTTCGATTCTCGATTGAATGAAGGCACTCATTGGGTAGCTTACATTGAAAACGGCAATGCTGTACAGTATTTTGATAGTTTCGGTAATCTCAAACCTCCAATGGAATTGGTCAAATATTTTGGAGGGGGTATAACGATTACATATAACAATGATCAATATCAAAATTTTGACCAGAGTAATTGCGGACATCTGTGCCTACAGTTTCTGCTCCATAATGTCTGCAAAAATGGTTGGAGATAAATCTTTGCGAGATTTAACCGATGCTGAATTGAAAACTTTATCAATCGACTATTTGATTGAGAATGCTAAACCTTGGGAATTATTGGATGTTTGGCATAGATTACCAAAGGACTACCAACATGGATTCGCTTTGCAGATTCGTTTACCATGTTTCATCCATTACCGACATGAGGTGCCACCACCTACATCAGCTGCGTCATCGCTACAAAAAGCAATGTATTATGGTCCTGTGAGTTTGCAAATAGAATGTTATTATTGTAGAAATAAATGATTTTTATGCAAAATGTTGTTGTTGTTGTTTCAATCATTATTTAAGGAGATGTCATACTGACATTATATCAGTCATGTCTATGATATTAACGCTAACGAGTCGTTCTTCGACGCTCTCCATCGATTTCAATCCACCCATTCGATTAGATTCTGATTCTGAATATACTTTGGCTTTGCTCAGTTTCCATTCGTACAACAGTATACCCAACATTGAAGAAGGTACGAAATTCTACTACTATGAAAACGCTGACAAAACTTAACAGAAAAGCATCGATATACTTGTTGGATCTTACGAAATTGGTGACATTGAAGAATTAATAAACAAATACATCACGTCTAAAACGTTCAAGGAAAACCCTGAAGATTTTTTCTATTGACAATTGACGAAATACCTAATCACCCCATTTACCTACCTATTGCACATAGAGACGAAATGAACAATATCACGCTGCGAGTGCTCGACCAACATTCTAGGCTCATTGATTTCCGAAACGAAGAAAAAATAATTCGTTTGGAATTGAAGCGGAAGTATGGTGCTGACTATCTATAAAAATAATACACCTCCATACCCCAAGTCAGTCTTCACCAAGATTTTCACTAGTCGACAACTATTGACAACGGAAAATAAATTGTTTCTGGAATCTCTTGGTTATCATGTTGTCCAATCAAGTGTTCAACATTTTCCGAAAACCGCAAATCGATGAGTCCATACAAAAGATAGAATGGCGGACCTACTCTCCATATGTCAAATCTTTTCGCAACAACGATGTTATTGAAATTAACATCAATCAATCTGATACCTACGATGCTTTGTACGATAGTCTGCTGTTCATTAGTGAAAAGTTGAGAAGACTAAAGGGGACGGTAAGGTGTCATTCGTTAACAATGCTGGTGCTTTCATGTTTCAATCTGCTAGTTATGAGCAGAGTGGTAAGGAATTGAAAGCAGTTTGTGAACTTGGAATTTTTAGTACTGTTAGAGGCTTTCTCATCTACACCGACGAAGATATCAAACACTTGGCCACCTCCGGTTGGACTTTTCCCAACAATACAGGCGTCATCAACACAACTCATCTAACATTCAACATGCTCATACCCATCAAGCATTTTTTGAATATCTTCAACGATTATCAGTGTGTTTCCTACGGTAAACATACCATTCGATTAGTACGAGCTGGAGATGATAGCAACTGTTTCAAAATAGAAGAGACTCCTGCTGCACTAACACCGAAAACGGAAGTTAAATTGGAAATTGAAAATATCGAACTGAAAGTTAAACGACTCTTTCCGCATGATCAAATTAAATTGCAACTTTTGAAAGCTATCCAAGCAGACACTCCTATTCTCATACCGTACAGAAAATGGGAACTTCATATGCTGCCAGCTCTCAGACAAGGTGCAAAAAATGAAATATGGGCCGTCAAGACTTCTTCGTTCCTCGAAAGCCCTCGCTATGTAATTGTATGTTTCCAAAAAAATCGTGACTACACTAAAGTCAACAATGATCCAACAATATTCAATCATTTGAATATTACCAATATAACGCTCACTCTTAACGGTGAGAATTACCCCAAGGAAAATATGCATTTGAATTTTGCAAAGGGGGATTTTTCGCAAGCTTATTTCAACTACTCACAATTTGGTCTCAGCTACAAAATAACCAATCAACATAATCCTCTTCTCACTTCCACCGTCTTCACGGACAAAGCTCTCTTTGTCATCGATTGTTCCAGAAGGGATGAAAGCATCAAAAGTTCCAGTGTTGATGTAAAACTTGAAATCGAAGCATCCGAGGGATTTCCTCAAAATACTAGAGCCTATTGCATAATTGTGCACGACACTGTCATAGAACACCTCCCACTCAGCGAAATTATTAAAAAATGGAACTGAACATGTGAATTTGCTTCAGTATCAATCGAAGAGTCAACATGAGAGTAGCTGTTGTAGATATTCAAGGCTTCACCGTCGAGCAAAAATTCCATCCTAAAGAAATAGCCATTAGGATTGGAATTCAGTGTAGTAACTTTTTACTGCTGCCAAACACACCATTTTCCTGTTTGAGTTAAGAAGATCGCCGTACCGCCTGTTACATGGAGCGAAACATTCACGGATTGAGGTATTCCTCTGGCTTTGTGGAATATAATCAATTGGAAGCTATCCTCATGGAGAATCTACAAGGTGTCGATGTCATTTATGTGCGAGGACATCAAAAATATGACTTTCTAACTGAAAAATTTCACGAGTTGAATATACCGACACGCGTTGTAAATTTGGAGGGCTATGACAATACAACATGGATGGTTCCCACATTCGACAACAACGAAGGTGTCTCACCCTGTATGCATCACATTCGCAAGCGAACCAACTAGAATTGCAGTCTCCGAAACGTAGATATTTTATATAAATGGCTTTGTGATATATTACCAAAATAAAAATGTATAATAAATTTCCAAATCATTTCTTCTTTTTTATCCCGGAAGTGAAAACCGGAAGTGGTCGTTTTTTGATGGATTCAAAACCTTCTCACCCTAAGGAATCCAAAAATACCATATGTTTCAGTATACAATGATTTTTTTCATTTTCTTTGTCAATAAATTCTGCGTTTGGATCAAGCTTCTGCAATTGGAATAAACTTATAGTTGTTCATAACCCAACATTTTTTAATTACAAGTTTTTTCAGTGATTTTTGTTGGATTTGCAATTCTTCCTATGTTATTTCACATTAGGCGTTGGATATTATATTCATTACGCCATATTTGTTTTTTCTCTGTCGATGAATTCTCTATTTCTTATCCTTTCATTTGACGTGCTGTATGAGACGATCCGATCATTATTAGTGAATATACAACTCAGTGCCCTTCTGACAGTTGCGCTATTATTCTTTGTAATAACTCATTCATTATCACACACACCACCACCTATCACGCTGACTACGTCACTTTCAAGCTTTTAATGTTTTATCATTATTATTATTATTATTCGACCCTCATTCTCCAGTTCAATTTCATCTAGCACAATCAATCGATCGATATTTGATTTCTCCATTCTGATTGGCTAACCGACACTACTCTGTAACAGAAGTTAGGTTGGGTGTTCCACAAGGTTCCGTTCAAGAGTCTGAAAATTCGCAAAATGAATCTTCATATGACAAAGCATGGACGTTAGTCATTTCCTGATGATGCTAACTTGGTTAGCGAAACGCATTAAATGATAAATGACTTTCATATTGAAACACAAAAAACTGTTACGAAAATAACGATTAAACGATAACGAATAAACGCACGGAAAACGGTCGAAAGCGCACGAAAAACGATCGAAAACGCACGAAAAACGATCGTAAACGCACGAAAAACGATCGAAAACGCACGGAAAACCACTTATTTTGAAATGTCATTGTCGAATACTTGGCTCCCCCATTGCCCTCACGTTGAGTCCACAACGCTTAACCTCTCGACACTTTTGGATCTACTCTTTCTCCTGATGATGCTAACTTGGTTAACAAAGATACGAGACTTCCGACATGTTGGAATGCTAGACTTCTGTTGAACCGACATGTTTTTTTCTTAAATGATGTATTTTGAAACGCCCCTGTATACACATTAATATCATATTTCAAATCGACATGTTTTTTTCCTTAAATGATATATTTTGACGCACCCTGTACACTTCGACGTCATATTCGTTTTTTAATGGTGTATTTTGAGATACCTTATACACATTGAGAGATCGCACGTTGAAAACTTACAGCCTCGTGGAACTGTTATGTTCTTTCTTGAATGATGTATTTTGACGCACCCTGTACACTTCGACGCCATTTTTGTTTTCAATGATGTATTTTGAGATACCTTGTAACACTGAGGGATCACACTTTGAAACGATACAGCCTCATTAATCTGTAATGTTTTTTCTTAAATCTGATTCATTATTATTAATATATCACTTTCGCGCTTCCAATTTTCGTCGAGTAGTTCACGATCAATTCCAAAACCGGCAACGCTACATTGCCCCATAAACAATGATTTATTGTACAACTGGCAACGCCGAACCTGCCATGCTGGCATGTATTGACTTTTGACAGATGCAGTCTTATGAGTCTAGTGTTTACAGTGTCCTTCTTCAACCAATAGATAGTTCAGCTAGTGACTCATAGATGACTCTGTGTGTTCTATAACTTTGGTGTTTATATATACTTTTGTATCGATGAATCGAGCGCCTTTTTTTGTGCGGTTACTGATAACAGGACATGAAATAATTCTGTACGATAAATTATTCAAATGAATCTCTCAATATACGCAAAGCCACGTAAATTTGTGCATCGATTACGTCACACGCGCCTCTCGCTCTTACACACACACATGCACCTCTTTACATGAAATATTAATTATTTCCCAAATCTGAGTATATTTTCCTATCTTCAATATGATAATGACGATTACAATCTACGGAAAAATATCTCTTACAGTAATTATTGTACCGCACAATTTGTTTTGATGTTAGATGGCTATAAATACCCAACATTCGCAGTTAACTTCAATATCTTACGATGGTGTAGAGGCTAAGGACAATGTCTACGGCGCGGACGACCCAGGTTCGAATCTCATAACTATAAACTTTTTTTAATCAAAATCACGTGACTGAAGGGGGCCGAGGGAGCTGATAGGTTAGGTGGAGTACCAAGGGGGCCGATAGGTTAGGTGAAGTACCAAGGGGGCCGAGGGGCGGAGTTCCACGTTTAAATCGCTACTATACTCGTTCCATCCTGCGTCGATGACGTCACACGTTTCCCCCACTCCCAAGTGGGCCAGAATATACGTTGTTCATCTTCCAATAAATAGTTCAGCTAGTGACTCATAGGTGGCGCTGGGATTAGTGTTTACAGCGTCCTTCTTCAACCAATAGATAGTTCAGCTAGTGACTCATAGGTGGCGCCAGTGTGGTGTACTCGCGACGATACATCTGGGTCACATGACAATTTGGAGCGCTCTGATTGGACTCTGCCGTACGCGTGACCTTGAAAGGAACCAAAAACGCCAGAATGGACCTTAGCCGTTTTCCCATGTTAATCTTCATAAGAAAACTTTTAGAACTCTTGCAGCCTATTTACTAACAAATATTAAAACTATAATGAATTTGAATACTAAATTGAAAGATGAAACTGATACCATCAAAAAGTCAAATGAGATTTATAACATTCCTTGTAACAACTGTAACTTGGATTATATTGGAACAACATCTAGAACTCTTAATGATAGAATATCTTTACATAAAAGTGATATAAAGCTTAATAAAAAATCATGCGTATTAGCACAACATTCTATAGAAACAGGACATAAACCAAATTACTCTAATATCAAAGTTTTACATACAGAAAAAAATATTTCTAAACGCCTTTTTCTTGAAATGGTTGAAATTAATAAGTCTTCAGTTTGTATGAATAAGAGAACTGACATTGATAATCTCAGCAATATATACAGTCACTTACTGGAACTACATCGAAAACATGATAATAATGAAAATTGTATCAATCAATAACTCTTTCTCAAAGTCAAAGATTATGAAATCATCATACCCATTGGAAGATGACATTCATGTGAAGGTATGACATTTGTCAAAACCAAAAAATCTTATACATATTCAACCTGTTTATATGTTCAATTCATTGTTTTTAACTCATTTTTAAAGTAAGTATGAATTGTAATGTTTTTTGATGGCAAAAAAACCAACAACTCAAAGAATTATAGGCCCTGAAGAAGCTTCCCATTAGAAGCGAAAGCTTGGCAAAGTAGAACAGAGATTTGATTTTTGATTTTTTGACTGAGAGACCCCGTTAATCCATTTTGCTATACATTTCTCCAGTCGCTAAGATTATATATATATATATATATATATATATATATATATATATATATATATATATATATATATATATATATATATATATATATATATATATATATATATATATATATATATATATATATATATATATATATATATATATATATATACCGGGTGTCCCACATTTTATGTGACAGGCAATATCTGATTTGTTGAAGGAGATACACAAAAATGTTTCATACAAAAGTTTTAGGAGTTCATGAGAGCTATATTTTGATAGAATTTTTAAATATACAGGGTGTTTGGTGTAGGTGCTACAGACCAAAATTCCATTTTTTAAAATAGAACGCCCTGTATATCATTAAATATTCAGATGCTACGTTAAATTCTGATATCATTTCATGTTTGGTTTTTGAAATTCGGTTACGGCGTTGTTGAGTTATTGCTTAAAATGTAAAGTCTTGAGAACGACTATTATTTTAAAAAATATCTCATACAATTATTCTCTCTGCATCAGATCACATGAAAATTAGTCAAAATTTTGGGTGTTCGAAGTAATGGTTTCAATTTTGAGTTGTGGAATTCAGTCAGGAATCATTTTGAATATGAAACAATTGCGAAATTGAAAGAGGTGTATTCGAAAACAAATCTTTAATTAATAACAATGTAAATAATATAACTTGATAAATCATTTCATAAGAATGGTAGGTACCTAGAAATAAGTCATAAAAATTGTTCAAAGTGATGCCCATTAGATATTATACAGGCTTCGAAACGTCGAATCACTTCTCTCGTACAAGTCGCTCTTATAATATCAGGCGTAATATCACTGCACGCTAGTCGAATTTCCATTTTCAGATCATCCACATTCAAAGGGGGAGTAGTGAAAACAATATCTTTCAAATAACCCCATAGGAACAAATCAAGCGGTGATAAATCTGGGGAACGAGCCGGCCACCGAATTGGACCCTTATTACCAATCCATCTATTTGGGTACGTTCTATCCAGATATTCAGTAACAACCTGTGAATTGTGAGGAGGAGCACCATCTTGTTGCCACCAAATTCCTTGTCGTTCTGCTATGAGAATATCTCCCATCAACTGGATCAAATCATTTTCTAGAAAATGTAAATATCGCAATCCATTGAGATTTTCATTGAAAAAGTAAGGTCCTATGATGCGGCCATTGAACAATCCACACCATACATTAATACCCCAAGTAGTTTGAAAATTACTTTCGCGGACCCAGTGGGGATTTTCTTGAGACCAATAGTGACTGTTATGTCGATTCACAACTCCATTATTGTGGAATCGCGATTCATCGCTCCACAAAATTTGACTGAATATGTTAGGACTTTCATGTAATATTACCTGAATACAAACAATGAATTCAAGTCGTCGTTCAAAGTCCGTGGGTTTCAAACCTTGTACCAACTGAATTTTGAATGGGTGGTATTTATTTTCTTTCAGAATTCTCTGTACATTAGATTTACTCACACCGACTTCTTCTGCAAGAGTACGGATAGAAACATGTGGATGAATAATAATATAAGCCAACACATTGATCTCTAAATCTTCAGTTCTAACAGATCTCGTATGATGATGATGCTTTATAGTAGAAGGAAATGACCCAGTTCGCAAGTTTTCTACAACTCTCGAAAAAGTCATTCGTGACGGAATGGGTCTGTCTGGAAAACGTTCTTGCTTGACGGCAGTTTTTCTGACATTCCCCAAAAATTATTAACACATCAATGCAATCACTTGGACTAAACGCGAAAGGCATACTGGAGTTTTCGCACAAAGAACACAGTTACTGTTTTGCAAAGAATCACTGAATCTAACTGACAAGTAGATACAAATCAACATTTGTTACTATGGCATCAACAAGCATAAGCTACTTGATGAAATTGTGCAATATAAAGCAATTCGCCCTCAAGTTAGTCACATTCTCAAGAATTTCAATATTATATTCAACTGATATCGATATCGTATCGTAGAGGTGAGAATAATGGTTTGTATTCAGTAGTAGTCTAGTTCAATTTAATAAAAGATATAGACTGGATTCGTGTACGAGTAAATAAGTTTTTTTGAAACTTTATATTTAAGGAAAAGTGCAATAACTCAACAACGCCGTAACCGAATTTCAAAAACCAAACATGAAATGATATCAGAATTTAACGTAGCATCTGAATATTTAATGACATACAGGGCGTTCTATTTTAAAAAATGTAATTTTGGTCTGTAGCACCTACACCAAACACCCTGTATATTTAAAAATTATATCAAAATATAGCTCAACTTTTGTATGAAATATTTTTGTGTATCTCCTCCAACAAACCAGATATTGCCTGTCACATAAAATGTGGGACACCCGGTATATATATATAAATATATATATATATATATATATATATATATATATATATATATATATATATATATATATATATATATATATATATATATATATATATATATATATATATATATATATATATATATGAAAATCTCAATGGATTGCGATATTTACATTTTCTAGAAAATGATTTGATCCAGTTGATGGAAGATATTCCCATAGCAAAACGACAAGGAATTTGGTGGCAACAAGATGGTGCTCCTCCTCACAATTCACAGGTTGTTACTGAATATCTGGATAGAACGTACCCAAATAGATGGATTGGTAATAAGGGTCCAATTCGGTGGCCGGCTCGTTCCCCAGATTTATCACCGCTTGATTTGTTCCTATGGGGTTATTTAAAAGATATTGTTTTCACTACTCCCCCTTTGAATGTGGATGATCTGAAAATGGAAATTCGACTAGCAGTGATATTACGCCTGATATTATAAGAGCGACTTGTACGAGAGAAGTGATTCGACGTTTCGAAGCCTGTATAATATCTAATTTGCATCACTTCGAACAATTTTTATGACTTATTTTTAGGTACCTACCATTCTTATGAAAAGTGCAATAACTCAACAATGCCGTAACCGAATTTCAAAAACCAAACATGAAATGATATCAGAATTTAACGTAGCATCTGAATATTTAATGACATACAGGGCGTTCTATTTTAAAAAATGTAATTTTGGTCTGTAGCACCTACACCAAACACCCTGTATATTTAAAAATTATATCAAAATATAGCTCAACTTTTGTATGAAACATTTTTGTGTATCTCCTTCAACAAACCAGATATTGCCTGTCACATAAAATGTGGGACAACCGGTATATATAAATATATATATATATATATATATATATATATATATATATATATATATATATATATATATATATATATATATATATATATATATATATATATATATATATATATATATATATATATATATATATATATATATATATATATATATATATACAGGGCTCGATTTGAGACGGAACGCGGCGGAACGGCGTTCCGGGACCCCTATCCTTCAAAAAATAATAATAATAAAATAATAATCTGTACCAAAAAGCCACAGAAACCAAAACTAAATTTTTGGTTGGTGAGTTAATTACCAAATTCATTATGAACATCAAATTCTTAAAATATATGATTTACTATAGTTTACCTCGCAATCAATAATAAAACATTCAAATTCAAATGTATCACGAAGCTATCTCGAAGTGCCTACAGTTTTTAAAATGCGCCAGAAGCCTCCTAATCTTTCCTCCTCCACATGCGTCCTCCCCTCCGTCAGTGGCATATAGACTCGCAACAATGCAACAATGACTTGCCAGATTGTTGGAATAACTCGCAAAAAACAGAATTTTGCAAAGGTATGACTGACTGTTTATTAAAAATGGAATGTTAGGATGTAGGACTTGTAAGGAAGTTGGGATCTTATCTGTAAAGAAAAAAACAGGCATGAAAATTTCAAAAGAATGGGCAAATGGTGAGATAGACAGTTATGGAGACACAAAAGAGAAAAAACAAACTTCATTAAGGAAAAAAAATCATGACCACAAAGAGAGTGCTGGCCATAAAGCAGCAGATAAAATTTTATCCGAAGCTAAAGACGGAGCATTGGAGAAAAATATCTTGAAACAGCGTTCCCAGGAAAAAGAAGTGACTGAAAAAATAAGGTTGTTAAAGAAAATCAATCCTTTAATGATTTTGAAACAGAAATAGATTTGCAAGAACTTAACGGGATTAACATGGGTCGCATTTTACATTCTGACAAAGCTTGTGCTAACATTTCTTTGCACATCAGTAAGGAAATGAAGAAAAAATTTGTAAGTGAAATTATTGAGAATGAGACAAAAATTGGTCTGATAATTGATGAATCCACTTCCTTAAGTAATAAGTAAAGTTTGATTGTATACGTCCGGTGTTCTTTGAAAAAAACTGGTATGTGTGGCTCTACTAACGTATTTCTGGATCTGGTAGAACTTGATGGCGTTACCGCTGAACAAGTATTTGACTCTTTAATGAACTGCCTTCATTCAAATGGGTTATCTGAGCAGTTTTTAAGCGATGACTTGACAAGCTTAACTTGTGATGGTGCTGCTACCATGCTCGGAAAACACAAAGGAATTGGGGCATTATTTTGTCGAAAATTCCCTTCTATTATTGTCTGGCACTGTGCAAACCACAGACATGAGCTGTCAGTTTCAGACGTTATTAAATCTGTTTCAGGAGTAAGCAGATTCGAATCCTTCATTGATAAACTCTATGTTGTCTATCACGCCTCACCAAAGATCAGTAGGGAACTGCGGAACTGTGCGAATCTATTATAGGCAGAAATTTTAAAAATTGGAAGAGTTTTGAGCACCCGTTGGGTCGCATCTAGTTTCAGATCTGTCTCAGTTGTATGGGAGTCCTACGATATATATATATATATATATATATATATATATATATATATATATATATATATATATATATATATATATATATATATATATATATAATATATAATATAATAGAAAAACAAATATTCCTGTCATTAGAATGTTTTTTAAACACTACAAAGTAGTGCATTGTACGACTAAAACTTTGATTACCGAAAAATGATAAAATAAAAATTACGTTGAAAAAGTTATGTTTTTTTTTTCTTTTTCAGGAACATTTTTTGTTTTTTTGCTTCATAGATAAAGCGTTTATGATGATGTTTCTCGTCAAGTTGTAGACATAAAATCGACTAAACGCAGAACTATGGAGTGTCAACGTAACGCATATCAAATATAACGATGATGTTTCCTCGATATGCGTTGCGTTCGATGTTTCGTTGTCATCGGAATGTTAATGCAACGCACATCAATTAAAACGTAGACGCTCCGTCGATGCTCCATGTGCGTTCCGTTGTCAAGGAAACATCAACGCAACGTACATCAATAAAACGGTAACGTTTCATTGATGTGCGTTGCTTCGACGTTTTGTTGACAACGAAACTTTAATGCAACGTCAACGCAACGCACATCCATGAAACGTTGACGCTCCGTTTACGCTTCAGGTGTGTTCCGTTGTCAACGGAATATCAACGCAACGTACATCAATAAAATGGTGACGTTCCATTGATGTGCATTGCGTTGACGTTCCGTCGACAATGAAATGCATGTGAAAAAAGTAGTAATAAAACACAATTTTTCAATTTTTTTTTTATTCGCATAAACCATTTATGAATTTTACTTTATAATAAAGAATATATTCTTTGAAAGCATTACAAAATGAAGTATTTGATATTTCACAATATCTTTCTAATAATTCTAACTTTAAAGAATTAAAAACTGGTTTATCTTTGGAAAATCTTTCAATACTATCTATTATACTATAATAATCAAAAAAAAAGTTAATGCTTTCCAATAAGGCAATTCGATGTGATATCAAATTCTCATCAGCTTGTATTACTTGGTATATTTCCTCTTCGGAAAACAGGAACTCAATACCGTGTTTCGCATTCGCTGAGCACTTCGTATCATTATATACAAATTGGATGACTTAACAATAATCACCACAAGGGAGTATCGTGGGATCATACTCATCTGGAAATGTTGAAAGGTCTTCTTCGAAAAAGTCAGTCTTCTTCTGTACGAGTAGGTCGATTAAAGTAGCACATTCGAATATGCTGAACGATATTTTCTTCGGTTTGAAAGGTTGCTTCGCAACAATTGTCGTACTGAATGTTCTAGCTGATAATCCTACCACTATTTCATAACCTTCAAGTGGAAACACAGTTTGTAGCAGTATATGACATTCATTTTTGGCAGACACTTTATATTTCATCGAAATTCTATCTAATTTTTTGTTGTAATCAGACATATTGGTATCATCACTAAAATAACCACTATCTTCAAGAGTCATGTTGATGTATGTGTGTGTGTGTGAGACGATAATGATAATGACGGACTTCACACTGCTCACTGATGTTGAAAAAGTACAAACTTGTTTCAATATACATTCAATTCATACATAGCCCCCACCACTCTTCAACATCAAAATGTACCTGCTTTCCAGAATTGAATTCATACGCGCACATCAAAAAAGTAGTTACAAAATATCTGTTTTTACTTTCCAACTGTTATGCTTGCTATCTAAACCGAGCCATTTCACATACATTCTTCTGCTTTTTTTTGTCAGCACTTTTTCCACGAGATACATATCAGGATTTGCAGTTTTTTGAAAATCCAACCAACCATAGAAAGCACCTCTAATAGGTACACCAGTAATGTTGACTTTGATAATTTTGAATAATTCCATAGTCCAATTGGGTGTGTAGCCTATTTCGAAAATGTGTTTCGCCTTACTGATTCGCTCAACATCACCGAATTTGAATTTTCTGGGTCCAGCTATTTTCAGGTGGGAGTATGTTGAATTGAGGAATTTGTTTTTGTTGTTTTTGTTAACTTCCGAAGGTTTCGCGGCCGTCTTCGAGTGCCGCGTATCATTACAGGATTTTGTGATTTCAGGGAAAACAAGTAGATGAACAAACTTGTTCCTGGACCACTTGGGAGTGGGGGAAACGTCATCGAAATCGACGCAGGATGGAACGAGTATCGTAGCGATTTAAGCGTGGAACTCCGCCCCTCGGCCCCCTTGGTGCTCCACCTAACCTATCTGCCTCCCTAGTACTCCACATCACCGCTCTGGCCCTCTTGCGACTCTGCCTCACCCCTCGGCCCCCTTGTCACGTTCCAGTCACGTGATTTTAATTAAAAAAAGTTTATAGTTATGAGATTCGAACCTGGATCTTCCGCGTGGTAGACATTGTCCTTAGCCTCTACACCAACGTTAGATATTGAAGTTAACTGCAAATGTTGGGTATTTATAGCGTTAGTTTTGTCGGGACCGAAATTGACTCATTCATTATACTTGACAGCATTTTTTTTTTATTTCCGTAGAATGTAATCGTTATTATCTTGTTGAAAATAGGAAAATATACTTAGATTTGGGAAATAATTAATATTTCATGTAAAGATGTGTATGTGTGTGTAAGAGCGAGAGACGCGTGTGACGTAATCGATGCAAAGAGAGATGATATCGAGATTTACCGGTTGCTAGTGCAAGCAGGTGTTGCCAGTTGTTCAATAAATCATTGTTTATGGGGCAATCTAGCGTTGCCAATTTGAAAATTAAGCGTGAACTACTCGACGAAAATTGGAAGCGCGAAAATGATATATTTTATAATAATAATGAATCAGATTTAAGAAAAAATATGACAACTTAACCTGCGATCCGTCATTGTATACGGGGTGTCTCAAAATACATCATTGAAAACAAACATGACGTCGAAGTGTACAGGGTGCGTCAAAATATATATTTAAGAAAAAACATGTCGGTTCAACAGAAGTCTAGCATTCCAACATGCCAAAAGGGCACTACGTCTCGTATCTTTGTTAACCAAGTTAGCATCATCAGGAGAAAGAGGAGATCCAAAAGTGTCGAGAGGTTAAGCGTTGTGGACTCAACGTGAGGGTAATGGGAGAGCGAAGTATTCGACAATGACATTTCAAAATACGTGGTTTTCCGTGCGTTTTCGATCGTTTTTAGTGCGTTTACGACCGTTTTACGTGCGTTTACGATCGTTTTTCGTGCGTTTACGGTCGTTTTTCGTGCGGTTTCGATCGTTTTTCGAGCGCTTTCGAACGTTTTGCATACGTTTTCTATTTTTTTGTTGAGGGTATCATAAGGCGGTGAGGTTAGATAAAAAAGAAGAAATGATTTGGTAATATATCACAAAGCCATTTGTATAAAATATCTACGTTTCGGAGACTGCAATTGTAGTTGGTTCGCTTGCGAATGTGATGCATACAGGGTGAGGCACCTTCGTTGTTGTCGAATGTGGGAACCATCCATGTTGTATTGTCATAGCCCTCCAAATTGACAACGCGTGTCGGTATATTCAACTCGTGAAATTTTTCAGTTAGAAAGTCATATTTTTGATGTCCTCGCACATAAATGACATCGACACCTTGTAGATTCTCCATGAGAATGACATCCAATTGATTATATTCCACAAAGCCAGAGGAATACCTCAATCCGTGAATGTTTCGCTCCAAGTAACAGGCGGTACGACGATCTTCTTTACTCAAACTGGAAAATGGTGTGTTTGGCAGCAGTAAAAAGTTACTACACTGAATTCCAATCCTAATGGCTATTTCTTTAGGATGGAATTTTTGCTCGACGGTGAAGCCTTGAATATCTACAACAGCTATTCTCATGTTGACTCTTCGATTGATACTGAAGCAAAATCACATGTTCAGTTCCATTTTTTAAAAATTTCGCTGAGTGGGAGGTGTTCTATGACAGTGTCGTGCACAATTATGCAATAGGCTCTAGTATTTTGAGGAAATCCCTCGGATGCTTCGATTTCAAGTTTTACATCAACACTGGAACTTTTGATGCTCTCATCCCTTCTGGAACAATCGATGACAAAGAGAGCTTTGTCCGTGAAGACGGTGGAAGTGAGAAGAGGATTATGTTGATTGGTCATTTTGTAGCTGAGACCAAATTGTGAGTAGTTGAAATAAGCTTGCGAAAAATTCCCCTTTGCAAAATTCAAATGCATATTTTCCTTGGGGTAATTCTCACCGTTAAGAGTGAGCGTTATATTGGTAATATTCAAATGATTGAATATTGTTGGATCATTGTTGACTTTAGTGTAGTCACGATTTTTTTGGAAACATACAATTACATAGCGAGGGCTTTCGAGGAACGTCTTGACGGCCCATATTTCATTTTTTGCACCTTGTGTGAGAGCTGGCAGCATATGAAGTTCCCATTTTCTGAACGGTATGAGAATAGGAGTGTCTGCTTGGATAGCTTTCAAAAGTTGCAATTTAATTCGATCATGCGGAAAGAGTCGTTTACCTTTCAGTTCGATATTTTCAATTTCCAATATAACTTCCATTTTCGGTGTTAGTGCAGCAGGAGTCTCTTCTATTTTGAAATAGTTGCTATCATCTCTAGCTCGTACTAATCGAATGGTATGTTTACCGTAGGAAACACACTGATAATCGTTGAAGATATTCAAAAAATGCTTGATGGGTATGAGCATGTTGAATGTTAGATGAGTTGTGTTGATGACGCCTGTATTGTTGGGAAAAGTCCAACCGGAGGTGGCCAAGTGTTTGATATCTTCGTCGGTGTAGATGAGAAAGCCTCTAACAGTACTAACAATTCCAAGTTCACGAACAGCTTCCAATTCCTTACCACTTTGCTCATAACTAGCAGATTGAAACATGAAAGCACCAGCATTGTTTACGAATGACACCTTACCGTCCCCTTTAGTCTTCTCAACTTTTCCACTAATGAACAGCAGACTATCGTACAAAGCATCGTAGGCATCAGATTGATAGATGTTAATTTCAATAACATCGTTGTTGCGAAAAGATTTGACATATGGATAGTAGGTCCGCCATTCTATCTTCTGTATGGACTCATCGATTTGCGGTTTTCGGAAAATGTTGAACACTTGATTGGACAACATGATAACCAAGAGATTCCAGAAACAATTTATTTTCCGTTGTCAATAGTTGTCGACTAGTGAAGGTCTTGGTGAAGACTGACTTGGGGTATGGAGGTGTATTATTTTTATAGATAGTCAGCACCATACTTCCGCTTCAATTCCAAACGAATTATTATTTCTTCGTTTCGGAAATCAATGAGCCTAGAATGTTGGTCGAGCACTTGCAGCGTAATATTGTTTATTTCGTCTCTATGTGCAATAGGTAGGTAAATGGGGTGATTAGGTGTTTCGTCAATTGCATACCCCGGATCAACACCAACAGCAAATTCGTATATCGTATGAGTCGGTGTGTCGTTGTAGAAGGCTCCAAACGTAATGTTGCTATCTATGTGTATGGTGCGTACTTTAATGATATCCACAGGTAGATCGGATTCGTGATGTAAGTGGTTTGAGAAGAGTAGATGAAAAGCCCAGTATGTGAGCCAAGCTATTTGCAGGTCGGAAATCAATCTAGTGCTTCAGACAGAATATTTCACTTTTCAGCGTATTATTATTCGGTTTCAGATAGAAAAAATCCTCAGGGTTTTCCTTGAACGTTTTAGGCGTGATGTATTTGTTTATTAATTCTTCAATAACACCAATTTCGTAAGATCCAACAGGTATATCGATGCTTTTCTGTTTAGTTTTGTCAGCGTTTTCATAGTAGTAGAATTTCGTACCTTCTTCAATGTTGGGTATACTGTTGTACGAATGGAAACTGAGCAAAGCTAAAGTATATTCAGAATCAGAATCTAATCGAATGGGTGGATTGAAATCGATGGAGAGCGTCGAAGAACGACTCGTTAGCGTTAATATCATACATATGACTGATATAATGTCAGTATGACATCTCCTCAAATAATGATTGAAACAACAACATTTTACATAAAAATCATCTATTTCTACAATAATAACATTCTATTTGCGAACTCACAGGACCATAATACATTGCTTTTTGTAGCGATGACGCAGCTGATGTAGGTGGTGGTACCTCATGTCGGTAATGGATGAAACATGGTAAACAAATCTGCAAAGCGAATCGATGTTGGTAGTCCTTTGGTAATCTATGCCAAACATCCAATAATTCCCAAGGTTTAGCATTCTCAATCAAATAGTCGATCGATAAAGTTTTCAATTCAGCATCGGTTAAATCTCGCAAAGATTTATCTCCAACCATTTTTGCAGACATTATGGAGCAGAAACTGTAGGCACAGATGTCCGCAATTACTCTGGTCGAAGTTTTGATACTGATCATTGTTATATGTAATCGTTATACCCCCTCCAAAATATCTGACCAATTCCATTGGAGGTTTGAGATTACCTATTTCACCTATTTGATTTTATGAATGAATGTCATTACGATGTCATCGATGACATAAGCAGATCAAGCTTATTCCGTTACATTCAAAATCGTAATTCATGAATGAAGTGTGTGTATTTTCTATAATGTTATCCAATTTGGTACTGAAGAGCCTTAGGACAAGTGTCTCAAGGCGAAACACGGTGTATACCAGTTAGGGTGACAGTGTTCCATGTGAGTACAATTTATTACCATTCATTCAAAGTAGATATCATCTGAATGATATTTGATTCTTATTCCTCAACAAATGTTCGATATACAAACTGAATAGAGAAAAGTATCTTCTGTATAATTCAGTGTTCATATAGAAGTATTTGTTTCGAAAGAATTTTTTTTTCTTCCGTGTAATTCAATGTTTATATGAAAGTAGCTGTTCCTGGAGGACTTTCTTTCAGTTTGTGTCTGAAAGTTACTTCTTTGCATGATCTACACATCCATGTATAGAGTTACTTATTTTCAAATTGATTACTTCCTTCCTTTCTTTGGAAGATTCTCTCATACATTTTTTTGTATCAGATGGAGTAGTAGAAAGCCAAAAACTTTCTTTCCCAGAAATTAATCACTCCTAAAAATATAACCCTTTCAAATCAAGTTTTTTTGCTTTTTCAAGTAAAGACCTTGCCCTTTGCGTTGCTTTTGTTTCTTTGGAACAGACCAAATCCTCGAGGTGTTTTGCGTAGGTACAAACCGGAACCTTAATGTTCCATACCTTTATTGTGACGTTGATCTTCTTCAAGTTTCTTTTTAGCATTTTTAGCATCTATTACGGTTTTTGCGATAGCGCCTGCTCCACCTGCCAACGAACCCAAAGCTGAAAGGGCAGCGAATATAGGTATAAGGGGAAGGATTCCTCCAGATTGTGCTTCGAATGGTATTATCCTAGGCATCCGTATGTTTTTACGTCCTCCAGCTTGACTCAATGCCATTTCAGCAGCTCGCAAAGCCGAAGCACTAGATTTCTTAGTATTGGTAGGATGTGGTTCCTATTTTTGGTAATTTTTTGAAGCATATTACGTCGAAAGGACAACCCCATGCCGAGCTCACGTTTCGCTTTAATTGTTGTAGTTACGAGCCAAGCTGCAGTTTTTTCATCAAATCTAGCGTCCTTCGATTTAACGCGTTCCCAAGCTCTATTTTCCAACACTTGATCTGCTTTATGACGGTCTTCTAATGAGTCGCTTTGAGAGTACGCGATATCGTTATCTTTACAATATTCTTCCAAAGGATTTACACCGGTGTCCAATCTCTTTTTCAATTTGGTGCCTGGTCCGCAAAACTGATAACCAGGTAGATGTAATTCGAACGGGAGCTTATTGATAATCGAATTGACGACACCTGCACCGTAGTAAGTCAACATTGAGAATGATTGGGTGATGCCTGTGATGTTTTTATTCATAACCGTAGCGCACTCATTGTCCAGCATCACATCATGAAAGTCGTTCAACAAGACAAGACATTACCTATTGAAAATTTAGAATTTTTGAATGAAGCCAACAATAGTAGTGTAGTTGGGAAGCATGGTATATTATTACCCAATTCGTTTCGTGCAATCATTTGTGGGCCGAGTGGTTGTGGACAGACAAACGCTATCTTAACATTACTATTCCACCCGAATGGCGCCAAATTTGAAAATTTCTACGTATATTCAAAATCATTGTATCAACCTAAATATCAAGTGGTTCAAGAAATTTTCAGTAAAGTCAAGGGGTTGGGATATTATCCGTTCAGGGAAAATGAGGATATCATAAGCCCTCACGAAGCCAAATCAAATTCCATATTCATTTTCAATGATGTCGCATACGATGGCCAACAGAAAATTCTCGAATATTATTCTGTATGTAGGCATAAGAACATTGACGCCGCCTATCTTTGTCAGACATATTCAAAAATCCCCAAAAAATTGATACGAGACAATTGCAATATGATTGTATTTTTCAAACAGGATGAAATGAATTTGAAACATGCATTCGATGAACCCGTCTCTCCCGACATGTCTTTCGATGAATTCAAGAGAATGTGTGCCGAATGTTGGCAACATCGATATGGAACCGTTGTAATAATGAAAGATTTCGATAAGAATCGTGGACGTTATCGTCAAGTATTCGACAAATATATAAGTATACACAGTGTGTGATGTAGTATCATTCACCATCATGAAACCGTTGAGCAAAGAAGTTGATTTTATTCGAAAGAATAAAATCAACGAAATTGCACGCATCATTCGAAAAAAATATTTGGCTCTGAAATTGGGCAAATCCGAAAAAGATGAGTAATTGCAAAGATTTTTCAAACCTCTGTCTATTTCATTGAGGAAAATAGCTAATGAAACAGCAACACAGGCATCTAGTACCCCATTGAAAACTGAAGCAAAAACCGAAGTCAAACAAGAGACAGTGGAAGAGTCTGAAACTCCATTCCAATCCCTCGTACATGTTGCAGGTACAGATGAGGATGACGATGATAACGTCTTTAGCGGGTATGTAGAAAACGAAAAAGACGACAATGTTGCGTCAGGCATAAATGAACAAGTTTCAGAGGAATATATCGATCAATATCCGATAATGTCTCAACCGTACATTGGAAAACATTGGGGAAATGACAAGGAAATCGACAAAGTATATGGTCCCATACATGATGGGGTATCTTCAAAATGGTTCCTAGGCCAGAAGGAAATCGATTTTGACAAGCGTAGCGGATACATAAAATTGGCTGGTTATCACTGGAAAGGAACACCCGGTATATATGGACTGTTATTTCTCGACATGCCTGAAAATTATAACACTGAGGATTTGAATGTATACAAAAGGATTTTGAATTTATCGAGCGCTCACAAGAATTCGGCTGGGCATCTAAAAGGCACACAGAGATACAAGTACACCAACATAATCAAACCGTTGTTTCCTACAGCAGGAAATCGTCGTAAAACTGGTACTGGGTTTTTTCAACCTAAAACACCTCTTACTACTACTACTGCGATGACATCATGTCTACCCAAAACGTCACCTCTTGCAATGACATTCAATACGAAACCCATTGAATACATTTATTGGGACGATCCCAACGAGCTATGCGAACGTCTCAAATTATTGCTAGCCTCTCGAGATGCAGGAAATACTTCACACAACAATGAAATCATTGCCATTTTGAATTAACTCAAAGAGGCAAAAATAATTCTATAAGATACACTACGTTCCCCAATACATTATCATTTTCAAAATGGTTATCGATAAGTTTGGACGTAGCAACAGAAACAGAAAGCAAAAATTGCCAACGTCCTCTGGAGGGTGTTTGTTGCATTATACCTCAGGTGGTAATATTCATTGTGGTGATGTGAAATTGTGTCATGTGAAGAGCCCCACCACTGATTACGATGTTGCTAAAAAAAGTATGTGGATGGAACCGATAATGAGCTTGCTTCATTTATATATCAACTACCTAAGAAACACGAAAAAGAAATGATCCAAGTAAATGGAAAACTAACCAAATTCCAAGGTGATATCTCCAAACAAATTACCGAAATAAATTCGAAGGTACAATCTACCATCAAGGAAATCAAAAAGATACAAAATAAAGTTCAAGCATAACCATAATGAAAGAGCGGGGTTCACACATCTTCACCATCAGTCGTCATGACTTCCAAAGACAAGATTCAACTTGTCAACAAACTACATAAACCATTTGGAAAAAATTATCCTTGACGCCGTACAGTTATCAAAGGTATAGATGACTTATGGCAGATGGACTTGGCTGAGATGAGATCGTTCGCTCACCAAAATCGAAATTTCAAACTGATTCTAGTCGTCATAGATTGTTTTTCGAAATTTGTGTGGACTCGACCACTGAAATCAAAAACGGGAGAGGAAATTACGAAAACGTTTGCAGATATCTTGACACATACGAAACGTTGTCCAAAAAATTTACAAACCGATCAAGGTAAAGAATTTTACATCAATAAGTTTTGAACTTTGATGAAAAAATATGGAATAAATCACTACAATACGTACAGCATCACTGAGGCTTCTATGGTTGAACGTATCATTAGAACGTTAGAAGAGAGAATTTCAAATATTTCAGTCTGAATGGCACCTACAAATGGTTGAATGTCTTGCCTGAAATCACAAAATACTACAATGATACGCGATACTCGAAGACGGGCATACAACCTTCGAATATCACCAAAACTAACGAAAAACAAATTCTCCAATTAACATACACCCATCTGAAAATAGCTGGACCGAGAAAATTCAAAGTCGGTGATGTTGTACGAATCAGTAAGACGAAACACATTTTTGAAAAAGGCTATACACCCAATTGGACTACGGAATTATTCAAAATTATCAAAGTCAATATTACCAACCCCGCCACCTTCATGCTAGAAGATATGTAGGGTGCACCTATTAGGGGTGCTTTTTATGGAGAAGAATTACAAAAAACTGCAAATCTTGATATATGTCTCGTTGAGAAAGTCTTGAGGAAGAAAGATAAAAAAATGTACGTAAAATGGCTGGGTTCGGATAACAAACACAACAGTTGGATCGAAAATGTCGATTTTGTATAGAATCTTATGGAAAACAAGCACACTGACAATTTATTGGGTGGGCCTTTTGTGAAGAAATATTTGTGTGTTTAACGAACGCACAATATCTGAAACGGACCACGTGATCTGAAGCTATAAGAGCGCATGCAAACACAGATGGATATTCAGTTTGAAAATGTCTCTCGATAGTGGTTACGGTAGTGAAGTTGAAGTAATGTTCGACAGTGATGGTGAAGATTACAATGGAACTTTAAATGCAATAGACAGAGCGTTGGAGCAATACGAAATGGCTGCTCGAAACGAACATCAATTGCTGTTGATGGCATTTCCCATGTCATCTTATGAAATTCGATGTGGCCTAAGTCCATGCAGAGACTTCAGCCCATGCATAATTTTGAAGTAGCAGTTTTCCATTCGTTCCATCAATTTAACAAGTTATGAATGGGCGAGCCTAATTGGCATCCTGCAATAAATGAAGGAAAATTTCTTTGAATCACAAATCGATGGATATGTAGACGAATATGATCCAATTACAACAGGTTGCGGGGATTACATTTACGTCACACAGTACATCGAAAGTAATACCAAACAAGTTTCCATTTCCAAGGACACCACGAACATGGAGCTGTTTCAACGAGATGTAAACGAGATCCTGAATACTCACCTTGGTGTGCTCTCTGATCGTATCGCTATGCTGGATGTTTTGAACTTTTGTGATTATTATCGAGGTGTTTTCAATATAATAAAATCATGGTTACGTGAGAATAAAACTAATTTAACTTTGGAAGAAATCATTCCAATCATAGCAGGTTTTTGTCAAGCCTCAGCTCTAGATAGTCTGTATGCTAATGCTTTACGTGAATATTTATTTTATTATAAACAAAAAATAGTGTATGATTTATGTAATAAATGAGAAAATGTTGCAACATTTGTTTCATTTAATGTATAAGTTGAAAAAAAATTTCAGCTTTAAAAAGTTATTTGCTGGAATAAAACACCAAAATCTCAATATATATATATATATATATATATATATATATATATATATATATATATATATATATATATATATATATATATATATATTGTATTCAAATTTTATCAACGTGTGTGTACAAGAATAAATAAGTATACAAAATTTCGAAATATTTCATTCAAATTATATCAACATGTACATGTACAATAATAAATACAAAAACTGAAATACTCGAACATATTTCTGTTTGCAGTCAATTCTGGAAAAGTTGGTTGTCTCCTACCGCTGTTGAAAATTCTCAGAGTAACACACACATATCAGTCATATTCAAACAAGGACAAAATTTATCAATGAATCATATCAATAGAAATAAAATCCGAATGATAACCTCATTTCAAGCTATAGTTCCTCCAAGGTAAAGTGTCGGATGATTTTGAGATTAATTTTCGTTTATCGTCGTGTGGACTCTAGCCTATTTTCACCTGCTTGCTACTGAAAACGTTGTGAGCTTATGATCGAATAGTGAACTGCTCACATATTTTTTTTTAATTTCTGAGACAATCGATATAATTTGAAATCAATTTTATTTTTGACTACATTATATCGAATTCCCTTTGATTTTTTTTATAACTTTTCCACCCTGCACTTTGTAGGTGTACATTTTGGAACGTAACCCTGCAAAGTGCGTGATGATTTTACCATTTGCTTCATCTCTCATTAACCCAGGAATTTTTTTATTCACGAGTGGAATTTGAAACTTATTATCGGGCGAATAATCGGAAGTATCAAATTTTGATGAGTTCTGAATAGACAACTTCACACCTTATTTCGTAGATGAAGCTATCTGTATCTGTATACATTAACTTGCAATTTTCTATACCTAGAGTGGGCACCATGAAATCGTAATGGAAATCAAACATGCATGTTTTTGAAATATCTAAAATTGCCATTCCGATGTACAGAGGTTCATTGAAAACAAGTTCAGTCTTTTTCAATTCAATAGCCTCCAAGTCTGTATCGAAAACGGTTCGACTCTGAAATCGAGGGCTCGCAATTATATTGTTGGCGCCATAACGACCATTCCACGAATTCACAAGTTTGACCACCCTGTGTAATCGAATGTTTTCCATCGTTTTCCCAAAAATAGCATTTACCATTAGTTTATATAGATTTTTGCCAAAAGAACTGGTAGCTGCAGCCCTTAGACGAGTATTCAACTCGATGTAGGGACGCAGCCATGCAGATTGTTTGAATTTCAAAACCCGATGAATTTCGGTTAGAATCAAACCGTTTTTCAATGCTTGTTCCAAGTTGCGATAATGCATAATATATTTGTCTTTATGATACAGGGTACCCATTAATTTCTTTAGTTTGGAATTTGGTGGTGCTTGATGCTCTGGATAAAACGAAAAATCTTTATGTGAATCATGTAATCTCTCAGGGTATTCCAAATCAACTTCCAATATGTAGCCTTCTGAAGCATTGTCAGGAATTTCAGTTACATCTTTGTCAGAATTTTCCACCCACTGAAAACCGACGTAAGGTAAAAATTCTGACATTGCCCACCCATATAAATTATTGACGTCTAAATATAAAAGATATTTTGGAGGTTTTTCGGGATTGTATGCTTCCATATATTTATTGTTTGCTTCAGAATATCTATTTGAACAAACCGATATTCCGCCCCTTATGTTCTACAAACATAATCATGCCAATGTCTTTTAAAATTTGTAATTTACACTTCGTATACTTCAACATGGCATCCCACGTGTACCCAGGTATAGTATAATACCATGCGAGATCCAACCCATAAGTTGCCATGCTTTTTTGTCGAGAATTTTCAAAAACGTCTGCCAGTATTAAAATATCTGTTTCCAAATATTGGTCCGCATACGATCCCAAATTTGTAATTCCGAATGATTCCCAAACATTTTGTAATGACTAAATTCTTTTTTTTAAATTTCCAAATCATTTTGATCCAATGTGGATACTAATTCATCCAACGATGTTCCCATGAATCGAAAAGAATCTATAAATCGAAATTTAATTTTAGTTTCAGCATCCTTCTGTGTAAAGGAAATGCATTCTTCTTTATTTGAGGAAAGTATGCTCACACAGCCTTTTTTTGAGATATCTCTGATAATGAAGTGACTGTCGTATCCTGAAAGATTATGAAAAGTAATGGGTACCACGAATAATTTTCGAGACTTGACATTACAGAGGGCTTGGTGCGCAAAACCGCGGAATGCCCCCGTATAGTGATCGTGATCGTACACGATAACATCTTTGGGGGCACTGTCATCGGCTCAATATTCTTAATTTTAGATTCAACAAATTTTGCAATATCAGACAACTCATCGGTAAACCATTTCATACAGTCTTCAACCTCGATAGCTTTTAAAATAAGAGAGACTGTCGTCATAGGAACACTTGAAGTAGTAGCCTGCACTGAAAGGTATATGTTTTTGGTATTTTGTGGTTTTGTTAGATATGCTCTCGTTACATTTTTCCAATAGTGACTCGAAATCAGCAAAAATTATAAACGGGCATTTTTGTTTATAAACATAATTTCGAAATTCCACATAACCGTATGTAGGAAAGGAAATTTTACAATATTTTGCTTTTTCGCACAAAACAGTATGATCATTTAATTTTTGCTGACTTGAAAAATAATTTAGGCATCTATCACAAATTTTTTTTCTTTCCATTTTTGTACAATTGTCTACTTAATAATCGGGACATGTCTTTGATCCAACAATAATGGAATTTAATTTCAGTCTCGTCATCGTCATTAATGGGTGGAGCCTCATAATCGTTCAATTTTGGAAAATATCTGTCTTGAATTAATAACAAATTAACATGTCTGTCTCGTTTTGTTGTCGTGATTCTGGCAGGTACCACTAGAAAAAATGATTTTTCCTTTGCTTGATTCAATTCCAAAGTGTAAACATTAACAGAAATATCATTAAGTTTTTCAAATTTGGAAATTTGATGTAAGTCCATTGGAGTATTTAGCCCTGTAGTATTCAGAACCGTAGAATAGTGTGGATATTTTGACACTCTATTAGAATGTATTGCTACAGGATACAAGGCGCTAATAATACTCCAAAAGAAGCACATTTCGTCATTGTTTTGTACATTAATGCATGCCTTCTTCCTTGTGATTTCTTGTGGCAATGGAATGGAAGAAGAACCGTTACCAATCACATATTTGTTAATTGCTACTTCCAACAAAAGAATTTTACTCAAAGCCCACCCCGACAATTGTTCTTCAAATTCGCCTAATTTATTCAATATAACATCCACAGCGTTTTCATTGTACCAAGCAGCCAAGTCCGTACCTGAATCGATAACTTTATTTGGTTTACTGAAATATTTACGATCAACAATTTCCTCATCATTCGACTTTTTAATAAAATCTCCTGAAAATGTAAAATTAACTTTGAGACATGACATTTGTTTTAAAATTTTGAAAATCTCACCTTTGAATAATTAAAAAGCATCGCCTAGAAACTTTTTAGGATCTTTATGAGTTAAATTGATGATTACCCCCGTTGTTACTCTACTATTGAAAACATTGTTAACATTTTGCCACTTCACCCTGGTGCTTCGTCGTTTCAAACCCGAGCCTATACGTTTATTATTCATCATTTTTATAATCACTTTGAAGCGTTTCAATTCCCCAATTTGTGTAATTATTTTCTTTTTTTCCCCAACCGAAAATTTTATTTTTTTCATAGCTAAAACGCATTTCTTTATATGTTTGTTAATAAATTCTATAGCTTGTTTGACAATATGATCCGAATAATTATCTTTGATGTGTAAAATGTACTTATCAATTACCGACTTGATTTTTGGAAAATCGACCATTTGGATTTTATTTATTGACATGACTCACCGATATTTTGTTCACAAATGAAATTCTAGCTGTTATGAGTCGGTTTTGGAAGCTGCAGAGAATTGAATTTTGTTCTGTGGACACTGTTGAGATGGTTCTGGAAGCTGCTGTAATTTGAAAGTCGTTCTGGAAAGGTTGCTAAGTTGAATTTGGATGTAGTTGTTGAGATGACTGAACTGATACTGCACACGTTGATGTAGTGTTCTGAAATAAATTTGATTTTCAATGCAAATATATACCAGAGAAAAATAATATTCAAGAGTGGGGGTAATGTGTTTCATGGAGTGATTGTGAAAAATGATCGAGTTACAGTTATAATTAAAAAAATCAACTGTCATTCAAAACAACGAATTTAAAACACATATTCTGCAAGTACTAAACACATAAAATATATTGAAAACACTTCTTTGTGCGGATCATATCTATGAATGAAAAACATTTTGAGTCGAACAAAAAATATAGTATACAACCACAAACTCTATACATATATTGAACAAAGAAAAATTGCAGTACTAACCTTAATTTCGTACAATTTCAAATGAAACAACACGACAGCGTATTTTCCTGATACAAAATTCTTCTAAATGGGAGTGATACTCCTTCGTCACTCGGTATGGTAACAAATTGTTGTTGTTATTAATTGGCTCCCTCTTCACGACTGAATTTGAATTTCATGAAATCCACCTGCGAGAAACCAAAAATAAAAAAACAATGTTTCAAATTATACGAACACTCAATAAACAACAACATGAATGAAAGTTATTCGTAACTTACTATGCGTTTTATTCAACTAGAAAGCTGCTCACAAAATCAGCTTCTGTTTACTACTTAATAAATGTGTATATAGGCAAGATATGGCATTGTCAAAGGCAAATAGATAAAATACGAGAAAAACTCTTATTCAGTTTGGATGATTCTCGAGTAAAATTCATAATCACGTTTTCGGTTATGAGGCTGCCATCTAACATCAAAACAATTTGTACGATACAAGAATTACTGTGAAAGATAGTTTTCGAGAAAAATGGATGTTAGCAATTACCGGTTCTTATCTTTTATTCATTATTAAGGATTGAGAAATATCAGTAATTGTTATTTCTTATCTTCTGACGTATGTAGGATAAAAAAAGTAGACCAGGCTTGGCTTGAGGAATACGTAAATACCTCTGAACCGTTTTGTATTACAAAATAATTGAAAAAAACGTTAATCCTCAAAAACTATGTTTAGAAAAACACTCCAGTATATTAATCTGAGAAAAATTTTGGAAAATTAATGATAACTCAACAACAACTCTCACGACCTTTGAATTAAATTAAATTTGAATGAATTCTTTTGTGAAAAAGTCAAAAACGTATAAAAAATCTTGCAATAAAAACTCATAAAGTGAACGTGAAAAACACTTACTTTCAGATAAAATCGTTGCACTTGTCACTAGTATCACTGATACAACTAACTCATCATTTCGCCTCGCAGGAGGTATTTATGGAAAATAAGTGATGACATATTTCAAAACCAAACAAAGAGCCTTTGTTCCGTCGCTTTGAGAACTGCATATCTCTGGGTTCTGATTCAGCATTGACAGTGATCAATGTCACCTTGGGTAAGAATAGGAAAATAGGTGATGACATATTATGCAATCAAATAAAGAGCCTTTGTTTCGTCACTTTGAGCCACGTGTCTGGCTTTACCGATAAGTGATAGCGATAATTCTGCATACCTATATTATATATTTCTACCAACTTGAAATGAAACAACATTTACTCAATGAAAATATTCATTTTTTTTATTAAATTTCATAATTGTTGTACAACTCTAATCAAAATTTTTTCTCTAGCCTTGTTGCGTATTCTGGAAAAAATTCAACAGTTTTTTTTTTAAATGACGAAGATCTTGAAATATCTTTTTCAATTCACATTTGAATGGTGTATTCTTTGGAATTGCGCCTGCGCAAATACTGTTAACTGACCCTCATTGACTGATGTCGAACGAATCGATTTCCATTGTTTACACTAGCCTTCACGCATATGTCCTTGGAATTTCACCCACATTCGGTACGTTTACATATTGAACAGAAATTATTGTAGTCGGAAGTACAAAATTTGTTTTTCAGCATCGTTGACGACATATTCTACACTCTGAGGCTGAAACACTTTGTCTTGAATGTGTAAATTATTCAACTGCTTGAGAATCATTTTCTTTTCCTCATATAATTGAATATCTTCACTTATTTGTTGGGCAAGTCTCTCAAATTCCTCTACTTTAGTCTGTATTCTCTGAATGCCATTTTATGAATAATTTTTGTTTACCAACGACGTACAGAACATCGTTTTCCTTCGAAACTATGCAAAACAACGTATGTTGAAATGTCATTGTCGAATACTTCGCTCCTCCATTGCCCTCACGTTGAGTCCACAACGCTTAACCACTCAACACTTTTGGATCTTCTCTTTCTCCTGATGATGCTAACTTGGTTAACAAAGATACGAGACGTAGTGCCCTTTTGGCATGTTGGAATGCTTGACTTCTGTTGAACCGACATGTTTTCTCTTAAATATATATTTTGACGCACCCTGTACACTTCGACGTCATGTTTGTTTTCAATGATGTATTTCGAGACACCCCGTATACAATGACGGATCGCAGGTTAAGTTGTCATATTTTTTCTTAAATCTGATTCATTATTATAAAATATATCATTTTCGCGCTTCCAATTTTCGTCGAGTAGTTCACGCTTAATTTTCAAACCGGCAACGCTACATTGCCCCATAAACAATGATTTATTGTACAACTGACAACACCTGCTTGCACTAGCAACCGGTAAATCTCGATATCATCTCCATCTCTTTTTGCATCGATTACGTCACACGCGTCTCTCGCTCTTACACACACATACACATCTTTACATGAAATATTAATCATTTCCCAAATCTAAGTATATTTTCTTATCTTCAACAAGATAACGACGATTACATTCTACGGAAATCAAAAAAAAATGCTGTCAAGTATAATGAATGAGTCAATTTCGGTCCCGACAAAACTAACGCTATAAATACCCAACATTCGCAGTTAACTTCAATATCTTACGTTGGTGTAGAGGCTAAGGACAATGTCTACCACGCGGACGATACAGGTTCAAATCTCATAACTATAAACTTTTTCCAATTAAAATCACGTGACTGGAACGTGACAAGGGGGCCGAGGGATGAGGCAGAGTCGCAAGAGGGCCTGAGCGGTGATGTGGAGTACTAGGGGGGCCGATAGGTTAGGTGGAGTACCAAGGGGGCCGAGGGGTGGAGTTCCACGCTTAAATCGCTACGATACTTGTTCCATCCTGCGTCGATTTCGATGACGTTTTGTTGATTTTCTTGATATCATATTGTATCTTCGCTAAATCCGAATTCATTTTGGAAATTTGTTTGGAGATATCACCTTAAAAGTGCTTCATCATGTCGTTTTGTTCAATTCTCAAAGTTTTGTTATGCGAATGAACCAAATCGGTAATTTCTGTTATTTTCTCAACAAATCCGTTTAAATATTCTCAATATTACTTAAATATTGCTGATTGAATTTTTGGTTACGCGCCACCGCCTCGTTATTGCGTACCATATTTGTTTGTAACATTTGAACAAAGTTGATATTGAATGTTTGAAATTTATTGGCTAATCGTTTGTTCACATTCTCCTGTTCTTGAATATCATTACTCATTTTTGTTACTTCATCATTAACTTGAGTTATTTGATGTTGACATTGATCGACTTGCCTTCACATTTTTGTTGGATATTCATTTACTTGGGCTGTTTTTGATGTCGACCGCTTCCATTCTGTATAATCGCATCAATTTCTTTCTCAACTTCATTCATGTACTCTTTGTACTGCATCTGATGCGTTCGTAGGTTTTTTCACATTACATAATTTCAAATATCGAAATCAATGTTGCCATCGGGTGTGTGTAGCAAACCTCCACCAGTGCCTACTGCTGATGTTGCCAATTGCTTTCGCTCTCTATTGTAGCTGTGTCAAAACTTGTCGAGAGTCACGATGGAAATGTGACACACACTGATAAGATTCATATATTGTGCGTTTTGTCTAAGCGACCTAGATATGGTTGTTTCAACACATTCAATTTTTGTTGAATTATTGATACGTTTATTGTGACGAAAATGAACGTTTTATCGCATCGAGTTTTTGACATTTTTTTGACGCAATTTTCGTGTCAATTTTGCATTATTTTTTGTAGCATGTTACAATGTGAATCAAATGTGTTTTTGCACGAAATGATGCTTTTAAAAATACGTTTTTTTCGTTGCGATTATAGTGACAGAAATGATCGCTTTATCGCATTGAATGCTGTCAATTTTGCATTATCGCATCGAATTTCTGGAATGAAATACATGTTATTTTGAATCATTTATTACTGAATAATGTTGGCTTCTCTGAGTTCATTGAATATAGCTGTAATTTCATTGTCATGTGACGTATTTCCAGCATCTTTCGAAGCTATAAGCAGCTTTAATCTATCGCATAACTCGTTCGGATCATCCCAATGCACATAGGCGAAGGGCTTGTCATTATATATCCAACGATCATGCGTTGAAACGTTAGACCCTCGTTACCGTTTTTTTCTCGAACGAAAATGCTGCTCTGTGCCCTTCTGGCATGTTGAATCGCACGTTGAAACTTTAGACCCTGCTAATCATCGCCGTTGATGACGTCATTTTTCCCACGCTCAATTTCAAAAGACCGGCAACGCCACATCGCCCCCATAAACAACGCCGAACTGTTTGCGCTGCCAAACGTTTGTTATTTTTGAAACGGATCAGCTCGATACCATTTCCATCTGTCTCACACTGCTATGACAAACCGACCCCTCTCACTTCTACACACACGCTCTCATGAAAACACATCATCTCGCTCTGACACACACACTCTTATGCAAAAACAAATTTGAGGTTATGTGCAAAAATTGAGATACCTTTCGCCTTGTATTTCTACTATGAATACTTTTTTTTTCCAAATCCCGAATCATTTTGATCCAATGTGGATACTAATTCATCCAACGACGTTTCCATGAATCGAAAAGAATCTATAAATCAAAATTTAATTTTAGTTTCAACATCTTTCGGTGTAAAAGTACTGTATTTTTCTTCATTTCAGGGAAGTATGCTCACACATCCTCTTTTTGCGATATCTCTTATAATACAGTGACTGTCATATCCTGAAAGATCATGAAAAGTAATGGGTACCACGGATTATTTTCGAAAATTGACATTACATGGGGCTTGGTGTGCAAATCCGCGGAATGCCTCCGTATAATGATCATGCACGATAACATCTTTGGGGGTGAACGGTTTTTCGCAAGTCGTTGCAGCACCGATACAATTCAAAGGCACTGTCATTAGCTCAATATTCTTTATTTTTTATTCAACAAATTTTGCAGTATCGGACAACTCATCGGCAAACCATTTCATACAGTGTTCAATTCGATATCTTTTGGAATGAGAAAGACTGCCATACGAATACTTAACCCTTGAGTGCACGGGTTGGGTCTGACATACACAGCCTATTACGTTTGAGCGCTCCCCTCTTGAACGCGGCTCATATGATTGCCGTCTTCTACAGTACCTTCCTATCTTCAGTAGACCTTTATATCCTGAGAAGTTTGTTTCGCTTGCACTTTCAGTTCCCGCTAATTCAGACCATCGGTGTATATCAGACCCAACCCGTGTCTTCGTGGTAAGATTTTTTTCAAACTCATTTCGATGAAATGTATTGAAACGCTCATTTCACAGCTTTCATGATGAATGATCCCTACGAAAGAGAGATACGAGAGTTGCAATCTATGTTTGATGAAGTGTTGACTGACGAAGAAGTCAAATCTGATGATGATTCTGAGACGGATGATATGGAGATGTTGGAGGATAGAACAAACATTATAAGTACTCTTGAAACAGATTCAGAACAGGAGCTGAGTACGGATGATGAAGAGAAAGGAATGATTGTAGATATGGATCAACGTCGTGGTATACATCGTCACCTGTCTTATTATGGAAAAACTGGTTTTCAATGGAATAAGTGCTGCTTTCCAAAGAATGTTCGAACTAGGCAACATAATCTGACAAAAAAGCTGCCAGGTGTTATTGGCGTTGCAAAAAACGCAAAAACTGCTATGGAAACTTGGAAGCTATTTTTTTCGGATAACATAGTACAGAAAATAGTTGAATATACCAATCAGTTCATTGAAAAAGTAGCTTATTCATATGAAGATAAATACGACGTACGTTACACAGATATAACGGAAATCAAAGCACTAATCGGCCTGTTATATTTAGCTGGTGTCCATGAAGGAGGTCGAACCACTATTTACGAATTATGGGTAACAGATGGTACTGGTCTGGAGATATTCCCAGCAGTTATGGCTAAAAGAAGATTCCGCTTTGTGATAAGATGGTTACACTTTGATGATGTCGATACACGTGAAGAGAGGAAAAAAACCTACAATCTTGCACCTATTAGGGAATTGTTTGAGGAAGTAAATGGAAAATTCAGAAATCATTACTCGCCAGGAGAATACGTCACGATTGATGAAATGCTATCAGCCTTCCGTGGCTGATGTGCCTTCCAATTCTACATACCTAATAAACCTGCAAGATATGGAATAAAAATATATTCGCTTGTAGATACTATGTTGCATTATACGTTCAACATGGAAGTGTATACAGGAACCCAACCAGCTGGACCATACCAAGTGAGCAATAAATCTCTTGATGTTGTTGTCAGAATGACAGAGCCCATCCATGATAGCAAAAGAAACATCACGATGGATAATGGGTTCACCTCTATCCCCTTAGCACGATCACTATTGACTGATCATAAATTGACTCTTCTGGGAACTTTACGCAAGAATAAAGTGGAAATTCCACCAGAATTTCTAACAGTGCGAAGACCTGCTAAAACTAGTATGTTTGCTTTCACTAAAGACATGACTTCAGTATCTTATAAACCGAAAAAAAATAAATCAGTTGTATTACTGTCTACTATGCATCATGACGATAAAATCGACGAAAGTACTGGAGATAAAAATAAGCCAGAAATGATCACCCTGTATAATGCGACAAAAGCGGGGGTAGATAGTGTGGATCAAATGGTGGCATCATACGATGTATCAAGAAATACTAGGAGATGACCAATGACAATATTTTATTCCGTGCTCAACGTCAGTGCAATAAATTCGTGCCTCATATATAGGACCAACAATAAGGATATGGTTATCACAAAAACAGGAAGGAGAAAATACCGGAAACAACTAGGAATGAGTTTAGTTACGGAACAGCTAAAGAGAAGAGCTATTGACAAACAAATATCAAGAGATGTAAGGCTGAAAGCTGCGAAGTTTAGTGGACAGAGTTTGGTTGAGCAAGCAGATCCACTACAAGGAACATATCGAAGATGTGTCTTTTTCCGAAATCGCAAAACAAGATTTTTCTGTCACATCTGTAAAAAAATGATTTGTATGGAACATTCCAAGCATACATGCCCAGACTGCGCTCAAAATGAATTTTCTTTTATGGTAATGAAATATATCGGAATACTTGTTTTTGGTTAATAGTGAGAGTAACAATAAACATAATTTTGCATGAACAGTATCAATTCAATTTATTTAAAAAAGATAATGATAATAACAAATGTGTGTATCTCAGAACCAACCCGTCCTTTCTTGGTATATTTTTTTACACGTTTACTCAAGGGTTGAAGTAGTAGCCTGCATTGAACGGTATATGTTTCCAAAAACATATACCGTTCAATACTAATACCACAAAATACCAATATTTTGTAGTGTTAGATAGATGTGCTTCCATTATATTTTTCCAACAGTGACTCGAAATCAGCACAAATAATTATAAACGGGCATTTTTGTTTATGAACATTATTTTGAAACTCTACATAATCATATGTAGGAAAGGACATTTTACACACGTATTCACTTTTTCGCATTTGAAGAATAATTGAGGCATCTATCACGAAACATTTTTTTTCATTTTTGTACAATTGACTATTTAATAATCGGGACATGTGTTTGATCCAACAATAATTGAATTCAATTTCAGTCTCGTCATCATAATTGATATGTGAAGCCTCATAATCAATCATAATCATAATTAATATTTGCCTTGGATTATTAACAAATTAACATGTCCATCTCGTTTTGCTGTCTTGAGTATGACAGGTACTACTACATAAAATGATCTTTTCTTTTCTTGATTCAATCCACAAGTATGAACATATACAGAAATATTATTAGTTTTTTCAAATTTGGAAATTGAATGTAAATTGGAGTATTCAGCCCTGTAGAATAGTGTGGATATTTTGACAATCTTTGTGGATGTTTTGCTACAGGATATAAATCGCTAATGATATTTCAAAAGAAGCATATTTCGTCATCATTTTGTAAATTATTGCATGCCTCCTTTCTTGCGATTTTTTTGCGGCAATGGAATGAAAGAAGAACCGTTACCAATCACATATTCATTTATTGCTACTTCCAACAAAAGAATTTCACTCAAAACCACCTCGACTGTTGTTTTTCAAATCCACGTAATATATTCAATATTACATCCATAGCATTTTCATTGTACCAAGTCCGTACTTGAATCGATAACTTTATTTGGCGTATTGAAATATTTACGATCAACAATATCCACATCATTCGCATGACATTTGTTTTTAAATTTTGGAAATATCATGTTTGAATAATGGAAAAGCATTTCAATTCTTCAATTTTTTTAATTATTTTTTTCCAAAACGAAAATTTAATTTTTTTCATAGCTGAAACGCATTTCTTTATATGATTATTGATGAATTGTATAGCTTGTTTGACAATATAATCTGAATCATTTTATCTTTGATAAGTAAAGGGTATCCATCAATAACCGACTTGGTTTTGGAAAATCAATCATTTGGATTTTATTTATGACTTACCGATATTTTGTTCACCAATGAAATTCTTGGTGTGATGAGTCGGTTTTGGAAGCTGCAGAGATTTGAAGCTCGTTCTGAGAAGACTATTGAGATGGTTCTGGAAGCTGTTGAGATTTATAGTCCGTTCTGGAAAGGTTGCTGAGACACTTTTGGATATAGTTGTTGATATGACTCTGAACTGATACTGCAGACGTTGATGTTGTGTTCTGAAATGAATTCGATTCTCAATATAAACATACACTAAAAAAAATTAATTCAAGAGTGAGGGTAATGTCTTACATGAAGTTGTTATCAAAAATGACTGGGATATGGCAGATTGTTGGCTGTCTAGAGAAACGTTCTCCTCAAAACAAAAAGTTTTCAGTGGTTTATTCCGCGTTTTGTATAGTGAATTCCAGTTTTATATGGGCAGAAATCCCTGCATAATACACTAGTGTAAGTTTGAACTTTGCATGATTAGCGATAGAGGCGTTATATGAATGAACTTCGCAATAAATAGATTTTAATAATAAGTGAGGAAAAGAAGTAATAATATAGAGAAATGAGTCGATCCAGTGATGAAATCTACAATATTTTATTGAAAATCAAATGAGAGATCAGCGAAATGCGTGTAAAAATTATCGATCTGTGCACAGGGGAAGAGAGACTGGAACAAAAGTTACGTGAACTAGAGAAACGATTGGAATCCAGTGAGAGACAACAGAAGAAGTATAACCTGATACTTTATGGCGTGCAAGAGAACAAAGACGATAACAAAGAAGTACTTCGCATATTTAATCAAATTTTGAAATTGAGTTGTGACAAAGCAGCGATCAGAGATTTGTACCGAATCGGAAGACAATAAAAGAAGACTAGTGATTATCGAGCTAACCCATTACTTCCTGAAACAATCAATTCTCCAAAATATCAGTTCTCAAGCAGAACAACTGAAGTTGAATGATATTAGCATCTCTCGAAATTATAGACAGAGTGATTATAATAAACGCAAAGTACTTCTTGAGCATCTCAGAGCAGCCCGCCAGAGAAACTTAAAAGCAAAATTAGTAGAAACGAACCTCATAATCAACAACCAAGTATATACCTACGAGAAAGTCACAAACAAAACAAACCCGTCTGAAACCGTGACTGCAGGCAATAGTGGAATAGAGAAGATTACCACCTTCATTCCCCCAAGAAAGATAAACTACGAGATCTGGACACCAACACAGAATTTATCTACAAAATCGCAACCAGACAACAAAAGAAAACTCATTTCATGAACAAGTGAATCTTCTCTTCATGTCCTACTTCTTTTGTGTATTTGATATCAAATAGGTCGAAATCTTTTTTGTGTTTGCTTTATCTTATCTCAATACTTGAATGTATCTACCCTCAGTCAAATTCAAACATGCATCTGGGACATTTGAACGTGAGGTCTTCAATGGTACACTTTAATATAATAAAAAATTTCATATTGCAACAACAGTTCGAAATTTTTGTTGTTATGTTGTCTACGGAATAACTTGAAAAAAGCTTCGCTAAGTGTATTAAATACAGAGATTTCTGCAATTTCAAAATGGATACCCTCACAACTTCCTTTCACTCAGTTGAATATTACGGATACAATTATTCACGGATACAATGAATTTGATGAAATGGTGAATTTTCTCAATAACTCACTGCTAAGTATTTTTGACCAATGTGCTCCAGTACCAACTAATCGCGTAACTAAACCACCCGCACCTTGGCGGACTGATGTTATGAAGATCATGATGAAAGAAAGAGACAAAGCATATAGCAAATGCAAAAAATTCAAATTCCCAGCTGATTGGAACTATTATAAGACATTAATAAATTTCACAAAACAATCAATAATACGTGAGAAAAAAGCATACTTTGACTATGTGTCACATCAAAACAATCTCTGAGGAAGGCCCTGCGGCAATTGACTACTCATCAAAAACCTGACATAACATTACCAGATGATTTGATAGATGTCAATGCAATAAATAAACTCTTCACAACTGCTCCCAACGTTGTTAAAAGCAAAGGTCATACAGACTTACTCAATGAATATAAACAAGATTCATATAATCAGAAAGGCACTTTTGTGTTTAGTACTGTGGGGAACGTGGAAGTACTTAAATATATAAACTCAATAAAAAGTAACGCAGTGGGCTCCGATATAGTGACCTTGAAAATGCTTGATTGGATTTCTGATTTTCTTATTGATTATATAACATACATATACAATCATTGCATGAATAACTCAACATTCCCTACGTCTTGGAAATTGTCACTTGTGATCCCCTTAGCAAAAATAACGAATCCTACCAATATCAACCATTTAAGACCAATCAGTCTTCTTCCAGTTCTAGCTGAAACATTTAAAAAAATTCATTCAGTCGAATCAATGAATACGTAATGAAACATAATATTATACCACCGATGCAGTGTGGCTTCAGGGAAGGATTTAGCATGACCACAGCTCTAACAAATATTCTCGATGATATTTTTTAGGGTAATTGATGAAAGAAAGGTTACTTGTCTGATCCTGCTGGATTACAGCAAGACCTTTGATACCATGGAGCATGAGGTTTTCTTTAGTAAATTAAAATTCTTTGGATTCCACCCTGCTTCAGTGAAACTATTGGAATGTTACTTGAATAGAAGAACGCAGAGAGTGGTTAATGACCCTGAATCCTCAAATACTCGAGCCATGGCGTTTCACAAGGATCAATATTGGGCCCACTGTTATTTTCTTTGTACATCTCAGATTTTCATTCATTCGTCAAATACTGCCACATACACCACTACGCGGACGATACCCAGCTGTACAAATCTTTCAATGAAGTGAAACCTGATGTTTGGACTTGGGGTTACCACATAAGTGGGCACCACCTCCGTCATGTACCTTACTGGCTCACATTCAGGTAAAATTAATGGTTTCGGACGGAAACATCCTTTCGGTTGTCGCCGTCGGCAAAAATCCTCGATTTTTGCGTTTTGTTCCGATTGGGAACAAAAATGCGAATTTCTTGATTTCTGGGCCGATCTCAGCATAGGAGATTCGTTGGCCACGCGCGTCACGCGGAGCCCTAATTGGGGCGCGCTATGGGGATGATCCCTTTTCGAGATCGCTCTCGGTGTGGTCAATACTGCTCTCATCTCGAGCAGTTGACGGAGATTGATCTGGGACTCGCTCCCTGTCTTGGACATCACCTCTTCTCGAAGAAGACGTTCATTTTCTCGTAATAACATCTCCTGACGTTCTCTTGCAAATGTTTCCTGATCCATTCGCAACGTATTCGGTGTATTTAAATTGCTAAAGCGGTTTGATAAAATTTCACTATTTCGCGGAGTTTTTTCGCGATTCGAGGACTCTGTCCTTTGTGTCATGTCGAGTTCTATAGCTACTCGACTTGCTGAAAAACCACCAATGCCCAGGGTTTGTCACTCTGCGACCACGGGAGAGGTACTAGTGTCCTCGTGCGCAAAAAGTCTACGTTGAGTAGAGTGTACCCTCAGACTGGCCGACTTTACCGGAGTTCTCGGAATACTGTTTCCTGAGAAAACAGAGTCCTGGGGAGTTCCGCGTCTGCTTGTAGAAGTCGCACTCAGGCGGCTAAGCGTGTCTGACAAGGAACTTAATTGACCGAAGCTTATGGTCTCGCGATTTGGCACTGGTGTATTTTCTGCAATCGGCGCTAGAGCTTGTCTTGCCCTAGTCTGCATTTCGATTACAAACTTTCCCTAAAATGACTCTGACGAGGAAATAGTCAGAGGGAAGGATTCACGGAAATCTAATATTTTTAGGTTCACCCTTGGATCTCGAAAGCTACTTTCCTATCCAAGGCCTACAGGGTATACTGAGCTAGTGATTTAGGAACAAGGAGCCTAACGGTTGAACAGCACCCTAGGATGAGGGCGGCTCGCAGAATAAGGTAGAAAGGTATCGTAATCCTGGAAGTTCCCAACGGTTAGGTTGAGTCGTTCGCCCGAAGGACGTAACTAATGATGTCTTGACCCTCTCGAGTTTAATCTCGAAACACCTCGATCGTTTAACACCGCAAGGTGATCGGGTGGAGTGAGACCGGGCAACTTTTGTAGGGACCTGCTCTTCCTTTGCAGGATTTGGGCTGCTTTCCTCTGGCGGAGTGCCAAAAGGAACCTGGACAAACGTAAGGTATGATTGAACACTTCAATGAATTATCCAACCAGTAATTTGCTCTAGTATAAGCTCTGTTAAATCCCAGAGTTTACACAATCCTAGAATTCCTCGAATAAATGTCCAGCCACTGGTCTGCTCTGATTTAATCTCAATTGGTCCTAGAGATTCCTGATTCCAGAAAAAATTCCTCCAATTCCACTAATTGATGATAACCGCAGATCTTCCGCAGCACAGACTCCTGTGCTGTGCTTTGTCTTTATTAAGTTCTGAAAATAACCAGAGACTCGAATTCATTTAATAAATCCCAACCGCAGCTTCAAACTTTCGAAAAATCTTCGGATTTTTAAGATGACTGCTACTCGCTCGATGTTCAAACTTCAACTAACTATCGCGGCTTGGAAATCCGTATATTTATACTAAATAAACGGGATCTCTTCCGCGCCACTTTCGGCCAATCGGCGATCGCAAAAGCCGTGCGATCCTGCCTGACCTAGATTCAATGTGTACACAACGAAAAAAACTCATTTTGTATGTATTTGCCAGCGTTTACGACCTGTTTTTCTGCAGGCGTTGGGCTTTGAAGTAGGAATACCGCTCTGCTACTTTCCATTGACGTCTATATGCCGCTGTTTCTATCTCATTCTTTCCATGTATCGTTTCGCTTCCTCAATTTGCGTTCTTCGATAAATGAAATCTAACAGTCTTCGGCCTTACCCGGAAATCTTCGTAAAATCACGAAAAATCTGAATTTTCGTTTTCCTCGATTTCATGTAGAACTCAGCATCCTAAGACAAAAAGTTTCATGCCGCGTCTCGATATTCCCATTCCTTCTTGCAAAAAACTGCATTTGAAAAATATAATATTTTTCAAAACTCGAATGCTAATAAAAATTGAACCACGAGCACTAGAAACGTGATCGAGATGTCAAACAAAAGCTACTAAGAATCTCTATTGATACTTTTTTGAAGAAAGCACGATTTCCCTATCTAGATAGCTGAAAAAGCCATTTTCCATAAAATCAGCTTTTTCCTATTTAAAAATTAGGCGAAGGCTACTAATCTTGTAAAAGATTTTTCTATCGCTTAGGAAACGACATTTCACATCTTAATTTTCAAAATCAAGCTGAAATGTCTTGGGAAAACCGATATTTTCCAAGTGGGCGGTCCTTGTACTGGATCTCGTGAAATTCCAAACTAGTTTTGTTTCACGACACCCCCCTCCTTTAAGAAAGGTTCCTGGTTTTTGGTGGGGAAAATTCCCATTAAAAATAAACCTCGGACTCTGGTTACACAATGAATTCAGGTTCACAAAACATGTCAATCAAATTTGCCGAAGTTCACATAATATACTCAAACAACTTTATCCGAGTATTTGATCTCCACAAACTTTATTTGAAAAAATATAATCACAACATGTTTCGCTAGCACAATAGCTTCTTCAAGTTTAGCAATGTACGCTAGCACAGTAGCTTGAAAAAGCTATTGTGCTAGCGAAACATGTGATTATATTTTTTCAAATATAGTTTGTGGAGATCAAATCGTGAGGTGTAGTTTTTGAAATTAGTATTGATCTTCATCAAGTACCGGCCGAATCAATCAGAAAATTTATCCAAGTAGACAATTCATGAGTTTGCTAGATATGAGGAAATTACATCTATTAAATATGACTTATAAAGTACTGAAATATAGGACACCAACATATCTATATGACAAACTAATCAAAATAAGGAAACTGAGTGATTATAACACTCATAACTCGGGGTTACTGGCAATGTACAAACATAAAACCTCAATTTTTCAGCGATCTGTTACTTACAATACCTGTATGTTCTATAATTAACTTCCACAATATGATTAACAAATGTCGAACTCTGCATCTACAAAACGGATAATGACCAGTCAAACACTTTATGAATTTGAGGTACTAATTAATTCGATAGACCTCAGACAGCAAAATTATTCTACAATGTAATAGAATTATACTCATCATTGATATTATAGCTAAGATAATTTAAAAAATTGTAAATTATTATTGTATTTCCATAGTTAAGTTGAAAAACACCCTCAGGTGACACTTCGCCACTTTATCTTTGTTGAATACCTATTATTGTTATCTCTCTACATGTGTGTTCAAAGATTCATTATTATTATTATTATAATTATTAATATTAGCGAGCTATACTTATAATAAAAAAAAGTGTCATTCAAAACAAGCAATTTAAATTACATATTCTGCAAGCACTAAACACAGAAAAAGTATTGTTTGGAAACACTATTTAATGCGGGTCATATCTATGATTGAAAAAAGTTTTTAAGTCAAACTGAAAATATTGTATACAACCACAACCACAAAGTCCCACAAACAACACGACAGCGTATTTTCCTGATGAAAATTCTTCCAAATGGGGCTGATACTCCTCTGTCACTCGGTGCGATGAAAATGACACTTTCTCGCCCAAATCCAAGAACAGCACTTCACCTACTTTGCCTTTCACGATGTTGCCTGTCAATATTATCTGCGGCATCTCTACAGGTAAATCTGCTATTTTGTTAATAAAAAAAGTGTATGTTTTGAATTACAAATTATACGAACACTCTCCCAAGAAACGACAACATGAATAGAAGTTATTCATACCTTACTATGCGTTTCATTCTACTAGAAAGCTAGTCACAAAATGAGTTTCAGATTACAACATTACAAATGTGTATATAAAAAAGCTATGGCATTGTCAAAGGCAAATAGATAAAATACGAGAAAATCTCTTATTCAGCTTGGACGATTCTAGAGTAAAATTCCTCATCACATTTCCCGGTTATGAGAGTTACGTGGTCTTAGTTCCCACGACACGGCCATTCACACGGAGATTCAGCTGAGTAAGAGATATTCCAGGAATCCCTTATCTCGACATGCAGTTAGCATCCAGTTAACATTATATTAATTATCATTCTGTTTGTAGCTCTCGTAAGAGACAGTCGTCTCTAGTTTGTAAAATAAATTCTTTTTAAAAAGTTATTTTCTCGTTCCAATCATTTAATTGGCGCAGTCAGTAGGATTTGTGCAGCGTGAAAACGAACTTTTTGCGTCGTGGAGTTTCAACCCCTTCAGCACAAATTCAACAAGAATCCTTCGAGGACCACCCAGAACGAGCGGACAAGGAGACGACAGAGCCCCAGGGAAGCTGCAAGGAATCAACGGGGAAGGAACTGGAACTTACAAGTAAGTGCCAAATATTTCCTTCTTGCCTTCACGAACCCTCTGTATAAGGACTTCGGCGAAGATATATAGTATCGTTCATTGCGAACAAATTGTTGTCTATTCGAGACGAGTAATTTTAAGAAACTATTTATTGAGAAAAACAATTATTTATTTATGAGTGAAATTGAAGATATTTTATCACGATTGAATAGTTTATCATTTCAAGAAAGTTCAGCAAATAATACTGAAAATTTTGATAATACTTTTCAACCCACAATGGTTCCACCAATTCCAACCCAACCAACTCAAATAAATTGGAACCTTTTCAAATCTAGAATAAACAATTTAAAAACTTTTGATGGTGATAGCAATACATTGAACAAATTTATCAGTAGATGCGATGCTATAGTTAACGCGTACAATGTGTTTAATGATGCTTCACTTAATGAACACGTTCTTGAATGTATTCAAGAAAAATTGACAGGTAAAGCCGAGTATATGGTTGGTAACAGAACCGAACTTAATACTTGGGACGCCTTAAAATCTGCTCTGAAACAATGTTTTTCGGATAGGAGAGATTTGGACTATTTAGTTCAAGAATTAACTAGAAGTCGACCCTATAGAGGAGAAGACCTAATGACTTTCGGTAGTAGAATTCAATTAATCAAAAGTAATGTAGTTCAAAGAGTCAGTAACAACCCAGACTTAACTCCAGAAGAAAAACTTTACCAAACAACTCACTACGATAAAGTAGCCCTCAGTACTTTCATTGCTGGTTGTCCTGGTATTTTAAGAAATAATATGCATCTCAAAAAACCAGCCTCACTGGAAGATGCCATAGCATACGTAAACGAGTTCGAAAATTTTGAAAAAATGTATGGTTCGTTAAACGATTATAAACCAAAGTTCAATACTTTCGGTAGACAATCCATCATGCCAAACGTCAACCAAAATGGCCCTAGATTTATACAACCTCAAAGACAAAATTTTCAAAACGAAAATTTCTCTAACCCAAATTATTTTTCAAAAAATGAACATTTTTTCAATCCACAATTTTCAAGTAGACCTAATTGGCCTAGCCAACCAATTAATATCCAACCTAGACAATTACCACCGCAAAGATACCCTACAACCCGAGAAGTTTTCGGACCTCCTCAGAATGTTTTTAAAGCAAAAAATATTCCACCTAATCAATTACCGAAACCGGAACCCATGTCCACTACATCAAGAAACCCAACAAAAATGTCTCAAAGACCTTTTTCTCAACAAAACAACACTTTTAGGAACCCTAATAATTACCGAAACCCTCAAAAAATGTTTACCGCAAGTCAAAAACCCAATTTTATATCTGAGGAATTATTTTCTAACGAATACGATGAATTTCCCCAATATAATGACACTGATCAACAATTTTATGATAATCCCAACCTTAGTGAAGAAGCATACTCTTCAGAAAATGCTGTTTATTTAGAACACGAACCAAATTTTCAGAATGAATACTCAAGCGACATAGATTGTGATGAAACTGGAAATTTTCATTTAACAACCCAATTCGAAAATCATACTTAGCCGAAATTAATGCATTTTGTAACAATGCATTACCTTATGTCGAAGTTAGTCACAAAAATAAAATTATTAAACTACTAATCGATACTGGAAGTTCAAGATCGATTATTAAACCATCTATTATTGAAAAATTATTCCCAAACAAAATTTATCATTCAAATACTATTATCAAAACGGCTTTAGGAAGTCAGAAAGTAAGGTACCAAGCCTCGATACCTGCTTTTCCAGAGTTCAACACAAACTATGAAATTACTTTTATTTTATTTGATTTCCACGATTACTTTGACGAAGTTTTAGGATTATCAGACTTGATAAATATGCATCTGAATATAGACCTTGTAAATAAGAGACTGGTAGGAAATCATGTTGAAATTCCTTTCAAGTTCAGACAGTCTACAGATACGAGTTTTTCTTTCTCTGTCAACCCACAAGAAAGAGTACTTAAATATCTGCCTGTCACAGTTCCTGAAGGTGAAATTCTTACCCTTGAGGGAACACTCAATGATCTTTTCATTCCGCAAATATTGACAACTTCAAAAAATGGTTACGCCCTTATGGAAGTACAAAACCCCACCGATAGAACAATATCAGTGAAATTGATACAACCACTTCCTGTAGAGAGCTTTCAATCCTCTACTTTCGAAATGTATTCTTACGAAACTTTCGAAAATACAGGGACGGACTCACCTAAACTGGCAACCGAAATTAATATCGCTGATTTGATACGTACAGACCACATGAACAAGGAAGAAACAAATGCTATACTGAAACTCTGTAAAGAATTTTCAGATATATTTTTGAAACCTGGAGATAAATTAACATTCACCTCCAAGGTCAAACACGAAATCAAGACCACAGACGAAATACCCATACATACCAGACCATACAGGTATCCATACGTTCATAAGAGCGAAGTTCAGTGTCAAATTAAAGACATGCTTGAAAAAAATATAATACGACCTAGCTGTAGTCCCTGGTCTTCCCCGGTCTGGATAGTTCCAAAAAAGATGGACGCTTCCGGGAAGTCAAAATGGCGAGTGGTAGTCGATTATCGAAAACTTAATGATAAAACCATTAGTGATCGTTACCCACTCCCAAACATAAACGACATTTTAGATAAACTGGGACGAGCTCAGTACTTTAGCACCCTCGATTTGGCAAGCAGCTTTCATCAAATCGAGATGGCCGAAAATTCAATCCAAAAAACGGCTTTTAATGTAGAGCACGGACACTACGAGTACCTGAGACTTCCGTATGGCCTTAAGAACGGTCCATCAAGTCTTCAGCGCGTATTAGACGAGGTTCTGAAAGACCTACAAAATAAGGTATGCATGATTTACATGGACGACATAATTATTTTCAGCACTGGACTCCAAGAACACATCCAAAACTTAAAATTGGTCTTCTCTAAATTACGAGAGGCACAATTTAAGATCCAACTGGATAAATCGGAGTTTCTCAGAAAAGAGGTAGAATTTTTGGGTCATGTTATTACGCCCGAAGGCATAAAACCAAACCCAAAGAAAATCAGAGCTGTTCAAAATATTCCAATCCCAAAAACACAACGAGAAATAAAGTCATTCCTAGGATTATTGGGATACTATCGAAAATTTATAAACAACTTCGCAAAACTAACAAAACCTCTCACAAGTTGTCTTAAAAAGAACGCAAAAGTTGAACACACTAAAGAATTTATCGAATGTTTCAATACTTGTAAATCGGTATTGACTTCAGAACCGGTTCTCGCATACCCCGATTTTGAAAAACCCTTTGAAGTCACAACTGATGCTTCAAATTACGCCCTTGGAGCCATTTTGTCACAAAATGGACACCCAATTTGTTACGCTTCTCGAACACTTGACCCACCTGAAATTAATTACTCAACTATCGAAAAAGAACTTCTTTCGATTGTATGGAGCTGCAAATATTTCAGACCATACCTTTTCGGCAGAAAGTTTACAATTTATTCAGACCACAAACCCCTTCAGTGGCTTTTCTCACTAAAGGAACCTAATTCAAGACTTGTGCGATGGCGTTTGAAATTAGAGGAATTCGACTATGTTGTAAAATATAAGAAAGGAAAATGCAACCAAGCAGCGGATGCTCTTTCCAGAAATCCTCATACAAATGACTTCAATGCTATCGAAACACTTTCAGTTCAAAATAATCCTGGAGACATAAACGAACTTATCGACATCTATTTGAATAACGATAATATTCCAGTCTTAGACAACGACGTTCTCAATGAAGTCCTGGAACCGCAAGAACCGAAAAAACAAATTAACATATTATCTGATATTCAAATTGTTCCCCCAAAATTAAACGAAATCGAAAAAACATCGGATTCACAAACCGTTCACACTTCTCTCGAAGACCCTGTCTTTCAAATTCCCATTTCAGAAAGACCAGTTAATACATATAAAAATCAAATAATTGTAGCTATTGGTGACATAGAAAAACTTAAATGTAGAATAGAAAAGGTATTCGAGAATTTGCGATCTTATATTACCATACCCTCTAAAAATCTGAGCGAGAATATTGTTAAACTCATTAAAGAATATATCGATCCAAAACAAACATTTGCCTTCCATTTTAAAAACCCAGCAGTCTCACAAATGTTCAATACAACAATCCAAAATTTACTCAAGAATTCTTCATTCAAAATTGTTCATTGTCCAACATTATTAGAGGATGTAGAAACATCGAAAGAACAGAAAGAGAAACTTAAATGCTATCACGTTAAGAAAACATGCCATAGAGGTATAAATGAAATGAGGACATCCCTCAGTTCACGATTTTATTGGCCAAACATGGCAGAAGACATACAAAATTATATTAATAATTGCGAAACATGTCAGAAAAACAAATACGATCGGAATCCTCCTGTAATTAAATTCAACCTAACACCTACAACTTCTAAGCCATTTGAGCATGTTCACATAGATACATTCAAAATTTCAAACGAAACTTTTTCAACAATTATCGACACATTTTCACGATACGGTCAGGCATATCCATTAAAATCCTTAACCGGAGTTTTAGTAGTCGAAAATCTACTCAATTTTATTACCCATCACGGTTTACCACTCAAAATAACCGCTGATAGAGGCACCGAATTCAAAAATAAAGATCTAGAAAACTTTTGTAAAATTTATAACATTGAGTTGCATTACACAACTTCAAAAAACAGTAATTCTAATTCACCAGTTGAAAGATTTCATTCAACACTGATTGAACATTTTCGATGCCTAAAGGAAGAAGGAAAATCGTTCACACCTGAACAGCTGATGAAAAGAGCTGTCCTTGGCTATAATAATTCAATACATAGTGTTACCAAATTTACACCTTTCGAAGTGATTAAAGGTCATATTAATAACACAGACCCATTTGATTTAAATGATCGTATAATTGTTTCCGATTACGTTCAAAAACACAAAGAAAATGTCAAAAAACTGTATCAATCTATTCAAAATTGCAACCAAATTACTAAAGAAAAAGTCATTGAAAACAGAAATACCCAACGAAATGAACCCCCAGAGTTTGCAAATCAACAAGTTGCGTATATTAGAACAAAGGCGCGAAATAAAGATAGACCGAAATTTAGGAAAACTGAAATTATTGAAGAGACCGATATAAAACTCAAAACAAATAAAGGCACCTACCACAAAACAATAGCCAGAAAACCAAAAATTTCAAAAAAACTTTTGTTACAGGGAGTAAAAGAACATGAAGATACACGTGTTGATAACGCTATACCTTCTACTTCACGTGCTCCGAGTCCAAAGTGACGATATTCAAATAACCCCTATAACCAACCCCATCCTTCCCATACAGCTGGGAAATGCAAGAATTATATACAGCAAACATACATTTTTATATTACATAGAACTTAGCTCTATAATAAAACAATTAAACAAACTAGACGACTACTTCCAAATAATCAAAAATAATTTTGATAAGGGAACAATTAATAACCCAATTTCCTATCATGGATTAGCATACAGCCTGCTAGTCAGAACCGAGTATCTTATTGAAATGACAAAAAAGAAATTAGAAAACCTCCAACCCCATATCCGTATTAAAAGAGGTATGATAAATGTTATTGGAAAAATCGAAAATTGGTTATTCGGTACTCTTGATGCTGATGATGGTAAACGATACGACGAAAGTATCGCTATATTAGAACGTAACCAAGAAAATATGATTAATGAGGTAAACATGCAAATCTCTCTGTCCAAAAAATTAATCAATCACTATAATAAAACTATCCAAATTTTGAATTCAAATCAAGAAAAATTTGAGAACAGTCTAAAAACATTTCAAGTTGCAGTTCAAAAAACCATTGGCGACCTGACGAGTTACATTAGTTTTCAAGGAATTGTTTCACAAATAACCCTTGACTGTCAAAATATGATTACTTTTATCGATAATCTAGAAGATGCTATCACATTTGCAAAGTTAAATACCTTACACAATTCAATAATACCTAATTCTGAACTGAAATAAATAATAAATTATTTAAGCAACATCTACTCTGATTCAAAAATCCCGAAATTTGAAAGTATGTTGACATATTATCAATTTTTCGGTGCACAAGTAACTTTTTCGAATGACAGAATAATTTTCGCAATACACGTTCCTATTGTCGGAAACGAAGTTCTTACATTTTTCCACCTTTATTCTATCATCCAAAATAACAGTATTTTTATCCCAAAATACCCATATTTGGCACGAGCAAACCACAATATCCAGTTCGAAGACAGTCCATGCCCAGTATTAGAGAAAACGTATTATTGTCCAGAAGATTACTTTTCCGAAGACCAATGCACATCCCACCTGATCGAAGGCAAAGTCGCCGATAATTGTCAGCCTCTTCCAATCAATGTGGCAGAGTCGATTATCGAACAAATCACTCAAGAAGAAATCCTGGTAATTCCGATACAGAGCGAAAGGATATTTTCCAAGTGTAAAACCGATCAATATTTGGAAATAAAAGCGCCCACCCTAGTCAAGATCCCGAAAAATTGCCAAATTGAAGTGAGAAACAAGATTTTCACCAACAACGTGAAAATAGGAACAGGCAAGCCACTGATCTTACCTAAAATTGAAATGAAAAATATCGAGAAGTCAACAATATATGAAACACAAAATTTCTCGAGAATCAATTTTGAAGAACTCTACGAAATCAACAATATAGTGGACCGATTGAAACCAATCCACAAATTTAACAACTCCGAAAATAACACTACCATTTTTGGCGTTTTTGCAGGAGTTACTATCACAATAATTGTCCTGATATTGGCAGCTTTTAAGAAAAATTGGATTAAAACCCGTATACTGGGATGTTGTTGCTTCAAAACACCCCAAAAAGAAGAAAATACCAATGACGAAGATATGGTTCCAAGCCGCCAAAATAATTCCATTATTTTTTCGGCCTAAGGAGGGAGGAGTTACGTGGTCATAGTTCCCACGACACGGCCATTCACACGGAGATTCAGCTGAGTAAGAGATATTCCAGGAATCCCTTATCTCGACATGCAGTTAGCATCCAGTTAACATTATATTAATTATCATTCTGTTTGTAGCTCTCGTAAGAGACAGTCGTCTCTAGTTTGTAAAATAAATTCTTTTTAAAAAGTTATTTTCTCGTTCCAATCATTTAATTTGAGGCTGTCATCTAATAAAACATCAAAACAAATCGAACGATACAATTATTCACTGTAAGAGATAGTATTCGAGAAAAATAGATGTCAGCAATTACCGGTTGATATCTTTTATTTATTATTGAAGATTGGTTTTGATGAAAAAAAAAATATCAGCAATTGTCATATCTTATCTTGTGATGTATGCAGGATAAAAAATAGTTAAGGGTTGGCTCGAGGGATACGTAATTACCTCTAAACCGGCTTGTATCACAAATTAAAAAAAAAACGTTAACCATCAAAGAGAATGCTTGAAGAAACACTCGAGTGAGTTATTCTGGGAAAAATTTTGAAAATTTAATGATAATTCAACAACTCTCACCACGTTTGAATTAAAATACATTTGAATAATTTCATCTGAGAAAAAGTCAAAAACGTATAATAAATTTTGCAATGAAAACTCATAAAGTGAGCATGAAAAAAACTTACTTTCAAATGAAATCAGTGCACTCGTCACTGGTATCACTTTCGAATGATACAACTAACTCATTTCACCTCGCAGGAGGTATTTATAGGAAAATAAGTGATGACATATTATGAAATCAAACAAAGAGTCTTAGCTTCGTCGCTTCGAGAACTACATATCTCTGGATGCTGATCCAGCATTGACAGTGATCAATGTCACCTTGGGTTAGAATTGGAAAGAGGTGGTGACAGATTCTGAAACGGAATAAAGAAAATCAAAGTCTTTGTTTAGTCGTTTTGAGGTGTATTGCCCGATGCCGATTCAGCATTGATATTGATGCATGTCACTCAATACCATATTATTATAAAGCCACGTGTCTGGCTTTATCGATAAGTGATAGCGATAATTCTGCATGTCTGTATTATATATTTTTACCAATTTGAAATGAAACAAAAAATTTACTGTTTCAACCAGAATATCAATTTTTTTTATTAAATTTGATATTTATTGTACAACTCTAATCAGAATACATGCTGACATCGTAAATACTATGACACTTCTATAAACGTCAAATTGCATTTACAACTAATTCGTCTTTAACATTGTTGCGTGTTCTGGAAACAAATTCAACAGTTTTTGTATCTAATTGATGAAGATCTTGAAATATCAACTCCAATTCATATTTGAATCTTATATTCTTGGGAATTGCGTCTGCGCAAATACTGCTAACTGCCCCTCATTGACTGTGAAAATGATATTTCACAAGATGTTGATAGGATTCCCGGTAGCTTTGGACGTTCAGAGAGAGTGGTTTCAGACGGTCGAATTCCTTGTTACTCTTTTTCTGAAGATCGGTTTAGAGTTTTTGATATAGTATCGAGATGGAATTTGCGGAAGTTTGATGGCAATTCTAATGAGTTTGACTTTTTGGAAAGAGTCGAGGAACTTCGTCTTGCTTGTGGCTTATCAAAAGATCAGCTGATGGGTGTATATATTTTACTTTTTGATGATGAAATTAAAGCATGGGTCAATGCGAATGTGAAAATCTGGCATTCCTGGAATGATCTTATCGTCCTCTTAGGCAATACTTTCCTACCAACCGACTTTCAGGAAGACCTTTGGGAAAACATCCGACATAGAGTCCAACTCCCTGAAGAGGAAGTTGCACTCTAAATGCCGAAATGTAGTCTCTCTTCAATAAACTTCCAGCCAAGCCTAACGAGCAAACTCGAATTTTCCATATTCGTAGAAACTTACAACCTTATGCTCAACAAAGGATTTCGGCACAAGAAGTTACAACCGTATCCGAACTAATTAGGTTATGTCAGCTAGTGAAAAACTCTGAAGGACGAGAGGAACGTGTCAGTACTTTACTGGCCATCGGAAGTGATTCCTCCCTACCTTCAACCCTGATCCGTGATAGTGATGTACCTCAGGGCCCGGCTTTTGGCACTGTTACTCAAGAACCTGTTCGCGCTATTGTGTGCTGGAATTGTCGTCGAAATGGCCACATCAAACGCAATTGTCGTAGTCCGGCAACCAAGCACTGTTACAGGTGTGGTCACCCAAATGTTATTTCCACCAACTGCTCTTCATGTTCGGGAAACTTGCAGATAGCTCGCAGGTAAGTTGTTCTGTGAGCCTAACCGCTGATTTAGACCAAAAGCTCCAGATTCAGTTAGATTTTATACTTGCTAACGTTATCGGAGATGAACGTCCTTACCTAAAGGTGAAAATATTTGATCAAGTGATTCTTGGGTTGCTCGACTCTGGAGCCTCAAGAACGATCTTGGGCCGAAATGGATACGAGCTTTTTAAAAGTTTCAATTTGAAACTGTTACCTAGTGCTGTGAAAAGTTGTAACGTGGCAAACGGAAGTAGTTGTCAGGTTGTAGATAACTTTGATGTACCTTTTTGTTTACAGACTCAGGTTAGGGTGATCAATGTACTCGTTATACCATCTCTACCTCATCTACTTATATTGGGTTCTGATTTTTGGAAGTTTCATGGGGATAGTCCCTGATATTAGAAGGGGTTTGTGTAATTTTTCTAATGGATGTGAGGATCAAATAGATGCTATTATTGATCATAGAAACTTGTGTTCCGATCAAATGAACCAACTTGAGACTATTGTTGGGCAGATTTTCTCAGAAATGCCAGAAGGATTGGGGTGTACGACTTGTGTAGAACATAAAATTGTTACCAAGGCAGATCCAATTAAGCAACGCTACTACCCAATCTCGCCCGCTCTTCAGAAGCATGTTAACGAAGAACTGGACGAAATGTTGCAACTCGGAGTAGTGGAGCCTTCTTCTTCACCATGGGCATCGCCGATTGTGATGATGAGAAAGAAAGATGGACGTTACAGATTCTGCGTCGACTATCGCAAGGTGAATGCAGTAACAGAGAGGGACGCCTATCCTCTCCCGTTTGTCTCGACTTCGTTAGACAAACTCAGGGATGCCAAATACTTGTCATCACTTGATATGGAAAGTGCGTATTGGACTATCCCGATGTCTTCAGATAGTAAACTCATAACTGCATTCACAGTACCATGAAGGGGTTTGTTCCAGTTTTGTAGTATGCCGTTCGGCTTGCACAACGCTTCAGCTACTTGGCAGCGTTTTATCGATAGAATTCTAGGCGTAGATCTTGAGCCTTATGTGTTTGTCTATTTGCATGATATCGTGATAGTAACACAATCATTCGAAAAACACCTAGAAATATTGAAGGTAGTATTTACAAGGTTATCTTCTGCTGGGTTGACAGTCAGTCGAGAGAAATGTCAGTTCTGCAGGGAAGAACTTGAATTTTAAGAATATGTGGTAGACAGTAAGGGCTTGCGCTGCGACCCAGAAAAGGTTTCAGCTATTCCGAATATACCTAATCCAACTAGCGTCAAGGAAGTGAGATGGATACTGGGTATGACCAGCTGGCATCGTAGATTCATCACACATTTTTCATCACTGGTGGCACCTAGTACAAATCTTTCACGAAAAAAAGTTAAATTTGTTTGGACCGACGAATGCACAATGGCACTCAATTCTATCAAAGGGAAATTGGTTTCTTCTCCAGTTATAAGCTGCCCTGATTTCGAACGTCCTTTTATTGTTCAGACGGATGCCAGTAATTTTGGTCTTGGTACAGTGCTTTCACAATCGTATCCTGACGGAGAGAGGGTCGATATTTTTATCAGTCGCAGTGTAACCAATTCGGAAAGGAAATTCAGCACAACTGAAAAGAAGTGCTCAGCTGTAGTATGGGCGATAGGAAAATTCTGACTATATATAGAAGCAACAAAGTTTAAGGTTATAACTGATCATTTTGCACTTATGTGGCTTAGTAATTTAAAAGATCCTAGTGGAAGATTAGCACGTTGGAATGTTCATTTACAACAATATGATTTTGATATCGTCCATAGACGAAGCAAGGATAATGTGGTGCCAGACATCTTGTCAAGATCAGTTTTTGTTTTGGATGAACTTTGCTTTGAAAATGATTCTCTTTTCTCTGATTATAAGGACTCAAAGTACTCCAGAATGATCCAGAATATAACTTCACGTCCTCTAAATTTTCCTAATTGGAGGATTTCCAATGGGACTATTTACGAAAAGCTGCAGAGTCAGTATCAGTTCTCGATAGTGCTGTCTATGACTGGAAAATTGTAGTACCGAAGTCTCATCATAGGAAAATTTTGGAAGACTATCATAGTCCGACCGCCGGACATGCAGGTATATACAAAACCTTCAGTAGAATAGGTAACAAATTCTATTGGCCAATGCTGAGGTCGGATGTTGCCAATTATATCAGACACTGTCAGGTATGTGCAACTCAAAAACCGGAGCAAAAAGCTCCAGCTGGTTTCATTTCCACCCGTCCAGATATCACAAGACCTTGGGAGTTTGTGACTTTTGATATTGTTGGTAAGTTACCTAAGTCCACTTCTGGATATATGTATATATTGAGCGTACAGGATTATTTTTCTACATATTGCGTCTTTTTACCAATGAGGACGGCGAATGCTAAAACAATCGTTCGTCTTCTGGAAGATCATGTTTTCTTGGTTTATGGAGTGCCACGGTTTCTTCTATCGGATGATGAAAAGCAGATAGCTGGTAGAAAAGTTAAAGAAGTAGCACAAAAATACAACGTAAAATTTATCCAATCACCAAATCAGCATCCACAAGCAAATGCGTGTGAACGCCAACATCGTACCTTGAAAACCATGATTTTATCATTTGTGAAAGATAACCATCGAAATTGGGACATACTTCTACCCAAGGTTTCTTGCGCAATCAGAACATATTTCATAAACTATGGTTGGAAAATGGTTCTCAATGGCGCAGATCACAATCCACCACCGATAATTGAAACCGACATCTATGATACTATGGACCCGCCTTCACCCGAAGAGAGATCTTCCGCTTTGTAAGAAGTATTTTACAACCTACAATCTACCTAGTCGTACAACCTACGTCGCCGTGATGTCCAGTATGAAATTGGTGATCGAGTATGGCGCAGAACTTTCCTCTTTCTGATGCTGGACGGTATTTCACAGCAAAATTCGCACCAAAATTTTTAGGTCTTTTCAAAATCCATCGTAGACTCAATCCATGAACTAACGAATTGCGCGGACTCCTTGGTTCAAAGGGTGGCGTTTGGAATGTGAAAGACTTCAAACCAGATTTGACAGTATCATAGCTCAATTTCCAGTTCGTGTAAGGAGATTATGATTAGACAATATCTGGAACTCGCCACAGTGTCGATCATGGCCACTTGTTGTAAGTGGATCTAGTTTTCTGGAAGGATTGTAGATGTTAAGTTATTTGGCAACTGTGATTTCTTGAAGAAGGTTGTGCTGAATTTTCGTAACGTAGCTTGGAGAGGATTAGTAATCAAGTCACTTTCATTACACGAAGTTCTCTTTTGTGACTATTTTTTTTGTATAGTATTTCATTACAGTTCATGATGTTATTCAAACTAAGTCTTTTTTTTCGGGAGTTACAATTATTTCGATATAATTGAGTTTAATTTCAGAAGAAATTTTCCTGGGAGTAAAGGGGGAGTTGTTACGGGTCAAAAACTCACAACGAGCTTTTTCATTTTTGTAGCATAATCACCCTGTATTTCGAACAGTAGGGCTGATTGGTTATGTATCAACTGATTCAAATTTATAGACAACCAAGTTCTCTTTGAAATCATCGCAGAATGGGTCATATATCTAATGGGCGCTTTATCGGCCATTGTAGATTTAAAATATCCCAATCGCTCATCACCCTAATTTCATATGAATTGTTTTTCAAATAGTTTTTCTAAACAGGCTTTTTTGGCGAGTGATTGTAAAAGATTTCGACTGATGAACCTACGTAGATAAGTGCTGGTTTTCTGTGTCGTGATGAGAATGCGATTTGGTTCATTTTCCAATTGGGATATCCAGCTTCTCATCGAGTTTTCATTAATTTGGTCATTAATGCGAAAACGTGTTTCATGATTTGATTTTTTGGATTTGGGAAAACTGTGAACAGTACTTGTGTTTGATTGATCACGCGAAGTTCTTTCACATAAAGCCTACAAAACATCTCAAGTGAGTAAATACAACTGCAACTTCCCGGTGTAACATTCTCTAATTTTATTTTTCTGTTTCGTTCAGGACTTTTTTTATATATACCACAAAGAAAAGGTGTGATTACCAATATAAATAAGTTGGGCTGTTAAGATGGTTCTGGAGACCTGTGTATCCTGGGACTCATCCTGGAATCGGTGGCATAAAGATAAGTTTTATGTTTATATCGTTTCCAACATCGATAGTCAGGTCCAGTAAATTGTTATTCTCATTGCTTACACAAGTAATCGTTCAAGCGAAATCCAATTGGGAAATACCTTATTTGAAGAAAAAAAAAACAACGACTGATATTTATTTATAGTTTTTTTTAAATTTATAATTGAGTTTACTGAAGTCATGAAGTTCCATTGTGTGATTTCGTGAACATTGACGTTACTCATTCCTTTTGACTGTGTCGAAATAAATTATCTCTGAACCATTTTATTTTTTTTCTTTCATAGATTTTGTGGTTACCATAACTGGAAGTTTGATAAAGGCACACCGCCTATTTGTATTTGGTTTGTATAGTATTCTCGCTCATATAAATTCACTGTTTTGTAAATTATTTTGTGAGTTAGGTATTTTACATGAACTACTGATTGGTTTTAATCACGTGGCGCTCATTTTTTTTCTTTCACAAATTATGGCTCACGCCCACTCTCTGAGTTAGTCGGCGACCAGTCAATCAGTGGTTGAGTTCCTGGAAACCGTATAAAGTAGGTAGTCGAAGCCACGTGGTAACATAACCTCGACATTTCATCACTTTTTGCACCGATTACGTCATACGTTTCTCTCTCTCTCTCTCTCTCTCCTACAAACACACACCATTATATGAAACATCAATTCTTCACCAACTCAAAGTATATTTTTCAATCTTCTACAAGGAAATGACGTTACAATTTTCCTGACATCCTACAGAAAAAAAAATGAGGCCAAGTATATGAAAAGAGTTAATTTCAGTCACGACAAAAAGAACCGCTATTAATATCAACAATATGCAATTATATCCAATATCTCACGTTGGTGTCGAGGATAAAGACAATGTCTACCATGCCGACATCCTGGGTTCAGATCTCATATCGATAAGTTTTCTTAATTTTATTGCACTCAGCTGTCGATGACCACGTGACTGATGCGCGACAACGGGGCTCAGGGTTGAAGACCTAAGAAAGCCCAAGGGATGATGCGTAGTCCCAAAGGAGGCCCACGCTCTTTGAATCTCTCCAATACTCATTCCATCCTACTCTGCATCGATTACGTCACACGTTTCCCTCTTCCACTCACTGAAATACTTACCAACAACGCACGACCTTGAAGTGGGCTAGGACCAAGCTTGTTCATCTACTAAGTTGGAAATGAGGAAATTTTGCTCGACGTGCCCTCTCAGCCTTATGACTGCGCTAATGTGGTTATACTGAAAGATTCCAGAATCTTTCCCAACACCTAAAAAGTTATTCAAGCGGAAATTGCTGGACCAACGGCTCTGAATCAGGAATATTTGTGGCCAGATCTCTCGTAACAATTAATTTTGGAAAGCAATATTCAATTAGAAAAACTCATTGGATTAATATCCAATAAATGCATTTAAGTGCATTTATGGTGATCATCGAACCATCAGAACTAATATCTCGAAAAACTGTGGATTGGTTTCGCAAGAATTTTACTCTCAACGATAAAAGGTACGTACCCTGTAACGTTGTACAGTGTGCAACTGATGTTTGGCTTTGTACAGCTTACTGTTGATAATCATAATGTATTGATTTGCCATCGTACTCAACAATTATACTTGGGTCCATTCACTTCATGGAAAATTTTGCGTAAAACCTTTGGTTTACGTGCTCACAAGATTAAACTTTTTCAAAAATTTAAACCGCCATAAATTTGATGAATGAATCAAAGGAAAGAAGGCTGGTAAACCAGTTCATTTGAACATTTCGTTCCGTGATGAACTGCACTTTTGGTTAAATGACTATGCCAATGGACTAGAACTGCCTTATCTGTAGCGCTAGTAACTTACACACTATTATCGAATCCTTACATTTAGAAATAATACCGATTGGTTTTTGCTTCAGAGACTGATCAAATTATCGGGCCCATATGTTTTAGCACATAGTAGAGATATATAGTAACTAAATTTTGGTGCTTCAGACATTATTGTTGGAGATAAGTGGTTTCAGAAGGATGAAACTACATGCTACACTGAGCGTGATATAATTGCTTCGTGTAAGAAGAGCTATTATTTCTATGATATAGAACTTTTTAGCCACCCCATGCCTACGAAACGATGGGCCCCCCTTGAGTTTGTGTAAAATCATATTTCATAGTCGATTAACTGAAAATGATTGGGTACCTGGTAGCTAACATTCAACGCGTTATTGCCGAAATATAGCCTGAATATAATCCTGCCAACAGTTTGTGAAAATTGATTGCTAGTCGCGGTGGTCACATGATGGAAATCATACTCAAACTTTAATTACATAAAATGATTTACCAATAAGAAAAAATAAATTCCATTGATATTGAGAACATTTTTGATGTTCGATTTCCATTTGAAATTCTTCGCCTTTGTAGGCGAACAAAGCACATAGAAAGCACATACTTTTCAATTAGCCTCGTCAAAAAAACCTTTTTTCAGTGAGTGAAATAAGTCATTTGAAAACTTGTATTTCGCTTCTTCAATTTCGAAGTATGGAAGCTATGAACGCAGGTTTTCATTCAATTCAAAGATGATCTGCTTTTCAATGTCTAATTTTGAGCTATTTTAAGGTAATTTATCTGATTCTAACGAAAAAATAGATTTCAAAACAGATTTCTTTTTAAAAACAGAATTAATCAACTGCCATTCATCAATAACAAAAGTCATGACAAAAGGAAATTACATTATATTTCTCGATTCGACACAAGTGAAATGACAAACAAAATAATTCATCCACTTGTGCACATCAATGGAAATATAATGGAATACAACAAAACTAACTATTTTCTAACTCTGTTCTGTCACACCGTGTGCCAGACCCTTATCCTGAATTACATTCAGGAATTTTGATGCCCTGGTTATTAATGTTAGTGGCGAATTTCTATTAGAATATAGAATTGGCTGTTTGAAACTCTGGATTGATTTGTGCTAGAAGTTCCCTGATTACGCCTGTCATTAATGAGATCATGTTAATTCGAAAGGTGAGCTTAATGTCAGGTAGTGTTCAAGCTCATTGAGCGTTCAAGCTGATCAGAGTTTGATTTTCGGTTATTCATTCAAATACCAGCATTCATTTTTATTATTTATTCGGTAGTACGGTAGCCGATCGGTTAGGGGTAAACAACCTATGTTTACTCCATCACTCAATCGACCGCTGTGTGAATCGGTGGTTCGAGTCGTAAGGCTGAATGGTCGATTTTCATTTCTTAGTGCCAGAATCTAAAAAAAAAGTATGTTTTTTCACAAAATGCATAACTGTCGCGGCAAACTTCGTCTATACTTATGAACGCGAAAGTCACTAACACACATTCATCTCTGTTTCGTCGTACTGGTAAGTCCTATGAAGCTAAAATTTGGTACTTAAGTGTTTCCTAGGTCGTAGATGCCCACTATGAAAGTATTTTTGGAAATTTCAATAGGGGTGCCCGGGTGGGATTGAAATCGGTGCGGTTATATATGAAAATTACTTTTTCATTACTGTTCTGTACCACTATAATTTCGGAGGCTGGAATTTTGTATGTAGATTCGTTTCATGTTGTAGATGTGCAATAAGAAAGAATTTTTTTTCAAATATTACAAGTGGGGTTCTAGCCGCGGAGAAAAAGGCGCGTTCGTAAAATAGAGTTTCCTTTCAATCACTGTTTCCCCGTACTGCTTATTTTTGGAGGCTGAAATTTTGTATATAGGTTCGTTTTATATTGTAAATGTGCAATAATTATGAATTTCCAAATATTCTAAATGGGGCGCCCGCCACAGGGGAAAATGGGCGTTCATAAAACGAAATTATATTTTTATGACTGTTTCTCAATGCCCTCAAACTTCCAGTGGGAGAATTTTTGTATGTAGCCTCTTACATGTCCCAATTGTGTAATAAAAAGTATTTTTGAATATTTCAAGCATGTTATTTGAATGAACATTTTCGAAGATATTACAGTTTTAAAATGTAGGGACATAGTGGTTCCTGGCCAATTATATGTCGCTCTTTCAAGAGTAATCTCTAAAGAAAACATGTTTGTATTGTCTACTGAAAGGAAAGATGTGAACGTTGTATATTTCGTATCAGCATTGCACCCATGTGGAGTCTCCTTCTTTTCGGAGTGTGTTGCATTTTGTTTGAAATAATGTTTTTATCAATAATTCTTCGTACAAGTAGTTTTCATAAAAGAGCTCTAAAACAACGCATTTTAAGCTTATCATTTGAACCTTTTTTTTCAATTATTCAAATACTTAAAAAAGAAGAATGAAATAATGCATTCAACATTTAAAGGGATTCGTTTCTATTTCACCATTTGGCATCATCGGTCATAGCTAATAAAGGACAATGAATCTGTTACCTGTATGAGACAAACAAAGATGACATATTTCAGAGGCGTGCTGTTTTACTTATGTTCCGAGTTCCGAGACATTATGTTCCAGATGACATTTTGTGCACCTAACCTATCTTCCTCTATATAAATAAATAACAAAACAACTGTTGTTTATGTGGCTTGTTGTGGTATTGAACTATAATTTATATTTTGTCTTAATTGTTGATTTATAAAGATAATTTTCCTTTTTTAAAGTAGAATATCTAGGTATGTATAAATCATCTCAACTTGATATAGGCGCTGTTGCCAATATGTCAATTGAAAACAAATCCCTTCAAAAATTAAAACCCAACATTTGAAACATCAATTTGAATACTTTGCGGAGTGAATTTGAAAAACTCATGAATTACACTCAACTTCATTTTGTTCAAACTTACATTTGCTGAAATAACCCAAATTGAGGAACATTCCCCATTATATTTTTTTATGAAACAGGAAATTTCAGTACTAGAGGGTATGAAATGTTTGTTGTGAATAAAACTTGTCAAAAAGAAATTGGGAATTTTTGGTATTCAAAATACTTTCAGCTTAAATGACAAGAGAAATAAAAAAATAGATGATTTGATTGAGAATTTACATAAACTTTCCAACAACTCCTATTTCCATCATGAAACTCTGAGCAGATAAAAATACGATTGAAGAATTTTATATAAAAATAAATTTAAAAAACATATATTTCTATTAAGGGAATTTTGATCCTAATCTATCAGGTTTTTACAATCATAAGAAAATGTATACAACAAAAATTGGAAACATCGTTAACACTTAAGAATAATTTGATGAATAGATAATTCTTTCAAATTACATAACAAAGTTCACTTCAACTCACTCAATTCTCGAAGTGAAAGAAGAAAAATTTTTCCAGTGAAAGCATTCGACGGACTCAAATTTTCAACACCAAAGAGATCACAGAAACAATTCAGGTATGTGTGTCGTCAGAAAGAAAATTTCATACCAAATTGGGAGATTGAATATACACAAGCCTTATATATAATAATCACAGTTTGATATTTTATAAACCTTTTGTGAATAGTCTAGGGTTTGTTCATGTATTACCAGTCAGTCAATAGCATTTCTACCCCTCGACAGTAAAATGAACAATTGTATTATTTACTTGTGATGCACTGTTTGGAAACTTCGGTGTAGTAATGAATATTACTGGAGTTTTATCCCAACACCAAACCGTTATTTTAACACCTCGACAGGTGTTTCGATCACTGTGACATCCTCTATAGCTAGTCAAAAGTCCCCTCCCCCCCTCGTATCTTTTGAACGGGTATATTTCTAATAATGAAATTTGGAGGGTGGAAATAAACGGATGTAGGCTTCTTAACTGGTCATAACAGGTGACGCAATAGTCATAAATGACGTCACAAGGCCACTGTGACCAAAAATTTTAAATGGGACCCTATGGCAAGTGACAGCTCGTTTGAAAGGTATTGAAAATACCTATTCAGTCATACCAATTTTGTTTGGGTTTCGGCTGATTTTGATTGATAAATTGAAGAAATACGAAAATTATAGTTTCGCATTTAATTAATAAAGATTTAAGAACCAGTTCTTATGATAAGTTTTCAAAATATGCTCCATCTACTTCCTGGCAGTAATGCATCCTATTGCTAAACTCTTGTCGTACTCGTCCCAGTGTGTCAGCGGAAATTGCCCTACATTCTTCAACAATTCGTTGTTTCAGAATGGCAATACTGTCAGGTGCTGTAGCGTAAACCTTAGATTTCAAGTACCCCCATAGAAAAAAATCTAATGGTGTAAGGTCCGGTGACCGAGCTGGCCATTCGATCGAACCTCGTCGTCTAATCCATCTACCACGATATTCTTCATCTAGGTAACGTCTTACTGCATCGTAATAGTGTGCAGGAGCACCATCTTGTTGAAACGTTATTTCCAAGTTGTCGAATTCATCTGGATTATCTTCTAGAATTTCAAGAATTAACGCCTCAATATCAGTTTGTAACATCTCCAGAAACAATTCACCGGTTAAGTTAGCATTGAGAAAAAGAGGCCCAACTATGTGGTTTCCCAAAATACCTGCCCAAACATTTACTTTTTCTGGAAATTGAGTATGTTTTTCACGAAAGATGTGAGGATTTGTGTCACTCCAATACCTCACATTTTGAGTGTTAACATTTCCATTGAGAAAGAAAGTACTTTCGTCACTAAAACAAATTGTCTGTATGTAGCCTGGTTGTTGGTTCATTTTATCGGACATAGTTTCACAGAATTCTAGTCTTCGGTCGGGGTCATCATCTGAAAGTTGGTGCACCATTTTTAATTTGTATGGATGAAATTTGTTTTTAGCCAACACCCTATGTACTGTCCTTTGACTGACTTCACAGATAGACGCAACTTGGGCTGTGGAAGAAGTAGGGTTCACTACCATTTCTCCAAGTATGTCAATTTTTTTGTCATCACTAATTGTTGGTCGACCAGATCGTTTGGCATCTTGAACACTACCTGATGCTTCAAACTTCCGAAGAAGCTCCCTCAAATAAACCCTCGATATAGGGCGATCGGGGTACCTCTCATTAAACAGTCGTTCCGCTGCATGGAAATTGTTTCTACATTCACCAATTATTAAGATAGCTGCTACTTTGTCGGCTACAGTACGTACCATTTTGCCTATGTAAACACTTAAACGTCTCGTTAAACAATAGCTTAGGTAAATTTTCAAGGTATAAACACTTTTGACAAGTAGATAATTCAAACACGTCAACCTTTTTGACAATGAACCAGAGGCGTACTTTAAAATCTTTATTAATCAAATGCGAAACAATAATTTTCGTATTTCTTCAATTTATCAATCAAAATCAGCCGAAACCCAAACAAAATTGGTATGACTGAATAGGTATTTTCAATACCTTTCAAACGAGTTGTCACTTGCCATAGGGTCCCATTTAAAATTTTTGGTCACAGTGGCCTTGTGACGTCATTTATGACTATTGCGTCACCTGTTATGACCAGTTAAGAAGCCTACATCCGTTTATTTCCACCCTCCAAATTTCATTATTGTAAGTATACCCGTTCCAAAGATACGATGGGGGGGAGGGGACTTTTGACTAGCACTGTATAGTTTGTTACTGTAGCACTCTGTACATATTACTTCTTTATATATCATCAACGTACCGATGAGGAGTATGTCTAGGTGAGCGACATAATAAACAACAGAGAATAAGCAGTTGTATTGTTTTGAGTTGAATACATCACAATCACCAAGTGATCATCTTCAAGAGGAAGATTAATCGTTCTCTTGAAAAAACGGTTTGGTGTGGGGATGGAACTCCATTAATATTACCTGTATTATTGTCTCCACTATATATTTGATTTTTTGTATGAAAAATTACTTGGCGGTTAAAAAAATTAAACTTTCAGAAAGGTACATTGTCAGCTTGTAAAAAGCGCTGTATTTTAGTTTCAGAAGAATTAGAGATTTATGATGGAATTGGCCGATACTTGATGAAAATCCATAACGTATTGAAAAATTTATTGGGAGAATTTCACAAAGCGTTTAGTGAATAAAGTGTTTATGAATAACTGAATTGGATCCTAATGAAAACTGCAATGAAGTATCCAAAAGTATCAGAAAATGAGCAAAAAAAAACGATGATATGTAAGAAAACAAATTAGTGTGACTTGAAATAAAAATGAATTTGATCTCAAACAAAAAGTGAAATGTTATTTATATACAAACAATAGAAAAATAAACAAAAATACAATAAAATGAAGAATAATGAAAAAAATACCAAAAAAATCAATATAAGAGAAAGAATTGAGACCAAGTTATTGAAAGACGTTATGATTTATTGTATTATTTTCTGATGAAGCGACTTTTACGTTCATGGACGCGCGTCGGAGTCAGTACTTGTGTTATGATGTGGGAAAATATTTTGAATAGATAGAGACGAAGATCAAATTGAAGTCTGAATGAGAAGTTTACCATATATGTATACTTTTTCGAGAAAAACAAGTGAACATGTCATTGTTACATGCAACTAGACAATTCACAATTTATAATTAAATGAAAAAATAAAATCGCTATCTATTGGTGTAATTCGGATTATTCGCGAAGCAAAGTATTCCTTTTCAGTTGTCACCTCAATAATTTTTCAATAAATGGGAAGACCCTTCTCACTCATTTTTCAATCACATATTTAATAACATCTAACCATGACAACCAGAAAACACTGAAAAATTATCATAATTGGGTGCTTTTCAACTGCTGCTTGCATCCGCTACCTGAAGAAATCAACGCTGTTATGAAGCAAGGAAAATCAGATTATAAGAAAAAATAACGAACTCACCGAGAACACGCGGTTATGGTGGTGAGAGACTCTCATCAGGGCCGGTTTTCTTTTGATCCAACCAAGAATGAATATTTTTATAAAAATAAATTATGATTTTCTCTGCTTCATATTCAAAAATAATCCAGTAATCAATATAATTTAAAGAAGTCTCAGAATGTGATGACAGAAACAGGGAGTCTTGAAATGTATGTGTCGGATTTTCAACAATTTGGAAGGCTTTGATATGTGCATAATCGAAGTATTCCACTGTAAAAATATTGTATTTGGAATTTCAATTGATAAATTGTTGAATATATAAGCGGCACCCAACGCGCGGTCAGCTTTTTCATCTCTAAATGTTAATGTAATATGTCACAAACACGTTCTTTCTAAATGTTCTTCACCTCTGCTATCTATTTCAATTCAATTCGGCGGTCGTATGGTACCATTTGGTGAACGTTGGCGATGTTTTCGTCAGCAGTTGCAGATTTCTCAATACAGATAATATAACTTATCTTTGATTTGCAGTAGCTAATTTCTTTCATAATTTCTTTCATCTTGCTTCATGATTAGACATAAATTGAAGAAGTGTTACGTACATGAAAAATAATCTGCTTTTCATAGGAAATTATAGGTAACCTTGAATATTCTCATTCGATAGATGGGAGATAGTTAGAAAAAACCAAGGATACCTATTTATGTTTTTCAGTAACGAAACACTGATTGTCAAAGAAACTAAGATGTACATTGACTGGTTGATATAAAAATTGGTCATCACCCATACATTGAAGACAAGGTATTTCTAATATGCTAACAAATGATGTATCGATTTTATTACGGTGGAATTGTAAATTTAGTTACCAAGCAGTACTGTATAAGTATTTTAGTTAAATAGAAACCTCCAACACAAACACTACTCTCATATATTCGAGCTGGAATACTCTCCTCGACGCGCGTTTCATCTGATAAAATTTGATTCAATGCATCAGTTCCTGTTCTACTTTCGAACAGAAACCTGGTGAAATTGACTTCAATCAAGTCGAATTACATTCAGTGAGATTACTGTCATTTCAATCTTGTTTATATTAATAGAGATGTTTTTCGTCACTGGTTTCTATCTATATTTTTCTCTTATTCAAATCAGCTATTTGAGAATATTGTTTAATATTTTTGTAATATCATTTTATCCTTGGAACGGCTCTGCTTGGGTCACTAATGCGACTAAAGAAGATTAGTCAATGTCCCATACACACGCTCGAACTTTGCCATTAGCTGCGATCTTTCATTTTTATAAACGACTCAACTGTGACCTCTTGAATCCATCAGCAGAAAAAAAGTGGAAAAATTATACTCCACTAATTGGACACTGATTTTTCACGTGATAAAAAGATGCTGGAAAGAAAAATGAACAACAGCCTCGAGAAGCTGAGTAATTGTCAAGATGATGGGAAGGCATATATACGTACCTACACAAAAGACCGATTCAAGTAGAAGATAGAAAGAAAGTGAACATGGATCAGACCAATTACGGTTGTTCTCTTTATTACTATCAAATTTTCTCAGCCCTTATCACCCCTTAGCAAAATGAAGTTGATAAATGATAGGTAGAACTGGAATCTCTGGTGTAAAATGATTCTATTGCAAGAGCTTTCAAACATAAGAACAAAAATACTGTATCTCTCGATAACCAATTAGCATCATCAGGAGATAACTGAAGACTGATGATGCGAAACATGCATCAAGAAAAATCATTTTTGTTCTAGGGTAAAAAAGTGTTTTCAATAGATGAATAGTTATCAACGATTTCCATGGCAGAGAAATCCTAATTTTTGATTAAAATTTGTTAGAAGAAATGTACGTCTACAATGATTTTTTTGGGAGGAGTGGATTTCCACACTACAGGCTGAAATAATTGGAGGAATCTTTGGTTGAACAATATACAAACGATTAATAATCACTACAATTACATTGATCTCGATACTCCTATTAATCTTCATTATTTTCCAACATTCAGTTAACTCCAATAAAACCATTATATGCTCTTGGAATGAGAAAACAATCTTTATCAACTAGGTATTTCTAGAAAAATTTCTTTGTGTTACTACTTTTTCAGTCAAATCAGGAGTCTACTATCACTTGAAGATAAAAAAGTTACTACTATTATGAGAATATGTGGCAAATGCCAACCAATATCTGAAGGAATGTGTAGTAAGAAGTACCTCCATTATATTTTACCTAATTTTTGACAGCTCAATTTATCTAAATTGAAGATTTTTTCGACTACAAAATTTACAATTGATATATATTAATTCTTTGTAAGTAGCTGCGTAAGAAATGAAGGCTACAAAAAATCAAACGGAGAAAAAGAGCCCGTCAGTTGATAAATCAAAGAGCATAGTAGTAAAATTCTGAGCAAAACCTAAATGAGACTCTGAAAATATACCTCTGGAATACGACGAATAATTAGCCTGAGCCTGGAACCTGGGATTGAAGCCTTCAGATGAGACAGTTGGAACAATATGTGAATTCACTGTCGAAGAACTTGATACCGGTTGGAGCTCAAACATTCTGGGGGACAAATAAAACCCATAATTGGAATGAACCCAGCAGGAGAGTGACCATGAAAAATGGAGAAAGTGATCATTTTTGGCCTATTGATCGAAGTGACGGAACAGAATAATCTTTTTGGTAAAAAATATGTTTGTTTTAAAAAAAATTGCAGATAATAAATTACAGAATCCAAAAATTGAAACTTCACATGTAGATCACTGAAACCTATGTAACTTGTGATATACTATTCACATGCAAGGAAAAAATTGAATACAGGAATAAGTGACAATTATTCAAATAACGTTTTGCAATCAATGGAATTGAACTGAGAAAATCAAGAAGAAAACTATTTTCTAAGGTACACCCATCGTAACGTCCTGTAGTTTACTCATTGCATTATACATACCCAATTCTGTTGTTGAGATATGATAATCTGAAAATTTATACTTTGGAGCACCAAAATGAATTGTGAAAGATTATAATAAGATAATTAGTTTGTATAATTATTACCAAATTCTAATTTTTGTAAGTTTAAATTATCGGAAAATATTCAAAATATTCATTTTTGAATAGAAACAATTATTTATTCTATTGCTTTTTCTATTATTTTATTTTCACCATTCTACTAGTATTATTATTTTCTAGTTTTTTATATCTTCACAATGATAGTTTGAAACAATTTGAATACTTCCTATCTTCGATTTTCAGCCATTTTTTATATGTGAATATTATTTTCAATCAACCAAAACTTTTTACTTGATTTTTAGCGCTCCACTAGCTCCACGCTAAAGGCTCTGTCTTCAATAATTTGTCTCGTCATTTTCCAGAAATTCAAAACACCTTTCCTAATCGAGATTTTGTAAAACAAAAGTCAGTTATTATTATTCACGTTATGGGAATATGACCTCTTGCAATGTATACTGAAATTTAGATTCTCACAAGCCCAATGTCATACAATTTGAGATGAAACCATACAGCGCCCCTATGGCAGGGCTTCACCTTAATTAACATATTTGATTTTTGAGTTCTCTCACTGGGTTACTTACAGAACAGCAGATGTCTCTCATCACACTTGTATCATAATAGTTCTCTTTTGTTCCATAGTTTTATCATCAACAAACTAACATACCTTTTCAAATTGAATTACATGACAGATGTCATTGTAAATTGTTTTTTGTCTCTCTCTTCGGTCTTCAATCACATGGCTTTTACCGGTGAACCATAATTTCGAAACAAATAACGATTTTTTAGTAAATTTTAATTCAATATTCTTCTTTGTATCCAGTGAGGAGTCAACCTCTTTCAATGTAGTGACTTGTTCATTGTATTGACATGTTTCAATTATTTACATTCTTTTCGACACGGCAACCTCACTAACAGTAAGTTGTGATCTTTCATATTATTTTTATATTGCATTACAATTATACAAATTTTGTAGCTTTTCCTTGAAGATTATAATTAATTTTATCGAAATATTGGAATAACTTGTGCTATAAGAGTACACTTCCGTTCTACTGATCTCCCAAAGATATTTTACAAGAATACAATATACAAGTATACAATATATATATATATATATATATATATATATATATATATATATATATATATATATATATATATATATATATATATATAAACAGAAGTTAATATCGGACATAGCACTCATAAAAGTGGCAAACCATAGACACGTGTTTCGGGCTTTTGGCCCATCATCAGTATGGTGCAGCCAAGTGCAGCTAACTTATGACTAGGAATTAAAATGTTATAGTTTTTTCTCAGGATGAAGCCCGAAAGAAGACATGTATCATCTCTGTTCTAAAACTGGGAGCAATTTGATTTAACGTAGATTACGCAATTAAAAATATACATGCAAGTAACAGTTAATATATTCAACTTTGCAAATAGTGGTTTACAGGAATCGAGTTTTTTTTTTAAAACAAATTGTTCTAATATTTTTTTTCTGGAAAATTAATAAGACACTGATTCTATTGCAGTTGCCAAAACAAATAATACAGTATTTGAGGGCAGAGTGAATATATGCATAATAGTAACTTTTAAGAATTTCAATAGACACAAAATTACGCAGATTCCATATAACGAAACAATGTGTCACTAATTTCTTCAGTATGAAATCAACATGATGATTCCAATTGAGTTGGGAATCAATAAAAACTCCTAAAAATTTTTTATAGTTTACCTGTTCAATATTTTTAATCTCAGACCTAACCAATACACTACAATCAGTTTCCTGAATTGTAAAGAAAATGGTGTTGGTTTTAAGATTATTTAGAATCAAGCCATTCTTAGAACAATAATTTTGCATGTTGAATACAGCATCATTTGCTCTTACTGACAATGTTTCACATTCCGAACCACTGACAGTAAAAGATGTGTCAGCAAATTGTATAGAGCACTGTGGATGATTAATTTTTGAAAGGTCATTAACAAATAAAATAAATAGTGTAGGCCCCAAAACACTACCTTGGGGCACAGCTGTAACAACGTTTCGAAATTCAGAGGAAAATGACCCAGTCTGAAGCCTAACTTTAATAACCTGTGTACGACCAGTTGAATAGGTTTCAAACCATTTCAGACTTGGACCACGAACGCCCATGCCAAACAGTTCATCAAGAAGAAGACCATGATGATTGATATCAAACGCTCGTGTAAAGTCGAAGAGAACACTAAGTGATTTTTCATCGTTGTCGAAGTTTGATAATACATGATTATGTAGAGAAAGGATGGCATCCTGGGTTGACAAGCCCACTTGAAACCCATATTGGTTGTCAGATACAATATTGTATTTATTTGAAAAGGACACAAGTTTTGATATGATTCTTCAAATATTTTCGAAAATGGAGATAGTAAAGCAATACCTCTGTAGTTCGACATTACATGCTTATCGCTTTTTTTATAGCCTGGGACGACCATTGCTTGCTTAAATCGGGAACGAAAAATACCTTCAGAGAAAGATAAATTGATTAGATAAATCAGAGGTTCCATTATTTTCAAAGCAGCCTTCATTAAAACATTGCCTGGCAATTCATCAACCCCAATGGAATTTTTCGAACATGCGAATTTAATTATTTCCACGAGTTCAGTTTCATCTATTGGATAGAGGAAAAGACTCTCAGTTTTTACACAACGATTTTCAATGCCACCAGGTGCAGTATTTTTTACTAATGACTCCACTGAATCGACAAAATAACTACTAAATGCTTAAGATATACCGTGACCATCGTCAACAAGTACACCAATGTCTTAGATGAATCGTTTATAATAGTATTTTTCCTGATGATAGACCAGGCAGCTTCAGATTATGTTGAGCCTTGAGGAATTGATTATTAAAGTATTGACTTTTTGAGAGCACAATTTTTTGTCTATGATTTTTTAAGAGTTGCTTATATTGACCCAATAAATGTACATTGGTTTGGCTCTTGTTCAAATTATAAATATCTCTGAGTAATATACCTTCTTCAACGATATCCTTAGTAATCCATGGTTTGTGTCTACTTAAATTTTGATTTTGTTTAATTTTTTGAAACTGTTTAGGAAAGGATATATCAAAAGTTCGAAGAAAACCATCATGAAAATGGGAAAATTCAGTATCGAAGTCAAATTCAGTGAAGTATAGAAAATTGCACTTTTCATCCGATAATAAATTTATGAAATGGAGGATATTATGATCATCAAAATTTCTCTTCAGAAAATAATGGTATATATCAGCGGCGACGAAATTTATAGGTAAGGTAATACCTGGTAATGGGGTCAAACCCGAAAACGGTCATATAAATAAAATCAAATATAGGTAATTAGACAAAAGTGTTTTTATTCATTTCATTAAAGTTTCAGTATTCCCACAAAATCTGCAATTGTTTGACACGCGTTAACTATTTTGGCGCGAAACTCTTTGAGAACCGTTACGATCTTTGCAATGGTCCTAATGCTATTTTCTTAATTGGCTTGCCAATATTTTGGTATACTTAGAGAATAATTAGAGAATATATAGATATATGACGATTACAAATAAATATCATAGAATCTACTTAATTTTAAGTAATTCACTGTTTTCCAATTCCTAACTCAAATGAAATATTATTTTCCTGTGTTTTCATTTTTAGTTCGAATGGATGTTCCAATTTGGTATATCGATTTAATGTGAATGTGTGTAGAAAGTAGCAAGTATTAGAATAAATATGATACTTCACGAAAGCTCATCAATTTTTTTTATCAAATAGACGTTACAGTTTGTTCAGGACTGTTGTATTAAATATTCATTATGCATGTATTTCTTCAAGCATTACGATATCCATTTATCACTAGTGAATAATGAAATCATTACAGAAAAGCAAGTAGGCAAGTTCGTTGAATATGTCAATTCCATCCACTCGTCAATAAAATTTACCACTGAGAGGAAGGTAAATAATTCATTAAATTACCTTAACTCAACCATTACAAAAAATAACAATGAACATGAATTTGCAATTTTCCACAAACCATCTTACACGGACATTATCATACATAATTCCTCTACGCACTCTTACCAGCATAAAGTTGCTGCATTCAATAATATTCTTCATAGACTATTGAATAATTTCCAGAGAGAGCTGAGTTTAATCAAACAAATCAAAGAAAAACTACAAAAGCAAGCCATGGACCATATCTACCCAAATTCAAGATGCGATAACGTCAGTTATGAGACATTGTCATTTTTGGCTGAACCAACCAATAATATTTTTTTGAAGAAAGACTGCGTAAACTTAGCTCACAGAAATAGTAATAGTCCGAATAATAGTGTAAGTGCATTCATTAAAAACAATAAAGACAAAACTTCGGTATTGGATAGATCAGGAGTATATCAGCTGAGTTGTGGCTCTTGCCCAAAACTGTATAATGGCCAAACAGGGAGATTATTTTCCGAAGAATTAAAAGCTTAGATGTAATTTTTTGAATAGAAAGACCAATTTCACATTTGCAAACCACCTTTTAGCAGAAGTACATGAGTTCAGTCATGAATATGACATGTTATATTTAAAAGAGAAGAGTTTGAAATTCAATCTTCTAAAATGTCAAGCAATAAATAGATTCAAGAATTCGGGTAACTAACTAAATGATCAATTAGAATTGAATAACCGTTACTGAATATTTTTCAAATGTGGGGACTGGGACATAAGCTCAGGTCATTTAATCCATTACAAACTCAAGTACTTGAAATGTAGGTACTTTAAATTTTAAAATTAGGTATACCAAGCATTAAATTTGTAAAATATAGTAGATAAAGATACGCCCGAAGAAGCCATTGTATGGCGAAACACGTGTCGCGTTTTTATAAAACTGTTTAGTGGAACATTTTTGGCTGTGAGTTTCAGAAAGTATTTTGAAGTGTTGTTATTGAAGATGACCACATTGCATTGGCTTATCCTTGTGTTTCCGCAGAGGTTCCTGATATAAGGTGCATGGCCTACCGCGAGGCGCCCAAGTCCCTAATACACTTGCTATCAGCATATCCAGCATATGCGGTCTCGGCCTATATCAATTGACATAACGCGGCCGCAAGAGTGCTATATTTATTAAAATCCGACAGATATAATTCAACGCGACAGAAGTTGTTTTCTGTCAGGAACTTAACAATAGAAATAATTGTTGTATACGTTTTTGTGAGAGATTGTATCAATTAATCTAAAAAGTCGTTCACTTATACTTCAAGGCCCTTCTTCACAGTAAATTAGAAATCAACCCTGAAAAATCATCGTTGATTTCCTGATAAAATCACTTATCCAATAGATGGCATATATGGGGTTATTTTGTTCGATATTTTGAAGAGGAGTGTGTACGCATCTTAGCGATACCTTATATTATTTCACAAAAATTAGGTGTTTCGGGAAATTCACATTACTGTCTTATTTATGGAGATATTGAACGTGGCTCCTTTTGAAAAAAATTCCCTATATGCAATCAATTATTTATATTTTGAGCTGTTTTGGAATCATCCGTATCTGTGAGTATAGGTTGGAAATGAGTCAAATCACTTTTCAGTATCGTCTTTCCATTTTTTATTTTCATCATTCATTTTTGGATCCATTTTCAACCCGTATGATATCTTGATAGAGTTTTTCAACACACTGATCTCATTTCAGATCATCAGACACGCACAGTTTTGAAAACAATAAAACCTTCTCAAAAACAAACTTGGTCTAAGGAGCAAAACGAAATATAGTCAAAAAGTTTTTCGCTCCGAAAAAAAAAGAAGTGCTAGAATTGAATTATTTCTTGTTTGTATCTAAAATATAAGGAAAAGAAATATTCATCATTATTGAAAAATAGAAACTGGGCTGCAATCAAAGAATACGTTTACTGTTGTTATTGAAAGAAGAAATAATATTAATAATTTTCATTTGATATTTTTTTACCCATGTTGTAGTTTCATTTCATTAGAAATTATTATCGAATTTCTGCACCACGACAATCTAGTAAGAATCATGAAATGCAAGTGCAGCGTTGCCCGATTGTGGGCTGACCAACATGCTATCCATTGAAAGTATTCGTATAAACCTGGGCTCACAAAGACACTATTCACATCAGGTGTATACAATTACACAGCCACGCCTCCTGGCAAAGTTTTGTGAAAGTAGGTGGTGTATCAGCTATGTGTATATGGTGTAATGGTCGGCCCAACCGAAAATTTGCTAAACGTCATTTCACATGATAACATGTCCAAAAAACACTATATACAGTGGGAAACGTTGGTGAGCCCGAAACCGGGACGACCGACGTTTCCGAGGGCTGACCAGAGTTCACATCGTATATTCTACGGGCTGACAAATGACCGTTTACATATATATTTATTCGGGGATTCGGTCTGATTAGGATAAATATTTAAAAATTAAAGAAAACAATATCAATAAAAAGACAGACATCGACAACCTCAGCAAAATTTATTAATTTTTACTAACAAAAAATATAAATCTGAATACATCCTGTGATATTAACACAGCATAAATCACCATGATAAACGATAATAAAAAATTTGAAAAAGTATTTCACATTATTCAATGTCAAAAAGTTGTCATTTTGATGTTGAAGACTTCTTTCGAAATTGAAATTTCCAAATTGAATATTCTCACATAGCACAGGTATTCTGTTTTATATATATATATATATATATATATATATATATATATATATATATATATATATATATATATATATATATATATATATATATATATATATATATATATATATATATATATATATATATATATATATATATATATATATATTTATTATTTCCTTTTTATATTACAGCCCTCGATAAAGCTTATAAACATTAGCGAAAGCTCGGGCAGCTAAAAAGAGAAAATATTTATTCTAATCAGACCGAATCCCCGAAAAACTACTATTCTATATATACATACGGTCGTTACACTATCAATTACACAACAATATAATTATATCAATGATACGTCCATCAATTTGCAATTAACATCTGATGCTGCGTCCACCGCACTATTGCGTCCGTATACCGGACGCAGCAGTACAATCTTTCAATTTCCATCTCCTTCCTCTGCATTGCCTCATATAACGCATTTTTCTGTTGGAGAATTGGTTATCGAAACCACCCCTTTCGTTCGGACCATTTTACAACAGCCAATCAGAAAACATTGCTGCATATTGATATTACATTCGGACGCAGAATTCAAGGAAGTTTGAAAGACAATGAATATATATATGGAAGGAATACCGCCAGAGGCGCTCATAAATATTCGTTTTGAATATTTAAATTTCAATTTAATAATAATGCTGCGTCCATCAATTTGGCAACACTGCAGATTATCTACGGAAGGCAGTTGTTAGTATTTGAATTCACGTTTAATATATGTTCGTGTATGTACATTTTTGATAAAAATTAGTACAAGTGGTCGGGGTGTCAGAATACTGAAAATGCTTGATAAGTGGAAGATCCTTTTTTGAATACATGCATTTTGGAAAGTGACTATGTATAAACAATTACCGAGCTGGTGGCTCAACCACAGCAGCGGTAAATGGATTCAATCAGTGGTATAGTCGAGAGCCTTGAACAACGGAATCATACAGCTATCACGTTGTGCGACCTCTCGAAAGCCTTCGACTGTGTCGATCATGACATTCTATTGAAAAAATTATATTTTTATGGAGTAAGAGGAGTTGCATTTTCACTTTTTGAATCGTACCTGAAAAATTGATTTCAGGCAGTTCGTTCCAATAATAGTACTTCGGCTTTTAAGGAAATGAATCATGGTGTACCTCAAGGATCTGTCCTGGGGTCACTTTTATTTATTATTTATGTTAATGAGCTGAGTAACTTCATAACTCCCTTCAAATGTGTTCTTTTTGCCGATGATACGTCATTTATATGTTCAAGTCCAGATAATCACGTCTCATTAGATCGATCTAAAGAAGTTGAAGAAAAAGTTGAAACATGATTTATTGCCCACAATCTGAAACTTAATGACGACAAGTCTTAGAGGCACCTCGTAATGACCCGTCACTGTGAACAACTAGACAAGAATGTGAAGCTACTTGGTGTAACTTTAGACTCTAAACTGAATTGGAATGCTCATATTGATCAATTAAAATATAAACTGTCGAGCACATTATTTTTTCTGCGACATCTCAGGCATATTTCAAACTACGAAACTTTGAGAACAGTTTATTTCTCACTGTTTCAGTCTCATATGGGTTACGCCATTTTACTGTGGAGAAAATTCTCGGCTGCTAATGTTATTTTCATTCAACAAAAAAAGGCAATAAGAATATTAGGTGATCTAGGGTATAGAAATACCTTTATTCATCAAACTCATAATCATGACTCTTTCGTCCCTATACATTTACAATTCACTCCTTGAAATACACAAAACATCGTCCAACCTCACTACACATGTAGTCTGGTTCACATGTACCCGATTTAGCTCTTTTTAGTGACATTTTTTAGCCCTGTCCAAAAATTACGACCAAGGTGTCATTCGATTCGTATTTTTGCCTAGAAAGTTTAAGTAAAGGTCTGAAAACGCGCCGATGAAAATTACAAAAGTTATAAACAATTAGGTGAAAAAAAATGGGGCTTTAGTTTTTTCTTAATATCTCGGAATATTTTCAAAATTTTGGAAATTTGAAAAAGATTTGAAAAGATTAATGAATTTGCCTGAAAAAAGTTCCGACTCCGATTCTGTATCTCGATTATTTATAATTTTTACAGAGCCCTGAAAATAGAGCCAAAAGCGAGTAGTCTGGCTTCTGCGCGCCTTTCGTCATTCTGACATAAAAACAAAAAAAATTATTTAAACATATCAAATGCGAATATCAAGGAATGAAAAAATTCATGAAATGTTGGGATACATCAATGGACAATAATGTGCAGTCAAAAAATTTTTATCTCAATTTTAACGTTGATTATAAATTTGGTAATTAATAACTTTTTCTGAATTGAATGTTAATATAAAAATCCCTATAATTATTAAACTAAAACCCTGGCATTTTTTTCCTTTGGTGAAGTTATCCTTAATAGGCGAAAAAATAGATTACCGTTGCCGAAATTGAAAAATTTTCATTTTTTATTTCTTTAATAACAATTGAAAATTATAATTTTATAAAAAATTCATTGCAAATTTTTTTTAAAATTTTCTATTGTCTCATGGCTAAAATTTAATTATTGATTTTTTTATTTTCACAGCTATTGTTGATAAATTTATTATAAACAAATACATTGTTTATGAGCAATTCGAAAATATTTTTTTGCATTATGTTGATTGAAAAAAATCATGATTTAAAAAAAAATGGTTTCTTAAAAAAATGTCTTTATTGCTAAAAAATGCGTTTGTTAATTAACAATCGTTTTTTGTAACTAAATATTGAAATTAAGGAAAAAAATAAAAAAAAGAATTTGTTTATAGCATTTTTTTTCAAATAAACAATTAAAAAAAGAATAGAAAAAAGTTTTTTCAAAACCTTGAAGAACAATAGAAGTTTTGATTTTAAAAAAACGGTTCCTTAATTTTAATATTTAGTTGCAAAAAACGATTGTTAATTAACAAACGCATTTTTTAGCAACAAAGAATTTTTTTTTAAAACAATTTTTTTTTGAAAATCATGATTTTTTCAATTAACATAATGCAAAAAAAATATTCAAATTGCTTATAAACAATGTATTTGTTTATAATGAATGTATTAACAATAGCTGTAAAAAATTAAAAAAATATATCAATAATCAGTTTTTGGCCATGATACATTAAAACAATGAAAAATTAGAGAAAAAAAAATTTGTAATGTATTTTTTATAAAATTATAATTTTCAATTGTCAATAAAAAAATAGAAAATAACAATTTTTTTTATTCAGGCAACGGTAATCTATTTTTTTGCCTATCAAGGATAACTTCATCGAAGGAAAAAATGCCAGGGTTTCAGTTTAATAATTATAGGGATTTTTATATTAACTTTCAATTCAGAAAAAGTTATTAATCAACAAATTTATAATTAATGTTGAAATTGGGATGAAATTTGACTGCGGATTATTGTTTATTGATGTATCCCAACATTACATGAATTTTTTCATTCCTTAATATTTACATTTAATATGTTTAAATATTTTTTTTTGTTTTTATGTCAGAGTGACGAAAGGCGCGCGGAAGCCAGACTACCCGCTTTCGGCTATATTTTCAGGGCTCTGTAAAAATTATAAATAATCGAGATACAGATTCGGGAGTCGAGATTTTTTTACGCAAATTCATTGATCATTTCAAATCTTTTTTCAAATTTCCAAAATTTTGTTTATAACTTTTTAACTTTATAACTTTATAACTTTTGTAATTTTTATCGGCGCGTTTTCGGACCTTTCCTTAAACTTTCTAGGCAAAAATACGAATCGAATGACACCTTGGTCGTAATTTTTTACAGGGCTGAAAAATGTTACAAAAAAAGTACATGTGAACTAGACTAATGCTGACATTCACCATCATAACACTAGAAACTCTAACAAGATCAGACTTCCTAGATATAAGCTTTCTATTTCACAAAAAAATTCTTTAGATTAGTCTCAACAATGCACTGCCTCATCAAATCAAAACGATGAGTGTGAATAAGTTTAAACGAACCATCAAATCGTATTTGCTGAAAAACAGATTTTACTCAATCAATGAGTAGGTACTTGGAAGATATTCAAGGTGTCCTTTAGCCTCTGAGAACATACTTACCGTTTATGTACTGTTTGTTTAAATGTTTCTTATATTTTTGTATGTTTATGTGATGTGATATTTTGCAATTACTTTTGAAAGTGTAGTAGTGTATTACTAAATAGTTTACTCGATATCTTTTGAGACCTAATGACTTGCTATGAATATGCATATGTATTTGATATAGTCAAATAAACTGTCGATCTATCTATCTCTGTCTTTCGATTCTTGAGTTTTTGAGACCATTCATAGTCAACGTATTCAAAAAACATTTTATTGTGAGATTTTCACTAAACAATTTTACAAAAACGCAACACGTGTTTCGCCATACAATGGTTTCTTCGGGCGTGTCTTTACTAACAACATTCTTCATATTCAGTGCTTAATATATCTAGTTTTACAATTAGAAGTAGGTACCTGACTTTTACCTAAGTTTATAATGAATTGAATCATCTGAGCTTATCCCCCCATTTTAACATCTGAAAAATATTTAGTAAAGGGAGTTATTCAATTCCAATTGATCATTCAGTAAATTACCCGAATTCCTGATTCTATTGATTTATGAATATTCTAGAAGATTGAGTTTCAAACTCTTCTCAAACTCATGTTCTTCTGCTGAAAGGTGGTTTGCAAATGTGGAATTGGTCTTTCTATTCTAAAGAGCATAGAAGTAATTTTGTAAATAGAAAGACCAATTCCACATCTGCAAACCACCTTTTAGCAGAAGAACATGAGTTCAATCATGAAAGCGACGTCTTACAGTTAGAAGAGAAGAGTTTGAAACTCAATCTTCTAGAATGTTTAGAAATCAATAGAATCAGGAATTCGGGTAATTTACTGAATGAACAATTAGAATTGAATTACCCCCCTTCACTAAATATTTTTTCAAATGTGAAAACTGGGACATAAGCTCAGAAATTTTAATTCATCACAAACTTAGGTAAAAATTAGGTACTTGAAATATAGGTACGTCTAATTGTAAAACTAGATATATTAAGCATTGAATATGTAGAATATTGTTAGTAAAGATACGCCCGAAGAAGCCATTATATGGAGAAACACGTGTTGCGTGTTTAAAATTTTTAAGTGAAAATCTCACAATAAAGTGTTATGGATTTTCATCAAGTATCGGCCAATTCCATCATATACATCTATAGTCAATTTTATATCGATAGTGAACAAAATAAGCTTTACTAATACTTTTGATATTTCAGAGGAAACCGGTTAAATTTATAGAATGTCATTCAAAAATTAGGAAAAGGTGGTTTTGTAGAAAACCCTTGGAAGAAGTAACGGTTGCTGATAAAAATGAGCATGCCGAAATGGAAATGTGCCGAGAAAATTGTATTTCTAACACAAATTTTAAACTGATGAAGGTTACTAGTATCGACGGAAAAGAGAACTCATTGCCAAATAATCTAGAGAAGGCAAAGAGTCTTCCTTCAGATAAGAGAGAAAAATCATGTATTCTGAAAAGTGATAGAACTTTTGGAAATATTCAAGAATGTTCGGGCGCATCCCACGATAAAGGGAGATAATTATATGATGTGGTAATTCTCTATGCCTAATCCATGAAAAAACTTCTCGTTTTTATCTGGATAACTTGCTTGTGAAGAGATGAGGAAGTTTTACCAAGAGCATTCCAGAACATACCGGTATATTTTGGAATATTTGAGAATAGTGTGAAACGTTCGGAAATATTCCGAAACATACCAGATCATTGTGAAACATCTCAGAACAGTCTTTATTACTATGGGATGTTTTGGAACATTGTGGACCATTCGAAGTCCTTTTAGTGTGGATGAGGCATTCCAATTAATAAAGATATATAGAGCAAGTTTCGTTGACCCCTTATGATTCAAAATGTATACTCTTATTTCAACTATATTATCCCATTTGAACTCTTTGAGCAAAGGCCTCAGCTACTACTAATCTGTCTTTTGATAAAATTCGCTTGACCATAGTATGCTTGAAAAAGGTGAAAATATATCTACTTATAGACAACAAAAAGTAAAGATATGCCTCAACCTTCAAAATATGTCTGTCTGTTTGAAATCTGTTCACTACGGAAAACAAAACCAATGCATTTGGAACCTTTTTTCATCAGATCTGTCGCAATGGTTTGTCAGGCCTCCTAAAATCATTTTCTTGTATGATAGTTTCAATTTTGCAACAACTTCTAAAAAATTCATTTGAATTACATGGCGAAAGGTAACTAATATAATGTGTATAAAATGCTTAAGGCAAGTAACGCATTTATTTAATAAGAAATTATATCAGCTCCGTCTAAATAGTTTTCCAATTACCTACCAATTTATATGTAACCATTATTTCAAACATTGAAATGGATCTCATAAGCATCCATTGAAAGATAGGAATATGCCATCGCGAACTTTTTTTGTGAACTCATAAAATAACAATATCTAGTGAATTGCTTTCTTATATGTTAAAGGGCAGCGTTTTCGATGCAAGCTCTCAGTCTGAAATCATCACTCGAGGGTCACCCTGTACATAACAGAAAGTTATAATAAACAACAAGGTCGGATATGACATAATAAAATGAAAAAATATGCTGTCTGGTGTCAGTGACCAAAAACTTATTTACTAGAAACTGTCCACGTCGATATGGATTTTCTTCCCATGTCAGTTGAGTTCATTTATTCATTCATTCAATTTCCGTGAAATTATACAAAATCAAATTCAAAAGTCAAACTCTAGAGGTTCAATTTATAGTAAAGACAAGCACATTTGCAAATCGTAAACCAATCGGAAAAACCAAGAAATATTCTATAACTTTGAATGAAGTAAGAATCTCCACTTCTGCAATAATCTCAATAATCACACACTGGAGGCTTCTGGCAAAAGTATAAGTTATCTTTGATAATAAATATGGCAACAAGGCAGATGCAGGATTGTTGAAAAACTGAAACTGAATATTCATGTAGGACGCATGAATAACTTCAATGTATACAATTAATATACAATGGATTCAACAAACATAGACCATGATGAAATCATCATATCCATTCCCATAGTCATCTTCATTTTCATCAGGTTGGAAATTTTTTCCCTTACTCTTTCAACTGAGATTCATCAGGAGGACGAATGGTTCATAACGTAAGGTGTTTTGGTGGCGACATAAAGGTTCAATGACCTCTATGCCGCTCTGGCCTTGTGTACCTCTTCCTGACTGGGGTATTTGAAGAACAAACTGTTCATTTTAACAGACGTCGTGGGCCTTCATTCAACCGAGCGACGGGGCCTTTTGAATCGAGTGGGGTCGTCTATAGTGTAGTCTACAGCTTCCCTAACTAATGGGTTATCATGAGTTTCTGCTGACTCGAAAACTCTCTGATTCCTCGACTGAATGGACTGCCGTATAGTTAACAGCTTCAAATCTCTGCGGATGGCTTAATTCCGCACGAACCATGGGGCATTCACCAGCATTCTGAGAAGATTGTTTTGCAACCTTTCCAAAATGTCGAGGTCTGACGGGCGGTTTGTCCCCAAGCACCTGAATCATACATGATGACAGGTTTGAACATCGTGTTGTATAATAAAATCTTATTTTGAAGATTGAGTTTTGAATTTCTATTGACTAGAGAATAGAGTTTAGCTATCCTCATCTGCACTTTGCTCTTTATATAATCAATGTGATTTGCCCAGGTGAGTCGGCGGTCTACCCAAAGACCTAGGTACTTAACTCGCGTTTGCCATTCGATCTCCCTGTCTGAAATCGTGACCCTTGTGTCTGGAGAAACTTTTACGTCTCCCCAAGTCTATCGCCTGAGTTTTTTCTGGATTCACTCGAATCTTCCAGACAAGGTACCAGCGTTCGAGGTCATCCAATGCGCGTTGCATGTAGACGACCGCCAACGCTCGACCCATGGAAGAAGCGAGGAGAGCCGTATCATCGGCGTGAAGCGAAAACTTCACGTGATCGAACCTCGGAAGGTCGCTCTCGTGAAGGCTGTACTGTAGTGGAGACAGCACAGCTCCCTGAGGCACTCCAGCTTCGATTTCCCTGACGGGAGACAGGGTTCCTTCAACTCAGACCTGAAATGTTCTGCCTTTCAGAAAGGACCTAATCCACCGGACCAGACCCCGAGGCAGATCGAAATCGAGCATTTTGTGTAGCAGGCCTTCGTGCCAGAATCGGTCGAAGGCTTTCGAAATATCCAAGAGGACGAGATGGACTGTCTTCCTGTTGTTCAGCTCTGTGATGGAATTTTCGACCAGTCTCAGGGCCTGCAGCTCGGTGGAGTGTGCCCTCCTGAAGCCGAATTGTTCGTCAGGCAGAACATTTCGGTCGTCAACTTCTTCTGTTAGCCTTTGCAGCACAACACGTTCAGTCAACTTAGCCGTTGGGCAAAGCAGACTAATCGGACGATGATTCTGGGGAAACATCGGGTTCTGGCCCTGTTTCGGAATCATGACAACTACGGCATACTTCCATCTTCGAGGGAAGTATCTGAGAGTGATTGAGCTATTGATAATGTCCATCCAGCAGGTATCTGATGAAGTTCTCCGGGAGCTGCTTCAATAACCTGTTGTTAATTGAATCAATTTCCGAAGCCTTCTTGGGTTTGGAGGCCCTAATGTACCCCCTCAGTTCTTTCTCCGAAGCTGGACGGATCACGTCGTCATCATTTTCCCTAAGGATGCGCCGAACCCGGTGTTCCAGTCGGATATCACGGTCAATATCATTATCCGGATCAACGTTAAGTTGAAACTGTCTCTCCATTGTATCTGCAAAGGCCAATGCCTTCTCGGCGGGAGAGTAGCAGATGCCACGCTGTCCGTGAAGAGGGGAGGGAGCGGTTTTCCTCTTCTCGAGTCTGCGGATGAGTCGCCAGAGCTCGTCATCCCCAGGTTTGAGCGATTCCAAACACTCACTCCACCTCTCGTTTCTATAGTCAGTGATGGCCTGTTTAACCTGGTCGGCCATCCTGCTAGCTGCAGCCTTGTCTCCAGGGTAGAGAGTCCGCTGATAAACTCGTCTGAGTCGATTTCTCTCCCGGATAAGGTTCTTTACCCTGGGAGGAAACTCATTGTAGCTCCGCAGAAGACACTCTGTCCTGGTTGTGGCTGCGCGGAAAGCGTTGTTCACTGATAATTCGAAATCTGCCACTGCCGCGTCGAGACCGTTGCGAGTTTGAAGCGCATCACGGCTGTACGTGTCTCCACTAGGTGACCCTTGAAGGCTTCCCAATTCGTGGATGATCTCATGCGATAATTCTGGGGAGGGGAATCATCACCCAGCATCAGGATGACTGGATTATGATCTGAGTCAAGTTCCGACAAAGTGTACACATCGCAGGAAATGGAGACGTTCGTGAGCAGTGCGATATCAAGCACGTCAGGCCTTACATCCCCACGATAGAACGTGGGCTCATCTGGACCCATCACTCGATACTCATGCCTGTCACATGCGCATGGAGCGCTCGGCCGTTCGCCGAGTCTGAGTCTGCTCCACAGATTGTGCTTGGCGTTGAAGTCACCAGCAGCAATTGTGGGGGTATTTGTCGACATCAGCAGTTCATCCAGCGATTCTAGGATTAGACGATTCCGCGGAGGGTTGTAAACTGAGATTAGTCTATGACGACCTCTTCTCAGTTGGAGCTCAACGCCCACGGCTTCCGTGCCATGTAACTGATCCGAGTCAATGCCGAATTGTACGTGAGGAAGATTACGTTTGACAAAAATGCCAACTCCTTCTCCAGCACGTCCAACGCGTTCTCTGTGGTAAAAACTGTAGTTTGTAATACCAAAAGGTTGATTGTGCAGGTGAGTTTCCTGCACCAGTGCAAGAACTCAACACGACCATACAAATAGAAGTTTGAACCAAATATTTAAGTCTGCCAAATTACAGTGATCTGCAATTATGAACTGACATTTACCAAATTTGTTCGGTGTATTCAATCTGAATATTTCGTTGTTCGTTGTAGATTCAGGACATTCTTAGATTTAAAAAATTTTCTCTTTTGGCAATTGATAAATTTATATATTTTTTCAATTCCACATATTTTTACTCTTATAATTGAAACTGTTCTATATTTTCTAAGGTCAATTATATTTTTTTCCAAATTTCTTCACAGGTGAAATCTACTAGAAAAATCAAAGTTTGGTAAGTAATTGTTGTGTTTGTGCCTGAATCCACCTGAGAGGTAGAGAAAAATCTCTATACACTGAGGTATAGGATTTAAACTCAACATAAGAGTCCAGTCGAATAAAATTTTCATAAAAAATAATAATAAAAATCAAAAATGTTTAGATTTTTCAAAACCCAAATCAAATTTAAAATCAATTACAACATCATCATCTTATAATGAAATATATATATATATATATATATATATATATATATATATAGAGAGAGAGAGAGAGAGATATATTTTATCAAATTGAAACAATGATCATTATTGGAAAGTTCTTCAGAAATCTCCAACTCTTCAAGCAAGGACATTTTCATTATCTATTTTATCTAATATTTTGGAATTACTATTGGGACTCAAGTTGTGATTGTGAAATACTCAAGTAAACTTAAACAGAGATTTCCTTCCCCTTCATGAAAGGGGAAGAAGTGTTCCATAATGGAACACTCCTCAAGTTGGTACCATTATTTCAACATGACACTTGACACATTCTTTCTCAATTTGTCCTTCTTCATATGATACTTCAACTGAACAACAAAAATGTATTTTCTTGGCTATAAGCCTATTTTGTTTTATAGAAGTCAAATATTACAAATGTGCAATGTACTCAATTTGATACTTCCTGTTGCCTGACAAGTAAGTATTCTCAAACAATTTTTCCAAATTTCCTAACCTTGATAATTTCACAACTTCAATTCGCACTAAACTTCCTTTCCAATTAGATCACTTACTTTCAGGTGAGCACTGATGATGACGAAAGTCGAAAGCGGTTTGCAGGAATTTTAAAAACTATACACTTTAATACAAAAACCTCTTCGATTCATTAATTCAAATAAGTGTATTCAGCTTTTCCAAATCTTTTTATTTGCCATAGATCTGCAGAACTTCGAATGGTGGTTATTCTTCTGCGAAAATTACGTCTTGCAGGTGTATGTAAATCATTAACAACTTGTCGTTTGACATCACTCATTTCATTAGTCATTCTATTTCAATATAAATAATGAGAAAAGGTGATAATGTTCACTGCATTTAATGATGATGTGACAGTGATCATTACTTGTGGATATATCAATATATTATACCTTCTTCACGTAATTCTTCAATTATTGAAATTATTTCATTGTCATGTCCAGTATGTAGCTGACTTTGAAACTACCAATAGTCGTAGGCGAGCAACTAACTCTCTCGGTGAATTCCAGTACACATAATTCACAGGTTTAGAATTATATGTGTTCTCCATTTTCACTCGTTTGAGTGCTCCACCAATTTTACTTCTACTTCTTATTGGATATTGTGGTGAGTCTAAAAGAGGTTTGATAACTTCACGAAATTTTTTAGAGTTTGTCATTTTAAAACCATTCTTCAGATGATATTGTTTATATGGAGCATTCGATATTTTCAATATTTTGGAATATACTTGACAAGTTTCTTCATTATCAACATCTTGCGGATTCTTCAAGAAGATCATATCATACAAGTCTGGAGACTACCTACGCATTCATATTTTTTTACATTATTAGTATCCCAAAATGAAATGTTTCCATCTTTGAAATGTACCAATAGACTTCCCATTTTCAGCTTTTGTGTAATAGGATCCATACGTACACCAAATGTTCCATCATATGCTGGATTTCTAGATTTTACATTATTCAAATGTTCCATCAAAACATCTTAACGACTTTCATTCATATTAGGTGAGGAGTCAGGATCCGAGAAATCGATGTGGGATGATGATGGTGTTTCGAATAGAGTTGTTCTCATATCGTCTTGAAGTATGCTCGTGTCACTATTCACAGATGATACAGTACTAAAAGATTGTTCTCTTCCTATTGGAGTACTCATAAGGAAATTTGAAGTAGATTGAACATTTCCATGGTTTGATGATAACATTGATGATTTCGAAATAGCGTTTGATGATAAAACATTCAATGGTTTCGTTATGGTCTCATACAATTTTTCAAGAGTTGAATTTCTGCCTGACAGCTTCTGTTGTCTCTACTAGTTGACGTTTCGAATCTATTTCATTGTTTTTATTTTCAGAATCATTTTTTGTATTCATAATGCTCTTTTTAAATTATAGCCCTATTCGCTGATGAAGTGACCTCTACAATATTCAGTGATCGAATAAGTTTGAATAAAAAGATCATGGATATATAAAACTATCGAATCCTTTGCGATATCTACCTTCATCTATTTTTCTGTCCTTATCAATGACTAGAAATCCATATTGGTCCTCCCAGCATCTAACACACATCAATTGGAATTGTTTGAATGTTACATCGGGTGATACATGATCTGAATAAATATGGTGTAAATTCGTCTCATCTTGTTTGAACATTATGATGAAATTGGTATTGTCACGCACTAATTGTTTGGGTACCCGTGAATATGTCTGTGCGAGATGAAAACAATCAACATCCTCATGACGTCCCATACAGAAATTTGATCTAATAATATCCTGCTTTTCACGTATCACACCGTCGAAAATGAAAACAGAAGGCTTAGCGTCGGAGAGTTCCACTATATCTACATTATTGCTGACTGTATAAAAACCTAATCCTTTTATAGGTTCCAAAATATTTCGCAAGTACTGATATTTAGGTTGATTGAGTGATTTCGAATAGAGATACACATTTCTAAATCTCAATCCTTGTGGATGTGTTAATAGCGATATCATTGCATTAGTCTTTCCACAATTTGAAGTTCCTATAATGAGTCCTCGAACTGATGATGGAAGTAGTGGACCATGTCTGAATACCCTTTGCCCATTCAATCCACACCCAAATTTCTCATCTAGATTATCTATAGCAAACTTTTCTTTCTGTTCTACAATGCGCATCGTACCGTTGTTGGAGACTATATAAATGTTATTAGCTTATTCATTTCAATGTGTACCATCAATCGTTACGGACGTATTGAAAAAGTGATCGTAAAATTGAAAGAGGTTACGGTTTTGTAAATGATTCAATAAACGAACTTCCTTTTGAATTACATATACCCGGGGGTTATCAATACTTTGGACCGGGTACAAAACTGAAACAACGTTCAGCTCGCAACGATCCTGGAATCAATAAATTAGATATTGAATGCAAAAAACACGATATCCAATATTCTAAGCATCCATCCGATCTTGCAGCAAGAAATTTAGCCGACAAAGAATTTGAATACAGCGCTTGGGATAGGGTTAAATCGAGGGACGCGAGTATTGGGGAAAGAGCAGCTGCATTACTTGTCATCAACATTATGAAAGCAAAAAAACATATGGGCATGGGTTGTAGCACCAATAAAAAAAAGGAAGAGGAAACAAACGAAGAAAAATTAAATTAGAAAAGTTGCATTTGGTGCTGGGATAGTCCATAAAGTGCGAAATGTATTGAAGAAAGCTGGTGGAAATCATTTTGTGACGAATAATAGCAAAAAAGCTATCACTGTGGCATTGCAGGCACGTAAATACCTCAAAGCTGCCGGTGGAAAGAAGAAAATCCGCACACCACGCATAATTCCTGTTTCCACGATCGGTGGACTTTTGTCATTGATACCAATTTTTGCTGGACTATCCGCACTAGGGAGTTTAGCGGGAGCCGCTGCTGGTATTACCAAGGCCGTGAATTCAGCAAAAGTCAGCAGAGTGGCTTCAGTGGAAGCCAATCGCCACAATAAAACTATGGAGGCTGTATCATTGGGCAAACACGGAAGTGAAATATAACTCAAACCGTACCGTAAAGGTTTAGGACTATATTTAAAACCATACGAAGCCACAAACAAAACAAATCCCTACCTTAGAAGCCTCTTACCGATCTCGATCTCAGTTATTATGCACAAAAAATGAAAATTTCACATTTTCGTGATGTTTTCATGCGTGACAAATTACCCTCGTCAGGTCCAAGACAGCTATTGTTAATTTTGATGGAATAATTGGACCAGGAACACATTGGGTGGCATATAAAAAATGTGGGAAAGAAGTCGCATATTTCGATAGTTTTGAAGATCTACCCCCACCATTGGAATTGACTCGATTCTTTCGAAAATGTTCGAATGTAAAAATCAAATATAACTATGATCGTCAACAGAAATTTAATACAGTTCTCTGTGGTCACTTGTGCTTACAGTTTCTCTCTGAATAATTTTTCAAATAAAAATGGATACAACACCAAAACTGGATCGGGAGGCTATTAAGGGAATGGCGTTTTTACTTAGAATGTTTCCAAAATATGGTACCTTGAGAAAAATGGATAAAGTGATGTTTGCAAATATGCCCAAGGAAGTGATACTTGCATGTGTTGCACATGAAATTGCATATGTTTGGGAAAAGTAACCCAAAGATCTACAAGATGACATCGATATAATGAAACATAGATATTGTTATGAACACCACCCCGATAAAAATTCAGATTCGGATGTTTATGATGGTACCTCGAAAATCTATGTGTTGTATTTATGATAATGATACATTCAAATTTGAAATGCGATCCACATATGAAATTGATCTGACACATACAAATTCTATAGCAGAAATGATGCGGTTCGCTCATGACATAATTCCACCAAATCAGATACATGAATCCTCATTACCTATAAACATTAAAACATTGAGACTTATCCGCTTAGATTGCAATATAATATCTGGTTCGTATATGAATGGTGAAGAATCCCACATTCTTTTCTCATTCGATATTGATGTTGAACCTGGATACAATCTTACTAAAGAACCATACAGTATCATATATATGCCTGTCAGTCCAGAAGGTCGTCAAATGATTCACAACATTATAGTGCGTATTTTGGATGAAAAAAATAACCTCATCGATTTGGAAGTGAAGAAGAGATTTTAATTATTTTTGAATAGAAGAAAATCGAATAACTATTGTTATGGGTTTCATTTATAATAGACAAAATCGTATTGAACAATCCCAAATCAAAACGAGCTGCACCATCAGAAAAAAAAGTGTGCATAAAAAGAAAGGTGTGCATAAAAAGAAAAGTGTGCACAAAAAAACTCATTCCACAAGTGTATGCTAAACAGTTAGAACATAACGCTCTATCTGTGAGTGATCTTAAATATTTGAAATCGATTGGATTGAAAGTGAGAAAATAACAATGGTGCTCGAAACAAATAGTGAGGAATTGAATACATTCGATGAACCAGTGCTTGATCATTCTCTCATAACTTAACAGTTAACATGAGCACATATAGGGCTTATATATATATATATATATATATATATATATATATATATATATATATATATATATATATATATATATATATATATATATATAAGCCCTATGGATCACCGCTATTCAGGAATTCGGATGAAATTAGAATTGCAATCAATAATCAAGATATTGCCGAAAGCTTCATTTATATAGGAGGTAAATTCACCCACAAAGACGAAGCGAATAATGCAACTGCATTTCTCTTCGATGGAATTCGTTACGAAATGGGTGTGAGCAAGTGGCTGTTGTAAGAAAACCCGGGGTAACATCTACAATGAAAACCATGATATCATTTGGACAATCACATGCTAACATATTATCGACCTCTGGCTGGGGACTTTCACAATTAAAACAAGATATCTTGGATACAAACAGTCATGCATTTAGTGGAAAACTACCACTGGAATATTTGATGAGTTTTGCTGAAGATTACAACAAAAGTATCTTGAATGCTAATCAGGAATTGATTTTGATTATCGCTCGATCATTCAAAAACTCATATATAGGTGAGGTTGATGCTGATTTGGAAATAAATGAAATCGAATGGAAAATAAGACATATTGTACCAGATGATAAACACAAGCTCAAACTTTTGAGTAGAAAAAACAAAAGCGGTCTGAATGCCAATGTGGGACCTCTATGAACTACCATTTTCACGTGGGACTCCTTCAGATATATAGGCCATCAAAACAACTAACGCTCTGGAAACTTCTCGTTTTGTCATCATCGCATTCCAAAGTACTACCACATCTGAAAATTCACAACTGCCGATATCAATATTATTCGAGTATACTTGAATTCTGAAGTTTATCCATATGAGCGTTGGAATTTGAATTTCGATAAAAAACTTGATGCTCCTGCTTACTATGCTCTCGGGAGTTTCCAGCGAAGTTACTATGATAAAGATATGAGTGAAACTCTAATGGACATTGGACAATTAAGAGAGAATCCACTATTCATCATCGATTGTTCCCATCAACCGAATGCAACAAAATCATCAACTATTGATATAAGTTTGAGACGAGAAAGACCAAGTTTCCAGACAACACCGGAGTGTATGCATGTAACGAAGTTACTATTTTCCCCAGTGGTACGTCAGGTCAGGTGAATTAGCTTTTATTTTATGTTTATATTATTGCTCCGTTATTTATTTGACCCCGACTGAATGAATACCTTCCTCGATTGCCACTCTATCGCGATAGAAATTCCAGGTCGCCAATGCGAATTGCCACTCTATAGCGATAGAATACCGTACTATGCCATGCCGGGTCGCCAACGAGATTTGAAAAGTATACGTTATTTGTTAATACACCGTACCACCGATGGAGGGCACAATTCTCCCATCACCGGACACCGCCATAGAAATTTATTTCAAATAATATCGGGAGCATCTACCAAGGCAGATCAGTGGGTTCAGTCTGAGTCTCAGTTTAAGTTCCAGGTCCAGTTCCAGCTCCGTTCGAGTCTTAACCCCGATAAATAAAGGCAAACCGATAGATAAATGAAGTGAGTGGATAAAAAGTAGTGTTTCTCAGTTCGTTTGATAACTGACTGTTCTATATTCAAGGCTGTGTGAAAACACCCTTGATACCGAGTGGTCAATTGTATTTATATTGATGATTATTTCATTTTGTAGAAGGCCGTGTGCTAAACACCCTTCATATTGATATTGTTGATTATTTTGAAGGAGGTCGTGTGCTAAACAGCCTTCATATTGATGTTGTTGATATACTGATTTTGTTTTACATGGGCCGTGTGATAAACACCCCACATTCCGATTAATTAGCATACCGGGTGTACCATTATATTATTGTTATAATTTGTTGAGGGCCGTGTACCAAACACCCCTCAAGTTGATACCACCGTATATTGTTAATTATCTGTTTTGAACCGAGAATCACGAATCCTCATATAAGAGCTTTGAATGAGCTCAGCACTTGTGCTTGCCGTAGTCTCCTAACCGTCTGTCGATGCTTGGCACGTTGAATGCGTAACCTTTTTCCGCTTCCTTCCGCTTGCGAAAATAGTAAAAGATTGATGTTCACCTGTATAACCCTCATTGATTTGTTGAAATGAATTTAATAACGTCTGATTTATTTCTTTCATTTTACTTCTAACTTAAAGCAGCAGGTACCCAGGATTCGAACCCAGGACGGCAATTAAAGCCTGCCGTACTGTCTACAGTTGATTTAGTCGATACCATAGAGACCCCTGGTGTATTACCTTCTTCACTGACGCTGCCCAGAGCACGTGGAGTTTACCACGCCGAAAGCTGGCGCCCGGGGCAACCCGTGACCTGAACTCGGTGTCAAAGTGACCCGTAACGCGTAAAGATACAGTTTCAACATACAATGCATTGGATGGTTCAATTCATAGCAGATAGTGACACTTTTTAAATCATTGATACTATTTCATCCTTCCACTCTATCATGTACTGTTTTATGATCTTCTTTTTATTCGTAACTGAATCATATCATGTATTGTATTTTTTTCCTAATTCATATATATATATCATATTCATTGTTTTGTAATCATTTTTTGTTGTATATAATGGGATTTAAATAAATAAAACATGAAAATACCACAAAGTTTTTTATTTGACATTATTTATGATTTACAGGAACATACAGACTACCTAAAATAACTTCTTCCTCATAGTCATCAGTTTCGGAACCATCTTCAATTTCCTCTCGATTTTCATCATTCAATTCAAAGTGATGAATAATCCATTCTGGCAAGTATGGTTGGAGGCTATACAGGAATCTTCTCAGGTTCAGTTCAATCATAACCTCACAAAGTTGCAACAATTCCAATTCATTATCCAAACATTTGTTACAAACTTCTGCACCACTCCGATAGTTCTCAGCATCACGAAGATATAATTCGATTTGTTTTTCATCATAGCATACACTCATATCATAAATGCTTGTATGTTCGGCTCCATCACCCAACACCTTCAATTTAGACGACGAATATTGAACCGATGATTTGAGATCTATAACATCGATCCAATCTTGAGTTGCATACTGCATCCACATCTTTGAATGGTGGAACTGAAATCGAATAAAAAAAACAATAAGGAACCTCCAACTTGTTTCCATGATATAATACTCACATTCCCATTTTACTTTAGTTATAAAGTGAGTGTATTCGACTCGTTGTGAAATTGGCCGCGGTGGTAGTGCACCCGACTCACGATCGGAAGACCAGGGGTTCGATTCCTGCCTCGACCAGATATTTTTATCCAAAGAATTTATCTGGTTGAAGCTGGGATGATTCTGCAACCGTGTTAGGAATCACACGTTGAAAGGTAAGACCTCGTTAGTCCTCAGCTCGCACAAGTTCTCAACTTGTATGAGTTATCGTTCGTATGGGACGACAGCTGATTAACGGAAAAACAGACAGATTTTTTAAAACTAAGTTAGTAATGTTGATATTTCCATATAATTATCATCTAATATATGAATATTATTGGAACAAAAATAAATTCACTGTAATTACTATTATTATTCAATCATATTGAATTTGACTAGAGATCGCGTTTTCATGCCAGCAAAACTTTGTGGGCTATGACCTCAAGAAATTCACTATAAATAATCACTATTATTACTCAATCATATTGAATTTGATTAGATATCGCGTTTTCATGCCAGCAAAACTTTGTGGGCTCTGTCCCAAATACGTCATCGTATATTTACCACCCGATGAGTTGATACAAGTTATATCGTCATCACTGAATTGCAACGGAATACATTTTGGTAGCCATGTTTTAAATAATTTATCAGTGCTTACATCTTCCAAAGTTAATAAAATTGATTTACCAAACCGTGTAGAATAAGTTGACATATTTTTAATTATGTACACTTCATCAATTGGCAATGATGATAAGGCCTTTTGCTCTAGTATTTCAACTTCCTGTACAATCAAATCATTGATTTTATTCAAGTCTACTTTTGAAACGGACATGATGAAAATATGTATGAAAATATAAACAATTTCCAACAGACAAATGCACCCACCGTCTTCCTTCTATTACTAACTGAATAACACTCTACCAATTGCTAACTGCTGCAGATATATTCGTCTACTGATTCCATAGTGTGCCAGGTATTTCTTTTATATTAAACAGTGCGAGTCACCACCACCATGAAACCGTGAAAGGTTCACACATTGCTAGTTGTTACCCACTAGAGATGCCTGACGTCACAGCCAAGCCCACCTCCGAGCTGGATGCGATAACAGATGTCGATACGAACAGGCAGTGGTCGTTGAGCTCTCGTAGAGGGCAGACGTTAACACAGTCCTCGGCCGCCTGCGTGTCACCATCGATAGCGAGGCTAGAGCAATGCGTTACGTCAGAGTCTTCACCGCATCGAGAGAGGTGAGGGCAGACCGATGAATACGCATTATTCAGCCACACGTCGTGTGGTGAACATCTCGCTCTCTTACCGTTGAACGGTTGCTGCTGTGACGTCACACCACTACTAACTTGGTGGCCTCACACCACTACTAACTTGGTGGCCTCACACCGATGGAACATCATTACCTGGTGAATCTCTAAAGTATGCAGACGTATGTTTGTACAGAGACACGCGCATGATAAACTCTGTACCGTGCATTCTCTCTCACACACACAAAATCTCATTTGAAAAAAATTCTGAACGATCCATGCACCAGACACTTCAAGGTCACATCGCCTTGACTTCACTAAACAACAAAAAAGCAATTAATACGTCATGGTGGTGGGGGGAGGCTTAGAACCGGCTCAAATCTTCTACTTACCGCATATTTCTGAAATCAATTTTTTCGGAATCGAACAAAAATTATAGCACTAAAATATGAGAATATCAGTTTGTATCCGAAAATTACTTCCATGCATAATTGTATAGAGTTACTTTTTTATGAAATTGATGCTTCCTTCCTTTCTTCAGAAGATGGAGAAGTAGAAAGCAAAAAAAACAATGAACTATTGATATTTGACGAATCAGAATCAAATGCTTTCGACAAATATATTTATGGAGTTGGAGAATCGCTCGCCAATAAAATGCCAACAATCTCACGAAGAAAATTGAACAAGGCTTTACCAATCTTTCTGTAGTCGGGAAGAAAATGTTACCCACGATTCTAAATTCCGAAAAAATCCTAGGAATAAATGGAATTGTGTCACTACCTACCCACCTTATAAATATATATTTGTGGTCGCACCAAAATAAGCTCCCTCACTTCTATGAACTACCCAAAATCCATAAGAAGATTAGATGAACAAAAAGAATTCTGTAACGGAAGTGGCTTATCAGTGTTTGTTCAGGTGTATGGCTCGGTTAGCGGTGGCGTTATCGCCGTTTGAGATAACGATTCGAGTGTGCTTATGCTGCTATGATACAGGGTATGTTTTCAGCGTTGAAGAAAAGTTGCCATGGAGGTATACAGGGTGTGCATCGTTGAAGAAGGTAACATGGCTGCTAACTATGAAAATGATGGTATGATAATAATGATGAATGAAAAATCAGATGAAAAAAACATGGCGGCAGTTTAACGTGCGATCAAACATCTGGAGAATAGTACCATTTATCATAGATGATGATGGTACCAATATATGAATTTACAAAGTTTCGGATCTTTACGACTCATCGAAAAATAAACACTTCAGGTTTATAAAAATTGAGATAGATGGTGACTTCGGATTGTCCATATCAAGGAGAGGCCAAACTCTACAATAAAAAAGTCATTTTCTGTTTCCAATTTCGATCGTCCGATTTCGATAATTGCGACATAAATGGATTCGTCTCCATGTCAAGAAACATATTTGAGCATTTTCAGAAGTGTTAAAGACATAGGAGGCTAACATTGTTATTATTGAAGATAGGAGGGGATGTGGTTACCCTAACCTCACAATGGTATTATTCTAGTAGTATATTATAAAACCATTTGTATAAAATATCAACATATTGAGACTGCAGCTGAACGGACGTTTTTTGGAATGATGCATATGTTTTTCTCGAATTTCGGAACAGACTACCATGAATCCTCAACGTCTTCCAAATTCACAATTGTTGTGTATTCATTGAACAGAAAGACTTTCCTTTGATGGCAATGCACATAAATGATGTTGACATCATATAGACATCATATGTCATAGAACTCCTATGGCTATATTACTTTGAATATTTTACTTTTTCGTCTTTTTCCATTTGGATGCTATAGCTACAAATGTATATCTTCGTTGAAAACAGACATAGGTTTATCTCTCTAAATAGGTAACTGTGGCAACATAATGTCAGGGTACACAATTTCCAAGCTGGGGCATTGGGTATTGATTTGGCTACCAATATATTCTGGAATCAGGTCATCGCCCAAAGACGATTGTGGATACTATCAATTGAAACGTCGTGAAGTAACTTGGCTTGGAGTCTCTCAACTATTTTATTTTATTTTTGTTCAATTGCTCTATTTTAGCTTGTATTTCATTTCACTTTTATTTCATTTCAGGTTTTTTTGCTTAATATAACTGTTTTTTCAGCTATTCATTTTAAATTTTTATTTTTTAGTTCTTCCAGGGATTTCAAATCATTTTATATAATATCAGACAATGGAAGTCTGAACTAATGAAATTCATCATGAAACATTGTCAATCACCTTCAAATATTTTGAAGTTGTAAGACTTCAGTCATTCTCAAATATATGTGCCTCAACTCAGGACTAATTTGGAATACTGTTCACAAATATGGAGCCTCGCTTCAAGCATAACCAGAAGCTAATATATTTGATCCACAAAAAGTATCCACCTTCTGAGACACTCAGGACCCTTTGAACATTTTATCCCAACGTGAAACGTCACTTTTGTACAGGTACCGATCACAAAGCTTTTGAAATATTCATGCAGTATTTTTTGAACTGATATTATGAAGAGAAAATAGTTTTTTACTCAACCAGACAATTATATTATCAGCGAGTAACAAAAAAGTAGAGATCTCCACATAAATTTCAGTAATGTACTCAAAAAATATGAAAAATTTGCCAATAAAAGTCAATTATTTTGAATGCACGCAGAGAAAATCGCTAGAATGTCTGTAAAGAAAACTTGCCTCTGGTATCGTTTAGTTGCCTGCTTGTAATGAAAGCTACAGAGATACAAAAGGCGATTTCTCATACGACTTACGATGTCGAAGCTTGGTGTTGCTACGGATCGTGAATAGTATACCAGTTTTTCTAAATTATTCGTGGATCACAAATGTTTAATTTTTTGGGGTCTGTTTTCGACTAATTGTCTTATAATGAAAGCTATAGAAAAAGAACGAATTCCCTACGGCAATCGATGACTAAGCTTGGCTTTGCAACTGGCTATCTTTGGGAGCCTCTTTTACCTTTCATATTCGTAGATAGATATGTCGATTTATGAGATCTAGGTTGGACAAAACAAAACCACTTTTTGGTTTTTGGTGATGTATTATGAATGCTTTGTTTTCAGGCTCTGATCTGGTCTCAGTTTGAAATAAAATACATATTACTGTGCGAACAATATTTATACAAATTCAAACAGTTTGAAAAATTCGACTTCAATAATTCGAAAAATAAAATAACTAATGGGGAAAAATTGAATAACATCAGTTCACCACGATAACTTCTGGACATTTTTACTGGTGTTCATGAATTATTAGAAGTTGATACTTCATCTTCTTACGAAAAACCGTTCCATTAGCTCTAAGGCGACTTCTGCCGAGGTCATCACACATTTGTCGTTGAATTCTAATCTTTTGCATTCCACTGGAATCTAATATAATAAACTTCCTTCTAGCAATAATCTCAATTCCAGATGCCATTTCAACTGATTGTATTCTCACTGATTACTTATGATATTTTACATTTAATTGCATGAATTTAAAAATAGTAGAACAACTGAAGAGACTTTTGACAATTTCCATCATGCTTAATTTGAAATTAAAAATACTGGGCAAGTTGAAAAACGTATTTAAAGAATCTCATTTACATGCCATTTTAATTGGACATTTTCGTTTCGCGAGACAAGGCACGTTTTGTCAAGTACTTGATTAATTATAAGAATAAAATTCTTTCAATTTCAATGTGAATTGAAATTTGAGGCTCAGCAACCAATCTTTGAGAACGGTAAATATGAGATTGATCTTTTGAAATAATTGGGAATGCGTCTTTTGGAAATTATTCCCTCCACCCCGCCGTATAGAGGCCGGTGTGTATAGGATGTCCACGTGAGAGTGCCATAACGAATGTTTGGAACAAACTGAGTTAGAAAAAAGTGATTGTCGTATGATTCAAAGTTAATATGAAAGTAATTGTTTCGAAACTATGGTTATGTTTTCCCCGTGGTTTGGAAATTATTCCCTCCACCCCGCCCGATTAGAGGCCGGTGTGTATACGATGTCCATGTGAGATTGCCACAACGAATGTTTGGAACAAACTGAGTTAGAAAAAAGTGATTGTCGTATGATTCGAAGTTAATATGGAAGTAATTGTTTCGAAACTATTCTTATGTTTTTCCTCGTGGTTTGATCCAATAGCTGACCACACTGAACAATAATCAAACTTAACGTTATTTCACTTTGAATACAACAGACACTTCAACTATTATTCGAATGTATATCGTTTCACTAGATTTCTTCGCATATCGCACTATAACCTCCACATGACTGACTCGTTGGGCGAGAGGATGGCGCTTATATTTGGCAATCGAAGGCCCTGGAATATTTCTCGGAATTCCATCGAAGACGGTAGCAATATTGTTGATACATGTAGAGCGGCAGCGATCATCGTATATTCTTGCGCTCTTAGCTACGTCACAATTGGTTTATGGCTGCCAGTGACGACCGGCGTTATTTTCTTCTGAGCATGATTTACAACACTGCCTCTTCCTTGAGGTTATTCGCCCCCAACAACAGTCCAAGAGGAGACATTACGACCCATGTAAGGACTCAGCCTCTCTATGTGGACAACTTTAGGCTTGGTTCAGGGTGCCGATTGGATTTTCTATACCACATCGTTTATCTTTTTAGTAACCAGGTGAGGTCCTTGCCATGGTCTCTGTAATTTAGGAAACAAACCTTTTCGACGTTGGGGTTGGTAGAGCCACACTGCATCGCAACATGGATGGTGTGTAACCTGTCGCGTCGTTTTGAGAGCTCCTGTATGCCAACAAAAAGAAAGGAGCCAATTTATTCCAGTCTCTTTGATTTTTGAGACAAATATCGAGAGGTAGTTAATGATTGTGCGATTATACATCTCGACCATTAAATCGGACTGTGGGAGAAGAGCAGTTGTTCTTGTATTCTTATTCCCAGCAAAGTCATCATTTCCTTCCATGAATCCAATTCGAAGTGCGGCCCTGGTAGGACTGTAGTTCCTGGGGTACTTCATGTCTGGCAATTGTTTTGCAACAGGGCTTCTGCCACCGTTTTAGACTGTTGGTTGAGTAAGGCTACTACTTCTGGCTGATTGAAGAAATAGTTCATCACAACCATAAGGTACTCGTTACCGGTTGTGGTCATAGGGAGTGGTCCCAGAATGTCGACTACGATTCTCTCAAAAAGAAACCCAGCTTCAACCTAGTCCCATTGGAGCCAATCACCCTTTTCCTGCTGATCGTACTTGTAGAAGTCTTGCCATTCTGGCCTCACTCCTTTGTCAATCCATTCTCGTACAGTTTTCAATACCGGATCATCCTTTTGCGCTACCATGATGTCTTGCCTTGTCATGAAGGTAGTGTCACCCTGGGAGTCTGTTAACGACCGTACCACACCAAGGTCAGGGTTATTCCTCAGATTTCCTGTCCGTATTCTTGAACAAGTGACCCTTGCTGCTACCCTCCGGGTCAGAAGGAACCCTATCAGAGCTGTCCATTAAAGAATCTCTACCCGCCACCTTATCACGTTTGATGGAAAGTTTTCTCTGGTAGATGAGTATCCTTGGCGTTGACAAAATGTGTATCCAGATGTCAGGCATGGCCTTCTTGAGAGGATATTTGCGTTTCCGTGACTCTTTCCTTTCCGATGTTGAATTTCAAAATCGTAAGTTTGTAACTTTTCGATACACCTGGCTATTTGTCCTTCTGGGGTTTCGAAGTTGGATAGCCACCGAAGTGCTGAGTGGTCTAATCACAAATTTACGGCCATATAAAAAAGGAGTAGTAGTGACCCACCGCTTTGATCACTGCGAGTTCTTTTCTAATAACACAGTAATTTACTTTGGACGTTTCCAGGGATTTACTGAAATAGCTGATGACTACTTCTTTTTCCTCTTGAACCTGGGAAAATACTGTTTTTATTCCATATTGGGATGCATCCGTGTCCAGTATAAATAAGCTCTCTTCACTTGGGTAGGCCAGGATCGGTGCGCTGGTCAAATGTCTCTTCAGAGTAGCAAATACTTTCTGGAAATCTGGGGACCAAATAAAGAGTGTTCTCTTTTCAGTTGAGCTATGCAGCGGTCGGCAACTATCCCAAAGTCCTAGAAGCTCTTTACTTCGTGCTTGCTCTTCGGTGTTGGCTATTCTTGCACTGCCTTGATTTTTTCTGAATATGTTTCAACTCCCTTTGACGACAAAACGTGTCCCAAAAAATTCACCCTTTCTGAGACAGCACTTCTTGGAGTTATTAAGCAAATGAGTATTCCGCGTCCTCGTGAAAATACTCAAGTTTGACAGATGTTCGTCAAAACTTTATCCGGTGACTATAATGACATCAAGATACACCAAGCCTGTTTTCTAAGTAAGTTCTCTCAACATCAATTCCATTGGCGGTGGAAAAGACAGTTTTCTCTTTATACTCGGGGTGAACGGTCACCTACCAATATCCGCTTTTCAGATCTAATGTTGAGAACCATATCTGCATTCGACCAAGATGTTCAGGGTGTTATCTATTCTGGTGAGAGGGTAACATTTCTGGTGACATCATTAAGCCCCCTGTAGTGTAAGCAAAATCATGTCGATCTATCTTTCTTAGTCACTATCACAACAGGTAGTTGACGTATGGGTATTGCCAGTTTGACGCATTGCCAGTATCGATGCGATGTTGGACAAAATGCTTTCGACCAATGAGTTTGCCCTTTACGAAAATATTGTTCTCTTTCTCTACGAATCGGGTGGCCTTGCATAGTTCTTCTTCAGACAGATGGTTCCACGTCTTCTTGAAAGAGCTTATGAGTTCTTTTGCGGGTTTTTGAGCACGCTGTAGGGGGACTTTTTCGATTTTAGCGATTTTCACGATGGGTTCGCAGTATTCATGGGGTTGATTATTCTTACTGGAATGGTCTTCTGTGGTCATTCACGAGAGATCTGGTAACGCTAATTCCTATTTCAGAGCCGTTGGATGGCTCTTTCAATGCTGTGCCCCAGCCATTTCCTCTTGAATGATTTTCTCAGTGTTAGGAGATATTCTTGAATTTCCTAATATAACCACCTCGGTGCTGTCATGAGGCTGAGAGGACACGACAAGTAAAATTTCCTCATTCTCAATCTTCTATGGTTTTGTTCCATATGTTCACCACGAATCTGTAGGGGGATATGATGTCTAGTCCCGATGTCCGTCGACGATGTTGGCCACTGATACCTCATTTCGCAGTATCCAAGCCTGAGTCTTACTTTAGCTTCTCCATAGACTGCCAATCTATCTCCAGTGGCTGTTTCCAGAACAGGTACTACTGATGATTTCTTCAAACGGTTTCTCTTAGATATGTTGGCTCTCATTACTCACCTCGTTGCTTCAGTATCGATGTTGAAAAGGTACTGATGATCATTCAGAAATCCGTCGACAACTAAGCCGTTACTGTTGCGTTCTATGAAAAAAATCGAATACCTGGGGGCTTGGAATGCAGCAGCCAATGAATCACCCCTAACACTGGCTGAATTCAGTTTTCCGAACCCCGATGCTTCAGTTCGGGTGAACCCGAACGCCAGTCCCTTCTTTCGTTGGATGTTGAACGAGATATACAGTCCCGACTTAAATGTCCTTCTCTTCCGTAATCATAATATTTAGGCCGTTCTCTTGTCTTGGGTGCAGTTCCATTCATCAAATATTCCTTAAAGAGTTCTTCTAGACATACCATGAGTCGATCTGTCCCTTCCTCTTCATTTTTTTTCATTTTCATGTTCTTTCCGTTGTTGTCGCGTAGCATTTTTAGCAGCTTCAAATTCCAATTTTATCATACAATCACAAATTCAGAAGTTCTTCAGAAATACTTAGATCAATTCGAAAAACCACTACCCAGAGATTATATCGAGGCATGATAAAAGATACTGAAGGTAAAATATGATCATATCTTGGGGCTTTTCCATAATCCGAAAGCAGACAAACTTTATAGAGGAGACTAATGTAAATGTGAAAAATATAACTTACAAAGGATGAACCTATTGATTATAGATCTTTTGATGACTACAATGAACTAGTACGTAGATTCGTTTGCTAGTTGCTTCAGAAGCAGCTGGCAACACTACTGACACAGCAATGAAATTATTTCAATCATTGAAGAGTTACGTGAAGGTACAATATTTTTATAATTGCATGGTGTTTTATTTCTTTGTCTTAGTGGTCAAAATGCCACTGAACAAATTCAATCAACATTTTCTTACCAATTATTCTTCTTATTCCATTTCTTCAGAAGATATCGTTACAGCACTACCACCACCACCACAAACAGATTTACCATTTTTCATTTGTCAACCTCTAAATTTCACATTGAATGTATATTAACTATTCGCGGTAGCAACAACCTTGGTTTCCATCAAACCTATTATATATTGGACGATAATAAGAATATACGATTAAAAATATCTTATCAGAATCAAAACGATACAATATAGACAATATATTCTCAAATAAGGTGACACTATTCAATTTCCTTAACTAACTTCAAATAAATTTGCGTCCAATAATTTTTACATCGAATTTGTAATTAAATGCCCTTTGGAGAAATCAAATTTTCATTTAGAAGAAAATCGTTTCACATTTTTGAAAACCTTTGCTTCCCAATTCTTTTTTTCCTGCAGATTCTAATCTTTCTAAGATCTGACACGCAACATGTATTTCGATCTCCCGCCTGCTCATCCTTCAAATTATTTTTCTTTTTCACTTGCCACATTTGAAACGATTCAATTTTCTGATAATCATCATAATGTTTATTTTCTGATTCCATTTTGTTTTTATCAAAAGGTTTCACATATAGGTGAATTTAAAATTCCACCAGGGTCGTTTATGAATCTAGTTATCACTTTGATAAGTCTCATCTGCTTACACTCTATACAAGAGTCAAGGAGCAAAATGGGTTTGTTAACGAAAGAGTGGGTACGGTAAGTATTTTAACTTGATTGTTGTACAAATGCAATATATTTTCTTCTACTTATATATGCAATATATGCAATATATTTTCTTACTACTGAGTAAATACTCATTGAGTACTCGACAAAAATTTATATATATATTCCAAACTTCCTTGTAGACGACTTGTAAATGATTCTGAAGACAAAGACACAATAACATTCTCGCGGTCAAATTTTCAATTTATTCTATAATGCCTTTGAATAGATTTAATCAAAATTTTTCAAAACTTCAAAGAGAAGTAGAAGAAGAAGCATTATTATAATTACCTCTTCAACAACAATTGAATTTTCCATTTTAAGTTTGTGATTCTTTTGATTACCACTAATGTTTGAATAACAATTATTATATATTAGATCATGGAGGTATAGTTTTTAAATTTACCACGTCTCCCAAGATAGAAGCATAACACATTTTAAAGCAAATGAAGATGTTTTCTTATTCAAATTTCCCAAGTCTTCTGAAATGAAAAGTAGAGCACAAGATGAAGATAACATAGATGGAGACGTTTTGATATATAATGATACATCATACAAATTTATCAACTCGATAACAAATCTATCGTCAAGGGAGATGAAATGATATTTGGACTACGAACTTCTCCAATGATTTCTATTGATGTGCTGTGTCACCTCACAAACCACAAGAGGAGACTAAATCATCTGTCGGTAATAGATAAGACAGATGGGTATCCGCGGCTAAGCTAAACAGTGGAGACGGGAGTGGTTTAACCAATTTAGCAAATTTCAAATAGATCTTAATGGGCGCCAGGTAAATTTAATCCTCCAGATATCCTAAGTAACTTACAATATCAATAACTTACCATTTAATATTGGAAATAAAAGATAAAGATCCCCAATATGATTTATTCAGTAAGCCTAACTCACATGGATTAACCGACAACGTTTCTAAAACAACAATGCGATATTCAAATATTACGCGATATTCAAATCTCAATACAAGAGGTCATTGAGCGCGGTGTATATAACCGCAAATTCAATCAGTCATAAATTATGGTAGTAACGATGCTTAAAAGAAACTACAATATGTCAAGTAAAACTAGCACGAAAATTGAGTAGGTGTGGGCGAAATCGTAAATACTAGTATGGAATGTAAGACAATCTCGTTTGCGTCGCGTGAGCTCAAGCGTAGGCGCATCGGTGTCAACAAGCAATTGTAAAAGGAAGACAACACCCCAATTTGCGTTTAACAAATGTAACCAAACACGTTGTCAACTAGCGCTGAATTCAGCCAGAAAGGCAATCACTATATCAAACAGGTAACAATAAACAAAAGGGCAAACAATCAAAACTTGCGTGCTCCTTTTGGGCCATCCGGTATATGGTGTTAGGCTACCCCGTAGTTCGACAGAGGTAGATCACCCTGTAGTACGGCGGAGATGAATCACCCTGTAGCACCACCAAGATAGATCATCCTGTAGGGCACAACAAGATGGACCAGTAATGGATCACTGAATAGGACCCCAAAGGTAGCTGAAAACCTCCAAGTCAGGAGAGTTTGTCAACAGGGTGTTCTACACCCCAGAAAAAAAACCCTACGAAAGGAAATTCTCAATCAGAATCAGATAACCAAAGCGAGATTCAACCCCATTCAATAGGGACTAGTTGACTAATCGATACCCCTGGTATATTTTCATTAAGAAAAGTAGCAAGATAACAAGAGTATATTTTTGGGTGCCCTGTATAGCCCTGTTTACAAAAATATTGACTCCAACCTATTTTCAACTATTTACCGATCCTTATTCATGCCATGGAATAGAAACATATAAGGTAAGTCGCCACATCTTTTCCATTCAGTACGAATATTTGAACATTCATATTATGCAGAATATCTACCGAAAATATCAAACAGTATTCAGAAACCCAGAGCTAACTAATATTGTTTTCCAGGCGATATGGCTCTAATATGTAGTAATCGTTCTGGAAGTGATGAATAACAAACAATCTATGCAAAAAATATTCTTGGAAAGGTATAGAGAATAAGGCAGACAACGGCTGAAAAATGATAGGTGAACAACTATTTCAACCTAGCGAGGAATTTCGGATCTCCAACGTCGATTGGCAACAGGAGAATGCATAAGTACTGGTCACGGCAGTTAGTCAGGGAGCATACATATTTTCTTGTACATTTCAGGTATGGTTTTCTATGGAACGGAAGATTCCCATTACTATGATATTAAATGAATAAAATCAACTTGTAACTGAATTACATTGTTAACATCCTCTGAATAAAGATCTTAAAAAGTAAGGTAGTGTTTTGAAAGGTCACATAGGAGCAGTTTTGATCTAGTGCTAAATTGAAACGTAACAACTATTACAGTATCCGATTGGCAGTGTTACGGGTTCAATTATACTGATACCTCCTAGTCGACTCATAACTTTAATAGCGCTCTCGTAAGCCAAAACATTATAAAATGTTTCAAATCATTCAGGATGAATAACTTGAAGTCACTCGGTGATGTTGCACAGCAGAAAAATATCTGAAATAAAGTCATATTTTCAAATGTTCAATCAGCACAAGAAGTACTTTACCTACTTTGAATGCTTTCTCATTCAAGATACCAGTTCAGTTCATTGTGAATTTCCGAAAAGAATAAGAACATTATCTGTTTCATCACCATTCCATAACTTTCCATTTTCATATCGGTTAGTTTGTTATTGTTTGGATAGAGGTTATCTAAAAGATCCAACCCTGCTAAAAATTCGAAATTTGACAAAAAGGTTGTCATTCATCTTCAGTATTCTCAACTTTGATGAAATGTCACTAATATTCCTAGTTTGACCTCCAGAATCTATCGGTTACCTTTTCCTTTTTATTGTGGGCTTATCAAAGTGGAACATGTGGTTCTGATTTTCTCAAGTTATCTTTATCTGAAAAATAAAAAGTAGTTGTAAAACCATCGAGAAAATTGTCATGGGATTGATATTTCAACCATCCAATGTGGATTTTGGTTTTCAACTAACCTTGAACGTTTCCTGACGAAACTCACTCCGAGACCACCCTCCATCGAAGGTAGGTATTCTGCTGGGAAATATTCTGGGGACCATCCTCTAATAAGTGCATTTCGTATGTAATAATGAATCCACAGGTTAGTAACTTTTCTGTCTTTTCTGGTCTCTTTTTGTTTAGTACCTAGTTTTACGTTTTCTCTGTACGAATGATATTACCAGCTCCCACATCATTATGTCCTATAGCCTATATGTCCTATATACACTAATTTAGCAAGCATGCGTGTTTCAAACTTTGCTTTACACCTAACCGCTTGGAGACAGCTTCATCCCTGCTTAGTAGATAGAGCTTGCTTGATTTCCTCTGCTAGTTAAAGTATAGACTTCCTGCAATCCTGATAAACTGGATGGACCTTGTATAGAAAACCATTGTTGGGAATTGCAAAAGAAAGGACAACCTCCAAAGAAATATACAAGTAGGATCTACTTCATTTATTAATTTTGCATTGGACAACTTTTGCTTCTTTTTAACATATAAGGAACATTTCATATCACCAAGAATACTCCGTGAACTCGTGAGAGCAAGTAGTGGTATTTTGTAGTAGCACCTAGAACATAGTAAATCAATTAACCTTATGCATTGAACTGATATCTTTATTATTTTAAATCAAAACTAGCACTTACCAAGACGTCTGTGAACCAATAGTATATATACTAACGGGGAAAACATTCGTAAATAATATCATTCATGTATTATTTGAAACATCTATTCATTGATATATATATTGCATTTATAATTGCAATTGCACATGCACCATATTGCACTAATTCAGACATTTGACAGTTTCAATTTGAGAATATAAAAATCGATCAGCTGATCGACCGTGGATTTGAAGAGTTGGAGAATACGTTCCGATATACCGACGGCCCTAACTTTCGGAAATTCTATCCAGGGTTACATTGCTTCGTGAAGAGGGTACTTACCCAAAGAGGAAAGTTAATGAATATTGTTTTTTTGTTATCTTTAGTGTCAAATGATTTATTTTACTCACCAACCCTCTACCGGCTGATTAATTTTGATTTTAGAGTTTTGTTTTTGAGTTAGTTTTATTACGCCTCGATAATTTGATATTCCATCTTATCATTGTGGGCGTGACAGCATATTGAATCGAAACTCCACAAGCCAATAAGGAAAAATCACAATAGATGACAGATGACATGTTGTAGTTATGAACTTGAATTCTGTTGTGCCAGCAACGAGTTACAGTTCGATAACCTCTTACATCAGCAGGATATTTTTCGATGACCCGAAGACGACATAAATTATTTTGCTGATGCCTGCAAAGTCGGCAATAATTTATATATAAATAGGTGCAATTGATTTGTAATAGCCAGTACTTATATTTCATAGTTATTAGTTGTTACTCTGTTCAAATAAAAAGTTTTTAAAAACCCTTTTGTGTGAACGAGAAATATAATTGGCGCAGTCATTAGGATAGTGGAGTCCTTAGAAGATCCTCGTCGTTCTCAAACGTTTATTCACTATTCTCCCGAACCAAGTTCCACCGAGAAGCAAGTACTTCAGGAAGAATTCCGGCCGTAGACAAGAATACCTCTTCACTATCGTCCGTCAAGGAATATCTACATAGAAATAAGTTTTTGGTGACAGAATATGCAACGAGCCATCATCGTCATCCTGTAAGCACAAATGAACTCAACTTCATCAATTGCAAATACTATTTTACGTCCCCCTACCTTAGTTTTACCAAATTCACCTTCAAGTATCAATTCTCGCCCATCCATTATTTCTCAAACAATTGACCAACCTTTAAATCCCATCAACATGGCAAAACAATTCGCCTGAAGAATTTTTGGATTGTACCCGAATACGATGGAAGCCCAAATGAATTATACCAGTTCATCAACGTATCAACAATGATTCTGAACGAATATTGGAATACTGAAGACCCCGGTTGTATTCAGCTCCCATGTTCAACATTGAGCAACATGACGAAGACTTTGCATATGAAGCGAACCCCTATTACATTGAAGAAACCTGCTCTTATCCCAATCAAGAACCAACTGAAGAATTCCAGGTTCAAGAAGACCAACAGGAACTAGATGTAAATTTTCCATTGGATCCAGGACAAAACCAAGAAACATAGTGGAACTGCATACATTCGACGATAAGAGAGAACTTCCTTATATAACCATTGCAAATCCTCCCCTCAAACTCCTCATTGACACCGGATCAACAAAATCCTTTCTCAATCCTGAATTAGCTTTCCAATATTACAAGGATTGCATCAAAAAAGATCCCTTCGTCGTCACTTCCATTTTCCAAAACTATTCTCAAGATTACAGCGCAGAAATTCCCATATTTCCTGAGTTTAACTCAAACGGCATTCTGAAATTCTACCTCTTCAAATTCCACAAAACTTTTGATGGCCTCATTGGACTCGACAACCTGAAATTTCTCAAAGCTGAACTGAATTTCCTGAATCCTCCCTTTTAACCGAATACTCCTCTCTCCCAATCCAGTACTACGAAACCAATAAGACCCAGTTCTACTCTATTCAATTGGAGCCAGACAGCGTGACCCATGTACGACTACCGGTGAAGGAGAAGAATGGAACTATCATGATACGAAGACAGAAACTGCAAGGCGCTTACATCCGTGAAGCTCTCACTGATGCCCGTGATCATCTAGCCTGGACGGAAATTGTCAACTTCAGTCCAGATAAACTCCAAATCGTTCTAGCCGAACCAGTACGCAGCAGCCCAATAAATCTTCAAGAGTATCATATCTGTTCTGCTGACATAATTCCATCAGGAAACAGAGACCCAATCAACAACATGGATGATCTAATCAGAACAGACCACCTGAATCCAGAAGAGGAGATGCATATCAGAAAATTATGCAGAAGATATGCTGATATTTTTCACCATCCAGATTCCTCACTCACATTCACCAATCAGGTCAAACACCATATAAAAACCAGAGACGAAATCCCAGTCTACACAAAATCATACCGATATCCGTATGTACACAAGGAAGAAGTCAAGAAGCAAATAACTTTGTTATTGGACCAGGGAATCATCAGACCTAGCCAATCTCCCTGGTCCTCACCAATTTGGGTCGTTCCAAAAAAACTGGACGCCTCTGGAAAAGCAAAATGGCGTATCGTTGTGGATTTCCGCAAAGTCAACGAGAAGACAATCGACGACCGCTACCCTATTCCGAACATTTCTGACATCCTCGACAAACTGGGAAGGTGTCAATATTTCACTACCCTGGATTTGGCAAGCGGATTTCACCAAATAGAGATGGCAGAGGAGGACATCCCTAAGACCGCATTCAACGTCGAAAACGGACACTATGAGTACCTGCGTATGCCGTTTGGACTGAAAAACGCTCCAGCGACCTTTCAAAGGGTTATGGACAATGTCCTAAAGGGTCTACAAGGGACTATCTGCTTGGTTTATATGGATGACATAATCATCTTCTCTACATCTCTGCAGGAGCATATGGTCAACCTCACAAAAGTTTTCCAACGTTTACGAGAAACTGGTTTCAAAATACAAGTAGACAAGTGCGAATTCCTGAAAAAAGAAGTCAGCTTTCTAGGACACATCGTCACTCCAAATGGGATAAAACCAAACCCAGCAAAAGTCAAAGCAATCATGGACTATCCTGTACCTCGAACTGTCAAAGAGATCAGAGGATTCCTAGGACTCCTAGGGTACTACAGGAAGTTCATTAAGGACTTCGCCAAGACGACCAAACCGTTAACCTCCTGTCTCAAGAAAGATGCCCATATAGAGCATACGCCAGAATTCCTAAAATGTGTTCAAACTTGTAAAAACCTGCTTACCAATGAACCACTACTACAGTATCCGGACTTCACAAAGCCCTTTAATCTGACCACAGATGCCAGCAATTTCGCCATAGGAGCCGTTCTGTCCCAAGGACCCATAGGAAAAGACAAGCCAATAGCTTATGCATCCAGGACCCTGAACGAAACTGAAATGAAGTACTCTACCATCGAAAAGGAAATGCTAGCAATAGTTTGGGCCACCAAATATTTCCGACCGTATCTTTTCGGCAGAAAATTCAAAATTCTGTCAGATCACCGTCCCCTCCAGTGGCTCTTCTCCTTGAAGGATCCAAACTCAAAACTGGTCCGATGGCGCCTGAAGCTAGAAGAGTATGACTACGAAGTGGTCTACAAAAAAGGCACCAGCAATACCAACGCCGATGCGCTCTCCAGAATAGAGATACATACAAAAGAGCTCCATGAAGCAAACTACGACGACGACGACAAGGCATCTCTATTCAACCATCCTCCATCAGAAGTTCCTGAGTCTGCAGGTGACATCATCAACGATCTGTTTAAAGATTGCTTTCATCACTTGTCGACGACGACAAGACATCTCTATTCAACCATCCTCCATCAGAAGTTCCTGAGTCTGCAGATGACATCATCAACGATCTGTTTAAAGATTGCTTTCATCACCATTTTCCTGAAGATAAGGACCCCATACCGCAAGAACAAGAAATTCAGAATGAACCCCCAACCGAAGGAGACAAGTAATGCGTGAACCTGAACCCGGAAATTACCCCAGACGAAGATACTAGTGGCATCACCAACCATACAGCCAGAGAAAGTCCAATATTAGAAATACCAATATCAGAGAAACCTCTCAATGTCTTCAATAACCAAGTCATCTTCAAACGAGTAAGCTGTAACCCAGCAAGAACGGTGATAGAAGCAAGAAGCTCAGTTGGGAAACGACAATATGGACGAAAATGTTTTTAACTTTTTCAAAGAATATATCAGCCCGGGAAAGAAATACGCTTTGATGTTCGAAGATGAAGAACTCTACCCTAGCATGTGCAGAATCTTGAGAGAGACATTCAAGAATTCCTCTTTCGATCTCATAAAATGCAACCGCCTTTTGGAAGATGTCAGTTGCTCAGCTACACAAAAAGAAATAATCAAGCAGCATCATGAAGGAAAAACAAACCATAGAGGAATCACCGAAACGGAAACTCGGATCAAAGGATTGTATTATTGGCCCAATATAAAAAAGGATATCGAAGAAGCTATCAACTTATGCGAAACTTGTCAAATCAACAAGTATGATCGAAGACCAGAGAAGCCAAAGTTCATGCTGACACCTACCCCAATGAAGCCTCTTGAAATAATACACATGGATACCTTTCAGGCTAGTGGACAAAAATTCCTGACGATTGTGGATGTATTTTCAAAATATGGCCAGGCGTATCCAATAGAGGGATGTAATGCTATCAACACTCTCAATGCTCTCTTAGTATTCATCAACCATCATGGAATACCACATATGATCGTCACTGATAATGGAACGGAATTCAAAAATGGACTGATCCAAGAATTTGTTGACACACATAAAGTCAACATTCACTATACCACTCCAGAAAACCCTCAGTCAAACGGAATAGTCGAAAGATTCCATTCCACATTGATCGAGCACTTGAGAATATTGAGAGATACGCATAAGAAAAGAGACATCAAAAAACAGATGCTCTATGCCATCCTAGGATACAACAACTCTATCCATTCAGCAACAAGACAAAAACCTATGGATATTCTGAACGGACATCTCAATAGTCAAGACCCATTCGATATCGATATTAGACGAGCCTTGATTAACAACTACGTATAACAACACAGGGAAAAAACGAAGGAAATATATAGGAAAATCAACGAAGATTTACAGAAACAGAAAACAAATATCATAGAGAAGAGAAACAAGAAAAGAGAAACTCCTATTACCTACAAACCCTGCACCAAGGTGTACACAAGAAAAACAGTGAGAAGAAACAAACTGCTACCACCCTTCTTCCCAAAATCCATCCAAAAAGACCAAACAGTAACTGTCGAGACAGAAAATGCAAACGTCCATAAGAAAAATATAAGACATTTGCCTAATAAGATAACTGAATTCTTCGTCCCTTTACAGCCTTCATCTGACGAGAGGACAGGAGACCGAAATCCAGAACTTCAAGACAAATCCAGGACTACTTCCCCTCAAGATGGGACAAGCAAAGATCAAGACTAGTACCCACGACTTCATCCACTACTACGATCTTCAACCCATCCACGAAGAGATATTCGCTATAGAATCCCAATATGATGCCGTCTCCACAGCAATTCGTAACGGACTAAGTGACCCTTATTTTTTCAACTTGCAAAATTTCGATCAAGGACTGAAGTACCAACTGAAAACTGCAAAGAAAAAGCTACAGACTCTTTATCCTCTCAGTAGACCCAAAAGAGGACTCATAGATGGCTTAGGAAATGTGATCAAAGCCATTTCTGGATGACTCCCATTTACATTTCAATCACCATCTTCATTCTATACGTAATTTACAGATTGAAAAGGCAAACGAGGAAATGATGATCCACCAGTTCCCGAACACGAAGCATCATCTTCAGTCTTGTTCGTCCCTTACAAGACTTCCTCAGGGGATGGAGAAGTTACAGTTCGATAACCTCTTACATCAGCAGGATATTGTTCGATGACCCGAAGACGATATCAATTATTTTGCTGATACCTGCAAAGTCGGCAATAATTTGTATATAAATAGGTGCAATTGATTTGTAATAGCCAGTACTTATATTTCATAGTTATTAGTTGTTACTCTGTTCAAATAAAAAGTTTTCAAAAACCCTTTTGTGTGAACGAGAAATATAATTAACGCAAAGTACGGAAATCAGTAGATGAACAAACTTTTTCCTGGCTCACCAGGAGTGGGGCAAACCTATCAGCGTCATCGAATTTGACGCAGGATGAAACTAGTATCGTAGCGATTTAAGCGTGGAACTCCGCCCCTTGGCCCCCTTGGTACTCCACCTAACCTATCAGCTCCCTTAGTACTCCGCCCTCGGCTCCCTTAGTACTCCACATCACCGCTCAGCCCCCCTTGCGACTCTTCCTCACCCCTCAGCCCCCTTGTCACGTTCCAGTCGCGTCATTTTAATTAAAAAAGTTTATAGTTATGAGATTCGAACCTGGATTGTCCGCGCGGTAGACATTGTCCTAGCCTCTACACCAACGTAAGATATTGAAGGTAACTGCGAATGTTGGGTATTTACGCGTTAGTTTTGTCGGGACCGAAATTGACTCATTCATTATAATCGACAGCATTTTTTTTTAATTTCCGTAGACTGTAATCATCATTATCATATTGAAGATAGGAAAATATACTTAGATTTGGAAAATAATTGATATTTCATGTAAAGATGTGTATGTGTGTGTAAGAGCGAGAGACGCGTGTGACGTAATCGATGCAAAGAGAGATGGAGATGATATCGATATTTAGCGGTTGCTGGCGCAAGCAGGTATTGCCGGATGTACAATAAATCGTTGTTTATGGGGCAATGTAGCGATGCCGGTTTTGAAATTAATCGTGAACGACTCGATGAAAATTTGAAGCGCGAAAGTGATATATTAATAATAACGAATCAGATTCAAGAAAAAACATTACAGATTAATGAGGCTGTATCGTTTCAAAGTGTGATCTCTCAATGTCACAAGGTATCTCAAATTACATAATTGAAAAACAAATATGACGTCAAAATATGCGTCAAAATATATCATTTGAAGAAAAAACATGTCGGTTTAAAATATGATATTGATGTGTACACCGGGAGTTTCAAAATACTTCATTTAATCAAATTCATTCAAATCACTGGAAAAACTTGGAATTGAAAAATGTTGGGTTATCAACAACTATAAGTTTATTCCAATTGCAGAAGCTTGATCCGAATACGGAATTTATTGACAAAGAAAATGATAAAATCATTGTATACTGAAACATATGATATATTTGGATTCCTTAGTGTGAGAAGGTTTCGAATCCATCAAAAAACGACCACTTCTGGTTTCCACTTCCAGTCGTCCGATTCCGATGATTTTGACATCAATGTCAAGTCAAAAGGACCTCATAACCTATTTTTGCTATACTAGTCGCAACAGGTCGATGTGGGTATTAATTTCAAATGATTTAATGTGTAGACTATGAAAAATATAATATCGAGCGCCTAATGTGAAACAGCATAGGAAGAATTGCAAAGATAATCATTGAAAAAACTTCGGATCGTCACGTACATCATGTCAAATGAAAGAAGAAGAATTGCAGAATTATTCGACAACGAAAAAACAAATATGGTGTCAGAAGGGCACTGACCCACATTTTCATTAATGATAGCTGAATCTCAACGTGCAGCACATCAAATGAAAGAGAAACGAATGCAGAATTCATCGACAGAGAAAAAGCAAATCTGATGCAACATGTCAGAGGGGGACAAAGCCACATTTTCGTTAATAATTGTCGAATCGTCACGTACAGCACGCCAAATGAAAGAAAAAGAAATGCAAAATTCATCGACAGAGAAGAAACAAAGATGGCGCAGTATGTCAGAGTGACACTAAGCAACATCTTTGTTAATGATAGTTGGATCTCAACGTGCAGCATATTAAATAAAAGAGAAACGAATGCAGAATTCATCGACAGAGGAAAAAAAACGGAGACGATACCAAGAGGGAAAGAAGTTGTATCTTCACTAATAATAGTCGCATCATCACATGTAGTACTTCAAATGAAATGGGAAAAAAAGGAGAATTCATGTGTTTGTTGCGCTATTCAAATCCAAGGTGACATGAATCAATGTCAACGCTGAATAGGCATCTAACAAAGACACTTCGTTTTTCTTTTGTTTCATTTCAGAATATGTCATCACTAATTTTTAAATTCATACCCAAGGTGACATTGATCACTGTCAATGCGGAATCTGCATCCGGATATACGCAGTTCTCAAAGCGACGAAACAAAGGCTCTTTGTTTCATTTTAAAATATGTCATCACTTATTTTACTATAAATACGTCATGCATGGCAAAATGAGTTACTAGCATCCGTTGAAAGTGATACCAGTGACAAGTGTACCGATTCTATTTGAAAGTAAGTGTTTTAGGTTTGACTTTTTCCTCAGATGAATTCATTGAAATGTAATTTAATTAAAAACTGGTGAGAATTGTTGAATCATTCGATTTCCAAAATGTATATATATATACATATATATATATGTATATATATATATATATATATATATATATATATATATATATATATATATGTTGGATTTTTCCAGTCTAATGTTTTACATGTCGTAGTTTGTTTGAGATAGTATTCGCATATATCGTGAATTAAAACATAAACCTTCCATTTTTTATTTTTCACAGATGGATTTACAAAAGTTGAAGCAAGTTCGGTCGTGAAGAGAAAGCCAATATCAAAGTAGCAGATTTGCCTGTGGAGATTCCGCAGATGATATTCACTGTCAAAATCGTGACAGGAAAATTTGGTGAGGCGGTCTTGTTAGATAAGGGGAGATAAAGTATCATTTCTGCCCCACCGAGTGACGGAGGCGTATCGTCCTCACTTAGAAGAATTTTCAAAAGGAAAATACGTGTTCGAAGGGTTGATGGATATTGGAAAACTGAATCGTGTCGTTTCATTTGAAATTGTACGAAATTAAGGTTAGTACAGTTTCCAATTTTTTCTCCAGTTAATATGCAAAGAGTTTGTGGTTGTATACAGTATTTTTCTTTCGGCTTCAAAATTCTCATTCATAGATATGATCTGCATGAAGTAGTGTTTTCATACAATATTTTCTCTTCATTTAGTACGTGCAGAATATGTGTTTTAAATTCATTATTTTGAATGAAACTTGATTTTTTTTATTTTTATCATAAACGTAGCAATCACTTCATGAAAGACATTACCCTCTCTGTTGACAAAAGTATTTTTTCAGTGTATGTTCATACTGAAAATCGAATTTATTTCAGAATGATACATCATCAGCGTGTGCAGTATCAGTTAGAGTCATCTCAACAACAACATTCAAAACCGTCGCAGCAACCTTTCCAGAAAGAGTTTAAAATCCCAGCAGTTTCCATTTTATTTTCAGTCTATAGTTGCACATTATGAGTCTAGAATTCGTCCATATTTAGGGATTTGTTGAACAGACTGCGTCTATTCAATATAAACACAACCGTAGTGAATTTGGAAAACTTTGAAAATTCATGGTGGTGTGTTCCAAATTTCAAGAAATACACGCCGTAAATACACACGTACCAAAATAAATGAAATACATATCACACACATCTTTTTTTGAAAATGAAAACTTATTTTATACAGGAAAAGTCGTCAAAAATAAGCAATAACAAAAAATTATATACCAGATTTTATAGAGATGAAGAAACATCATATTGAAAGATACAAGGATGACAAAAACAGGACATTTTAGAAAAAAAGAAAATAAGTTTGTCTGTCATTTTAAATTCTGATTCGTTGGGTCGATATAACAAAAAGTGGCATTTAATATCTTGAATTTTATTCAGGACATTATTATAGATTATTGACATTTGACATTATATTTCAATTGTGATATTTGGAAATTCATTTCGTATTGTAGTTTTTTCGAAATTCCCATTCAAAATAGCATCCTTTGATATAGATACCACCGGAAGAGTCTATTATGTGTAGATAACCTGAGTTTCAATTGTTCGGAGTTCTGAGTTCTTGGATATACAGGGTGTCCCTGGACTTTCTCTTTGCCTCCCTGGAATGTATAGATGGGGTCAAAATATCACCAGTACTTCATATAACTTTTTTTCCTAAAAGTCTTCGTAACCAAGTTACGGGCCCTCGAAGTTACAAAATGAAAAATGTTTTTCTTTGATAACTTTTCAAGTGAATATTCAAAATCATCCAAATTTTGGTAATTGACTAAACAAATGAATTCCGTCGATGAGCTTTCATGCAGGAGTCAGTTGTTTTGCTACAAAGTCAGGAACGGACTACCCCCGATGGTCCACACCCCAAAACTTTGAAATGACAAGATATTTTTCAATATTTTTCAACAAAATAAGGTTACTTGGACAATTTTATGAATAAAAGTACTCGTGTGGAAAGTCGATCGGAGCAACGAGTCTTGATAAAAATGTAGTTCTACTCGACGACATCAAACCCGCTCGTCCACCATTATTTGAAATGAATAATTATCAAAGCAGAAATAATAATGATAACGTTAATTCAACAACATTTATAACAGGAATAATACAAAGTATGCTAAAATGAAGTCGTAAACAAAAAGTACAGTACCTGTATGGAAGTTCAAGTCACAATTGTGATAGCAGATATTTTTTCAAAAGAAATATCAAGTTCTGTAGATTCGTGGTGTTTTTAAACTAACAAGCTACTCTACTATGAAATATCGAATTCATTCCATATTTTGTATGTACATAATACGTGTGGAATAATCACGTTTCGTGTTGATCAGTTATCTGAATCTCATGAAACTCAACATTCGAATGTTTCAAATTCTTCTTCACAGCTAAACTGTTGAGGAGTTTCACTGATAATTATAATTTTATGGGAGAAATTCTTTAACACGAATTTAAATTTAGGTGAAAAAACGCACATCGGAAAAAATATTTACTATACTAATAAAAAGCAAACGAATGAACGACAAAAATGGCTGCACATGATCAGGTGAAAAATATCCAGGGAATAATTATGTTTCATTTCTTTCACAGATGTTGACAAAAAATCTTTTAGAAAGTTCTGATAAAAAATGAGAAACTGGAATGCGATTTTTTTTTGTTGAGTGGTGCGTTGTCATATGACTATCATTGTATTGTCAATATTCTATAGGATATTTTGAATTTTTTTGATATGGCCGAACAGTTTACATTCAATGAATATGCAGATATGCATGTATTTTATGGACAAGCATTTTGTAATGCTGCAGAAGCTCGTCGTCTGTATTCCGAGCATTTTCCCAATCGAACGGTACCGTCAAGAGAAACATTCGAGCGTGTCGATCGCAGCTTGAGGGAGACAGGTATGTAATAATTGATAATTAATTTGAACACGTTGTTTTATTTCGATATTATTGTAGGTACAGTTTTGCCAAAACGAGGTGGTGAGGACGCTCCTAGGACTGTACGTACCGTTGTATTGGAGGAAAATATTTTGGAAGCCGTTGCTGATGATCCTTCAATGAGCATCAGAAATCTATCAGAACAGTTCCATACATCCAAGTCCACTATTCATAGAATAATTAGGGAACAACTGCTCTACCCATTTCACATCCAGAAGGTACATGCCATGACACCTCAAGATTTTCCAGCACGACTGGAATATGCCAATTGGTTCATGGATAGGCAAAGAAAGGATATGAGTTTTATTAATCGAGTTTTATTCACTGATGAAGCAGGTTTCAGTAGAGATGGAGTTATCAACTCTCATAATCTCCATATATGGGACGAAGAAAATCCCCAAGGGATATTGCAAACCAAACACCAACGGAAATTCAACGTGAATGTTCGGGCTGGTATCATAGGAAACCATCTTATAGGACCATTCGTTCTACAGGACCGATTGAATGGAGAACGTTATTTGGAGTTCATTCAGAACGATTTGAATGGACTTTTGGAACATGTTCCATTGCAAACCCGAAGAGATATGTGGTTTATGCATGATAGCGCTCCTCCTCATTTTAGTTTGATTGTGCGTGACCATCTGTACCATATTTTCCACAATAGATGGATTGGTAGAGGTGGGCCATATTCATGGCCATCGCGGTCTCCGGATTTTAATCCATTGGATTTCTTTCTGTGGGGGCATCTAAAAAGCCTTGTTTACGCTACACCTATTCACACAAGAGATGCATTGTTGAATAGAATAACATTACATTGTGAAGCCATACGAAACGACCCTGGAATGCTATTTCAAGTACAGAGAGGGTGTCTTCGCAGACTAAGAAAATGTATAGAGAGAGAAGGTGGTCATATCGAGCAGTTTCTGTAGCGGATTTTTCATTTCTGTTTGCTCTTGAGGCTCTTGAGTTTCGTTAGTTAAACGTGTTTGCATTATAAAAATTCGTTATGAACATTTTACCTATCATTTCCATTTTCCTTGAAAACTAATATTTTCGAATAATGGTAGACATCTCAGGATAAATGTTGTTGAATTAACGTTATCATTATTATTTCTGCTTTGATAATTATTCATTTCAAATAATGGTGGACGAGCGGGTTTGATGTCGTCGAGTGAAACTACATTTTTATCAAGACTCGTTGCTCCGATCGACTTTCCACACGAGTACTTTTATTCATAAAATTGTCCAAGTAACCTTAATTTGTTGAAAAATATTGAAAAATATCTGTCATTTCAAAGTTTTGGGGTGTGGACCATCGGGTGTAGTCCGTTTCTGACTTTGTAGCAAAACAACTGACTCCTGCATGAAAGCTCATCGAAGGAATTCATTTGTTTAGTCAAATACCAAAATTTGGATGATTTTGAATATTCACTTGAAAAGTTATCAAAGAAAAACATTTTTCATATTGTAACTTCGAGGGCCCGTTACTTGGTAACGAAGGATTTTAGGAAAAAAGTTATATGAAGTACTGGTGATATTTTGACCCCATCTATACATTCCCGAGAGGAAAAGAGGAAGTCCAGGGACACCCTGTATAAACATAACAAAGTAACGATACAGACAAATATGAAAAATCGTCATAAAATAATTCAAATCCATTCAAGTGAATACATGAATTGAAAGATATTTTAACCTCAACTTCAATATTCTGAAACAAAAACACATAGTATTCACAATTCCATCTTTCGTTATTCCTAGTTCATATTCATCAAAATTGATACGATTATAATATATATAGGAATATAAAACTATCTTCAAATACAGTCGCATGAATGCACATCAAGCATTTTGTCGTAGTACGGTGACCGGGGGCAAAGTTACAACTTCAGCATAATATAAATGTTTATAAATATTAGGGAAGGTCAACATTAGGGAAAGTCAAGATCATCACCAGGTATGAAGAAATTCATTCGGTGTCTAAAGCTTTCAGAATACAATGCAAATAATTTTCTTTATGACACGTTTGCGGTTCATTCATCAGTTACATTTGAAAAGTGAGTTTCAGTTTGCAGAAATAATAGCCCACACATGTTGGAAATTTTGCCATAGTGTGGTATCGTATTGAAAATTCTACGAAATATAAGCGCATACATACAGATTGAATCAATTTTTGAAATACGTCGTTTGGAACTCCCCATAACCCTTTTTTCTCGAAATTTGGCAAGAATAATGCTGAGTCGTATTGTAGAGTTAACGTTCGAAATTGAGGAAAGTGAAGTATTCAACAGTTTTGCGTGGGACGGGTTTGCGTGCGTTTTCGACCAGTTTACGTGCCTTTATTCGTTATCGTTTCGTCGTTATTGTCGGTTTTTTTTCCTATTTCAATATGACAGTCATTCATCACCTAACGCGTTTCGCAAACCAAGTAAGCATCATCAGGAGATGACTAAAGTCCACGCTTTGTCGTATGAAGGTTCGTCTTGCGAATTTTCAAACTCCTGAACCGAACCTTGAGGAACAATCATCCTAACTTGTAATACAGAGTGGTGTCGTCAGCCAATCAGAATGGAGAAATCGAATATCAGTAGAATGATGGTGTTAGATAATATTGAACTGAAGAATGTGGGTCGAATAATAATAATATTAGTGATTAAACATTAAAACTCAACTTGTGTTACAGAGTGGTGTCGGTCAGCCAATCAGAATGGAGGAATCAAATATCGGTCGAATAATTGTGTTAGATGATTTTGAACTGGGGAATGAGGGTCGAAAAATAATAATAATAGTGATAAAACATTGAAACTTTGAAAGTGTCATAGTCAGCATGGGAGGTGGTGGCGTGGTAGAAAATGTGTGGATTTGTGGAAATGAATGAGTTATTAGAAAAAAAAATGGAGCAACTGTCAGAAGGGCACTAAGTTGTATATTTGCTGATAATAATCGAATCTTCGCGTACAGCACGTGAAATGAAAGGATAAAAAATGCAGAATTCAGTGACGAGAGAATACAAAGATGACGCAACATGTCAGGAAGACATTGAGTCACAATTTCACTCATGATATTTGGATCTTAACGTGCAGCACATCAAATGACAGAGAAACGAATGCAGAATGTATCGACAAAGAAAAAACAAAGATGACGCAACATGTCAGAAAGGAACGAAGCCACATCTCCGTTAATGACAATTGAATCTCAACGTGCAGTACATTAACTGAAAGTGAAAAGAATGCAGAATTCATCGACAGAGAAAAAACAAAGACGACGTAACATGTCACAAGGGCAATGAGCCGGATTTTCGTTAATAATGATTTGTTCTCAACGTGCAGCACATCAAATGAAATGGAAACGAATGCAGAATTCATCGACAGAGAAAAAACAAAGATGGCGCATAATGTCAGAAGTGCACTAACCTGCTTCTTCGTTAATAATATTTGGATCGTCATGTATGTCACGTCAAATGAAGGGGAAACGAATGCAAAACTCGTCGACAAAGAAAACACAAGGATGGCGCAATATGTCAGAAATGCACGAACCCGCGTCTTTGTTGAAAAAAGTAGCATCGTCACGTGCAGCATATCGTAGAAAAAACAAAAAAGGCAACCAAAAGGGCACTGAACCATATTGTCGTTAATAATAGTCGGATCGTCGCATTTGACATGATTCATTCACTCAAGACTGAAATGTTTAGAAGATACCAATGGAGATCTCACGGTGGCTATAAGTTCTGGTATGATTTGTTGGGTATCGAATGATGCGTGCAATTTTGTTAATTCCAGCGACATTATTATTCCAAGACATATTGGTGTACATTTGAACCCCAACGAACTTATTGAAGCAGAAGGTGGATCCCCAAATAATAACAGATATAGTACACCAACTCAGTGAAGAGCGACATTTTTCTGCAGAAAAATGTTTGAATTTCTTTAAATCATCCAAATATTTGTAACAGAAAGACAAATCTCAGCTGCGGAACGCTTTTATCTACTAAAGTTGTCGGTAGTGTGTAACGAAGGTTTCCATTAAATCCACTGGTTGCGCTCTCTGGAGGATGTTTTTTGTGATACACCATAGATGGCAATATTCATTGTTTATCATTTCGAATCCGTTGAATACAAGGGGTCTGGAAATAAAAAAAAAAACAACGTTTCAACGCTTTGTAGACGTGTTTGATGCTCTATGCGTGATTTTTGACCAACATCCGTTATCCATATTTTCATTATTATCCGGATTGTATGACCACCAAACATTCAATATTATCGGGATTGAAGGGAGCTGATAGGTTAGGTGGAGTACCAAGGAGGCCGCAGGATGGAACGAGTATAGTAGCGATTTGAGCGTGGAACTCTGTCCCTCGGCCCCCTTGGTACTCCAGCTAACCTATCAGCTCCCTTCAATCCCGATAATATTGAATGTTTGGTGGTCATACAATCGAGATAATAATGGAAATATGGATAACGGGTGTTGGTCAAAAATCACCCTTAGAGCATCAAACACGTCTACAAAGCGTTAAAACGTTGTTTCATTCTTGTATTCCCTTGTATTCAACGGATTCGAAATGATAAAAAATAAATATTGCCATCTATGATGTATCGCAACAAACATCCTCCAGAGGGCGCAACCAGTGAATTCAATGGAAACCTTCATTACACACTACCGATACATACCTAACTTTAGTAGATAAAACGTTCCGCAGCTGAGTTTTGTCTTTCTGTTAAAGATATTTGGAAAATATGAAGAAATTCAAACATTTTTCTGCAGAAAAATGCCGCTCTCCACTGACTTGGTGTACTATATCTCCTATTTTTTGGGGTTCCACCTTCTGCTTCAGTAAGTTTGTTGGGGTTCAAATGGACACCAATATGTCTTGGAATGATCATGTTGCTGGAATTAACGAAATTGCACGCATCGTTCGATATCTAACAGAGCATACCAGAACTTATAGTCACCGTAAGATCTCCGTTGGTATCTTCTGAACATTTCAGTCTTTAGTGGATAAATCATGTCAAATGCGACGATCCGACTATTATTAACGAAAAAATGATTCAATGCACTTTTGGTTGCCTTTTTTGTTTTTCTTTGATATGCTGCACGTGTCAATGCGACTTTTATTAACGAAGACGCGGGTTCGTGCATTTCTGACATATTGCGCCATCTTCGTTTTTTCTTTGTCGACGAGTTTTGCAATCGTTTCCCTTTCATTTGACGTGTCATACATGACGATCCAAATATTATTAACGAAGAAGTAGGTTAGTGAACTTCTGACATATTGCGTCATCTTTGTTTTCTCTCTGTCGATGAATTCTGCATTCGTTTCCATTTCATTTGATGTGCTGCACGTTGAGAACAAATCATTATTAACGAAAATATGGCTCATTGCCCTTCTGACATGTTACATCGTCTTTGTTTTTTTCTCTGTAGATGAATTCTGCATTCTTTTCCCTTTCAGTCAATGTACTGCACGTTGAAATTCAATTGTCATTTACGGAGATGTGGCTTCGTTCCTTTCTGAAATGTTGCGTCATCTTTGTTTATTCTTTGTCGATACATTCTGCTTTCATTTCTCTTTCATTTGATGTGCTGCACGTTGAGATCCAAATATCATGAGTGAAATTGTGACTTAATGATTTTCTGACATGTTGCGCCATCTTTGTATTCTCTCCTCAATGAATTCTGCATTTTTTATCCTTTCATTTGACTTGCTGTACGCGAAGATTCGATTATCATCAGAGAATATACAACTTAGTGCCCTTCTGACAGTTGCTTCATTTTTATGTTCTAATATCTCATTCATTTCCATAAATCCTCACACATTTTCTACCACGCCACCACCTTCCACGCTGACTATGTCACTTTCAAAGTTTCAATGTTTTATCACTATCATTATTATTTTTCGACCCTCATTCCCCAGTTCAAAATCATCTAACACAATTATTCGACCGATATTTGATTCCTCCATTCTGATTGGCTGACCGACACCACTCTGTAACATAAGTTTAGTTCTGATGTTTTATCACTAATATATTATTATTCGACCCACATTCTTCAGTTCAATTTCATCTAACACCATCATTCTACTGATATTCGATTTCTCCATTCTGATTGGCTGACGACACCACTCTGTAATACAAGTAAGGCTGATTGTTCCTCAAGGTTCGGTTCAGGAGTCTGAAAATTCGCAAAACGAACCTTCATACGAAAAAGCGTGGACTTTAGTCATCTCCTGATGATGCTTACCTGGTTAGCGAAACGCGTTGAATGATAAATGACTGTCATATTGAAATAGGAGAGAAAACGACAAAAACGACGAAACGATAACGAATAAAGGCACGTAAACTGGTCGAAAACGCACGCAAAACCGTCGCACTCAAAAGTGTTGAATACTTTACTTTCCCCAATTTCGAACGTTAACTCTACAATACGACTCAGCATTATTTCTGCCAAATCCCGAGAAAGAAGGGTTATGAAGGGTTCCAAACGACGAATTTCAAATATTGATTCACTCTGTATGTATGCGCTTATATTTCGTAGAATTTTCAATACAATTTTCACCACACTATGGCAAAATTTCCAACATGTGTGGGCTATTATTTCTGCAAACTGAAACTTTTCAAATGTAACTGATAAATGAATCGCAAACGTGTTATGATTTCGATATATTTTGAGGTCATAATATTTAATATCGAACGAATAGTCATAAAGAAAATTATTTGCATTATTTGCTTTGAACACCGAATGAATTTCTTAATACCTGTTGATGATCTTGACCTTCCCTAATATTTATAAACATTCATATTATTCTGAAGTTGTAACTTTGCCCCCGGTCACCGTACTACGACAAAATGATTGATGTGCATTCATGCAACTGTATTTGAAGATAGTTTTATATTCCTATATATATATATATATATATATATATATATATATATATATATATATATATATATATATATATATATATATATATATATATATTATAATCGTATCAATTTTGATGACTATGAACTTGGAATAACGAAAGATGGAATCACAATTCCATCTTTCGTACTATGTGTTTTTGTTTCAGAATATCGGAGATCTTTCAATTCATGTATTCACTTGAATGGATTTGAATTATTTTATGACGATTTTTCATATTTGTCTGTATCGTTACTTTGTTATGTTTATATGTCCAAGAACTCAGAACTCCGAACAATTGAAACTCAGGTTATCTACACATAATAGACTCGTCCGGTATCTATATCAAAGGATGCTATTTCGAGGGTATTTCGAAAAAACTACAATACGAAATGAATTTCCAAATATCACAATTGAAATATAATGTCAAATGTCAATCATCTATAATAATGTCCTGAATAAAATTTAAGATATAAAATGCCACTTTTTGTTATATCGACACAACGAATCGAAATTTAAAATGACAGACAAACTTATTTTCTTTTTTTCTAAAATGTCCTGTTTTTGTCAACCTTGTATCTTTCAATATGATGTTTCTTCATCTCTATAAAATCTGGTATATAATTTTTCGTTATTGCATGTTTTTGACAACTTTCCCTGTATAAAATAAGTATTCATTTTCAAAAAAAGATGTGTGTGATATGTATTTTATTTATTTTGGTAGTATATCATGAAGCCATTTATATGAAATATTAACGTCATTCAGACTGCAGCTGAACAAATTTCCTTTGGAATAACCCATACAGAACGGCGTGTTTTTCTTGAATTTTGTAAAACACCACTATGATTTGCAGCTGAACAAATTTCCTATTGAAACAGAACGGGTATTTCTTGAAATTTGGAACACACCACCATGAATTTTCAAAGTTTTCCAAATTCACTACGGTTGTGTATACAGGGTGTCCCTGGACTTCCTCTTTTCCTCTCGGGAATGTATAGATGGGGTCAAAATATCACCAGTACTTCATATAACTTTTTTCCTAAAAGTCTTCGTAACCAAGTTACGGGCCCTCGAAGTTACAAAATGAAAAATGTTTTTCTTTGATAACTTTTCAAGTGAATATTCAAAATCATCCAAATTTTGGTAATTGACTGAACAAATGAATTCCGTCGATGAGCTTTCATGCAGGAATCAGTTGTTATGCTACAGAGTCAGGAACGGACTACCCCCGATGGTCCACACCCCAAAACTTTGAAATGACAGATATTTTTCAATATTTTTCAACAAAATAAGGTTACTTGGACAATTTTATGAATAAAAGTACTCGTGTGGAAAGTCGATCGGAGCAACGAGTCTTGATAAAAATGTAGTTCTACTCGACGACATCAAAAACGCTCGTCCACCATTATTTGAAATGAATAATTATCAAAGCAGAAATAATAATGATAACGTTAATTCAACAACATTTATAACAGGAATAATACAAAGTATGCTAAAATGAAGTCGTAAACAAAAAGTACAGTACCTATATGGAAGTTTAAGTCACAATTGTGATAGCAGATATTTTTTCAAAAGAAATATCAAGTTCTGTAGATTCGTGGTGTTTTTAAACTAACAAGCTACTCTACTATGAAATACCGAATTCATTCCATATTTTGTATGTACATAATACGTGTGGAATAATCACGTTTCGTGTTGATCAGTTATCTGAATCTCATGAAACTCAACATTCGAATGTTTCAAATTCTTCTTCACATTTAAACTGTTGAGGAGTTTCACTGATAATTATAATTTTATGGGAGAAATTCTTTAACGCGAATCTAAATTTAGCTGAAAAAACGCACATCGGAAAAAATATTTACTATACTAATAAAAAGCAAACGAATGAACTACAAAAACGGCTGCACATGATCAGGTGAAAAATATCCAGGGAATAATTATGTTCCATTTCTTTCACAGATGTTGACAAAAAAACCTTTTAGAAAGTTTTGATAAAAAATGAGAAACTGGAATGCGATTTTGTTTTGTTGTGTGGTGCGTTGTCATATGACTATCATTGTATTGTCAATATTCTATAGGATATTTTGAATTTTTTTGATATGGCCGAACAGTTTACATTCAATGAATATGCAGATATGCATGTATTTTATGGACGAGCATTTTGTAATGCTGCAGAAGCTTGTAGTCTGTATTCCGAGCATTTTCCCAATCGAACGGTACCGTCAAGAGAAACATTCGAGCGTGTCGATCGCAGCTTGAGGGAGACAGGTATGTAATAATTGATAATTAATTTGAGCACGTTGTTTTATTTCGATATTATTGTAGGTACAGTTTTGCCAAAACGAGGTGGTGAGGGCGCTCCTAGGACTGTACGTACCGTTGTATTGGAGGAAAATATTTTGGAAGCCGTCGCTGATGATCCTTCAAGGAGCATCAGAAATCTATCAGAACAGTTCTATACATCCAAGTCCACTATTCATAGAATAATTAGGGAACAACTGCTCCACCCATTTCACATCCAGAAGGTACATGCCATGACACCTCAAGATTTTCCAGCACGACTGGAATATGCCAATTGGTTCATGGATAGGCAAAGAGAGGATATGACTTTTATTAATCGAGTTTTATTCACTGATGGAGCAGGTTTCAGTAGAGATGGAGTTATCAACTCTCATAATCTCCATATATGGGCCGAAGAAAATCCCCATGGGATATTGCAAACCAAACACCAACGGAAATTCAACGTGAATGTTTGGGCTGGTATCATAGGAAACCATCTTATAGGACCATTCGTTCTACAGGACCGATTGAATGGAAAACGTTATTTGGAGTTCATTCAGAACGATTTGAATGGACTTTTGGTACATGTTCCATTGCAAACCCGAAGAGATATGTGGTTTATGCATGATGGCGCTCCTCCTCATTTTAGTTTGATTGTGCGTGACCATCTGAACCATATTTTCCACAATAGATGGATTGGTAGAGGTGGGCCATATTCATGGCCATCGCGGTCTCCGGATTTGAATCCATTGGATTTCTTTCTGTGGGGGCATCTAAAAAGCCTTGTTTACGCTACACCTATTCACACAAGAGATGCATTGTTGAATAGAATAACATTACATTGTGAAGCCATACGAAACGACCCTGGAATGCTATTTCAAGTACAGAGAGGGTGTCTTCGCAGACTAAGAAAATGTATAGAGAGAGAAGGTGGTAATATCGAGCAGCTTCTGTAGCGGATTGTTCATTTCTGTTTGCTCTTGAGGCTCTTGAGTTTCGTTAGTTAAACGTGTTTGCATTATAAAAATTCGTTATGAACATTTTACCTATCATTTCCATTTTCCTTAAAAACTAATATTTTCGAATAATGGTAGATACCTCAGGATGAATGTTGTTGAATAAACATTATCATTATTATCATTATCATTATCATTATTATTTCTGCTTTGATAATTATTCATTTCAAATAATGGTGGACGAGCGGGTTTGATGTCGTCGAGTGAAACTACATTTTTATCAAGACTCGTTGCTCCGATCGACTTTCCACACGAGTACTTTTATTCATAAAATTGTCCAAGTAACCTTAATTTGTTGAAAAATATTGAAAAATATCTGTCGTTTCAAAGTTTTGGGGTGTGGACCATCGGGGGTAGTTCGTTCCTGACTTTGTAGTAGAACAACTGACTCCTGCATGAAAGCTCATCGAAGGAATTCATTTGTTTAGTCAATTACCAAAATTTGGATGATTTTGAATATTCACTTGAAAAGTTATCAAAGAAAAACATTTTTCATATTGTAACTTCGAGGGCCCGTTACTTGGTAACGAAGGATTTTAGGAAAAAAAGTTATATGAAGTACTGGTGATATTTTGACCCCATCTTTACATTCCCGAGAGGAAAAGAGGAAGTCCAGGGACACCCTGTATATTGAATAGACGCAGTCTGTTCAACAAATCCCTGAATATCGACGAATTCTAGCCTCATAATGTGCAACTATAGATTGAAAATAAAATGGAAACTGCTGGGATTTTAAACTCACTCTGGAAAGGTTGCTGCGACGGTTTTGAATGTTGTTGTTGAGATGACTCTGACTAATACTGCACACGTTGATGATGTATCATTCTGAAATAAATTCGATTTTCAGTATGAACATATACTAAAAAAACACTTTTGTCAACAGAGAGGGTAATGTCTTTCATGAAGTTATTGCTACGTTTATGATGAAAAAAAAAATCAAGTTTCATTCAAAATGATGAATATAAAACACATATTCTGCACGTACTAAATGAAGAGAAAGTATTGTATGAAAACACTAGTTCATGCAGATCATATCTATAAATGAGAATTTTAAAGCCGAAAGAAAAATACTGTATACAACCACAAACTCTTTGCATATTAAATGGAGAAAAAAGTTGGAAACAGTACTAACCTTAATTTCGTACAATTTCAAATGAAACGACACGATTCGGTTTCCCTATGTCCATCAACCCTTTGAACACAATAGCGTATTTTCCTGATGAAAATTCTTCTAAGTGAGGACGATACGCCTCCGTCATTCGGTGGGGCAGAAATGATACTTTATCTCCCAAATCTAATAAGACCGCCTCACCAAATTTCCCTTCCACGATTTTGGCGGTGAATGTCCTCTGCGGCATCTCCAAAGGCATATCTGCTACTTTGATACTTGGCTTCCTCTTCACGACCGAACTTGCATTCAACTTTTGTAAATCCATCTGTGAAAAATAAAAAATGAAAGCTTCATGTTTTGATTTACATTATATGCGAAAACTATCTCAAACAAACCACGACATGTAAAAAATTTGACTGAAGAAATCCAACATATATATATATCGAGAAAAATTTTGGAAATCAAATGATTCAACAATTCTCACCAGTTTTCAATTAGATTACATTTGAATAAATTCATCTGAGGAAAAAGTCAAACCTAAAACACTTACTTTCGAATAGAGTCGGTGCACTTGTCACTGGTATCACTTTCAACGGATGCAACTAACTCATTTCGCCATGCATGACGTATTTATAGTAAAATAAGTGATGACATATTTTAAAATGAAACAAAGAGCCTTTGTTTCGTCGCGTTGAAAACTGAGTATCTCCGAATGCAGATTCGGCATTGGCAGTGATCAATGTCACCTTGGGTATGAATATAAAAATTAGTGATGACATATTCTGAAATGAAACAAAAGAAAATCAAAGGGTCTTTGTTAGATGCCTATTCAGCGTTGATATTGATCCATGTCACCTTGGATTTGAATAGCGCAACAAACACATGAATTCTGTTTTTTCTTCTCATTTTATTTGAAGTACTACATGTGATGATGCGACTATTATTAGTGAAGATACAACTTTGTGCCCTCTTGGCATCGTCTTCGGTTTTTTTTTTCTGTCGATGAATTCTGCATTCGTTTCTCTTTCATTTGATGTGCTGCACGTTGAGATCCAACTATCAATAACAAAGATATTGCTTATTGTCACTCTGACACACTGCGCCATCATTGTTTTTTCTCTGTCGATGAATTTTGCATTCCTTTTCCTTTCATTTGACGTGCTGTACGTGACGATTCGACAATTATTAACGAAAATGTGGCTTCGTGTCCTTCTGACATGTTGCGTCAGATTTGCTTTTTTTCTGTCGATGAATTCTGCATTCGTTTCCCTTTCATTTGATGTGCTGCACGTTGAGATTCAGCTATCATCTTCATTAGGAGTTGTGGGTTAGTGCCCTTCTGACATGTTGCATCATATTTGTTTTTTCGTTGTCGATGAATTCTGCAATTCTTCTCCTTTCATTTGACATGATGTACGTGACGATCCGAAGTTTTTTCAATGATTATCTTTGCAATTCTTCCTATGCTGTTTCACATTAGGCCCTCGATATTATATTTTTCATAGTCTACACATTAAATCATTTGAAATGAGTACCCACATCGACCTGTTGCGACTAGTATAGCGAAAATAGGTTATGAAGGCCTTTTGGCTTCGTAAAATGATCAACTATGTTTTTTGACATCTAAAACGAATCCATCGATGTCGAAATCATCGGAATCGGACGACCGGAAGTGAAAACCGGAAGTAACCTGTTTTTGACAGATTCAAAACCTTCTCACCCTAAGGAATCCAAAAATACCATATGTTTGAGTATTTCAGTTTTCATATACCATTCATTATTGTACATGTACACGTTGATATAATTTGAATGAAATATATTGAAACTTTGTATACATATTCATTATTGTACACACACGTTGATATAATTTGAATAACATATATCTATATATAGTTGAAGGACAGTCTTTGCTGGCTAGTTAAAAACAAAACTTGGAAAATATCTTTGGGTGATCAGCAGAACGGAAGTGTACCCTTATAACATAAGTTATTCCAATATTTCGATAAAATTCATCATCATCTTCAGGAAAAACTACAAAATTTGTAAAATGGTATTATAATATAATTTTTTTTCATTATGAAAGGTCTCAACTTACTGTTAGTGAGGTTGGCCGTGTCGAAAAGAATGATCGTTATTTGTTTGAAATTATGAATTACCGGTGAAAGTCATGTGGTTGAAGAACAAAAAGAGAGAGACACAAAACAATTGACATTGACAGTTTTCAAATAATTCAGTTTGAAAAACTATGTTAGTTTGTAGATGATAAAACTATGGAACAAAAAAGAACAATTATGGTGCAAGTGTGATCAGAGATATCTGCTGTTCTGTAAGTAAATCAATGAGAAAACCCAAAAATTACCCTCATTTGTCTTGAGGAAAACAAGTGAAGAGGTGTTGTTAAATGAAAGTATTACCCTGTCATAGGGAGGTTGGAAGTTTGTTAAAAGTGAAAATATTTAAAATATTATGAAATTATATCAATGAAAAACCAGAATTATTATTGGTTTGGAAATCATGTATAGATTTCACTGAGGTGATCAATGTCTGATCTTTTATTAAGGCAAGTATTGGCTTTTACATACTTCCCAAAAACAATCTTTCAGATGTATTTCTTTCAGTTGATAAAATGTTTGTTGAAATATAGTCCATTTCATGACCTTCTTTGAAAACATAATAACTGAGAGCACATCTCTCAGGATGTAATATACTATCACTTCCATATGCGCTGATTCTGTCTTTAAGTAATCTTGACATTTGACCAATATATTCACCACCACAATTTAAACATGGAATGGAATAGATTGAAAGTTAATAGGAGTTTTGTCTTCAAGTTTCGAAAATAAATTAATGGTAAATATGGTTCTAAAATCTATGTTTACATTTAAATCTTTGAAAATTCTGGGTGTCATATCACTTATGTATGGTAAAGAAGAGAAAAGTATAGGAATGGAGGAGGATCAGCCCCAATTGTGACATTGGCAGACTGTAAAGGATTAATATCCAACTGATTGTTATTGTTAATTTGAACATCAATGGTTTTCGATTCAATCCACATACTTTTCATTAGCATTAGCAATAACATAATCAGTGGTGGGGCTCTTCACATGACAATTTCACATCATCGCAATGAATATTACCATCTGAGGTATAATGCAACAAACATCCTCCAGAGGGCGTTGGCAATTTTCGCTTTCTGTTGCTGTTGCTACGTCCAAACTTATCGATAACCATTTTGAAAATGATAATGTATGATATGATAATGTATTTATAGAATTACTTTTGCCTCTTTGAGTTCATTCAAAATGGCAATGATCTCATTGTTGTGTGAAGTATTTCCTGCATCTCGAGAGGCTAGCAATAATTTGAGACGTTCGCATAGGTCGTTGGGATCGTCCCAATAAATGTATTCAATGGGTTTCGTATTGAATGTCATTACAAGTAGTAACGTTTTGGGTAGATATGATGTCTCACAGTAGTATTAGTAAGAGGTGTTTAAGGTTGAAAAAACCCAGTACCTGTTTTACGACGATTTCTTGCTGTTGGAAACAATGGTTTGGTTATGTTGGTGTACTTGTATCTCTGAGTGCCTTCTAGATGCCCAACGGAATTCTTGTTAGCGCTCGATAAATCCAAAATCTTTTTGAATATATTCAAATCCTATGTATAATGATTTCCAGCCAATTTTATGTTTCCGCTACGCTTGTCAAAATCGATTTCCTTCTGGCCTAGGAACCATTTTGAAGATATCTCATCATTTATGGGACCATATACCTACTTTGTCGATTTCCTTGTCATTTCTCCAATGTTTTTCAATGTACGGTTGATACATTATCGGATATTGATCGATATATTCTTCCAAAACTTTATCATTCCTGCCTAACGCAACGTTGTCGTCTTGTTTGTCTTCTGCATACTCACTAAAGACGTTTTCATCATCATCATCCTCATCTGTACCTGCATCATGTACGAGGGATTGGATTTGAGTCGTTTTAGGCTCTTCCTTTATCTCATGTTTGACTTCGGTTTTCGCTTCAGTTTTCAGTGGGGTGAGTAGCTGACTGTGTTGTAGTTTCATTCGCTATTTCCTTCAATGGAATTGACAGGGGTTTGAAAAATCTTTGCAATGATTCATCTTCTTCGGATTTGCCCAATTTCAGAGCCAAATATTTTTTTCGAATAATGCGTGCAATTTCCTTGATTTTATTCTTTCGAATAACATCAACTTCTTTGCTCAACGGTTTCATGATGGTGAATGTTACCACATCACACACTGTGTATACTTATATATTTCTCGAATCCTTGACGATAACGTTCATCATTCGTATCGAAATCTTTCATTATTACAACGATTCCATATCGATGTTGCCAACATTCGGCACACATTCTCTTGAATTCATCGAAAGACATGTCGGGAGAGACGGGTTCATGAATACATGTTTCAAATCCATTTCATACTGTTTGTGTTTTGTTATCGATGGGGTTTAGGCATTAATAACTAGTATCAACAATAACTATTAGTATTCATTTCAAGACTCTATCCGCTAGTTGCACCGACGGTCGAGCCCAGAGATAAAGCGAGGTGCCAGGGTCCCAATTATGACGGCTAATATGCTCAGTGGATTGAGCATAGTAAGGGCTACTAGTAATGTGTTCAAAACTATAGTCACGAGAAAACTTGCCAAATTCTCCTTGAAACTGAGGACCATTATCAGCCCTTACTGTTTCTGGTATGCCATACCTTCAAAATACCCCCTTCACTTTTAAAATAATCATCTTTTCTGTCATACTCGACAACTGAAAAATCTCAAAAAATCTTGAGTAATAATCTGTAATTATAGGAAACCAATCTCTGCACTTGAAGAGATCTATTGCAATTCTCTGCCAAGGTTTATTTGGAATTGTATCCTTCATGAAAGTTTCCTCAATATTGGTGCATTCTTCAACACAACTGGGACAATTTCTGACTAGTGTTTCTATTTGGGTAGACAAACCAAGCCACTATACAGACATTTTTGAACTTTCTCGACACTTGACTATGCCCTGATGTCCAGAATGAATGAAGTTCAAAACCTGTAACTGTAAATTCACAGGTATAATTATTCTAGAACCTTTCAGTAAGAGATTTTCACAAAAGCTTGTATCATGTCTGTACTGAAAATATGGGAGTAACTCGAAAGAAACATCTTTTTTTTCTGACCACCCTGTGATTGAATATTCTTTAAATTTTAATGATATGGGATCACTAGATTGCTCATGTATAATTTTTGAGAGAAAATGGTATTTTGCTGGAACATGTTTCACTATCAATTGAACATGTGCTTCTATTTCAGAAGCTAGTTCTTCAGTTTCAGGTAAAGTTTTCAGGGGGTTTCTCGACAGTGTTTCAGCCATAACCAAGTTTTTGTAGACGAGGTGTTAGATCATCTACGTTTTTTGATTGAAAATTTGTATCAATGGTTTATGATCTGTTTCCAGCACAAAATCCAAACCGATTAGATATTCTTTAAACTTCTCACAAGCCCAGGTTAGCTTCTCGTTCAATTTGCGCATAACGGCTTTCAGTGAATGTGAGAGTACGAGAGCCATAGACAACTAATTCTCTTTCATTCTTCTCATTGAGTTGCATCAGTGCAGTACCCAATCCATAAAAGGAGGCATCTGCACTAACAATCACCTGGTTATATGGATCGAAAAACGCAAGAGTGGGCGCATTGAATAATAAATATTTTAATTTATCAAATGATTCCTGCTGTAACTTTCCCCATGAGAATACATCATTTTTCAACAGCATAGTAAGAGGTTTAAGTAATGATGATTTATTTGGCACAAAACGAGCTGCAAAATTGATCATTCCTAGTATTTGTGACACTTCTGTTAGTGTAAATACGAAAATTTGAAAAAGCTTCTACTCGTGATGTATCAATAGCAATGCCCTCTTTCGAAATAACGTGTCCGAGAAAATTTAATTTCTGTTCGCCAATAATGCATTTGAATTCGTTTAAAGTTATGCCCGCAGTTACAAGACGAGAGTAGTTGTTTACAGCTGATTCTCGGCCTCTCCCCATTTTACAGCTGATTCTCGGCCTCCCCCAGTTTACAGCTGATTCTCGCCTCCCCCCACCACTATGACGTCACGTGGGGTGGATGACCTAGACCGACTCATGTGACCCTGAGAAATATGTCTGGTGCATGCCACCTTGAAAAATATGTATGGTGCATATGACTTTGAAAAATATGTCTGGTGCATAGGTGGTATGTGTACATCACAGATTACAGCCGGTTCTGGGCCTCCCCCTACCACTATGAGTATTAATTGCTTTTTTTTTGTTGTTATTTAGTAACATCAAGGCGATGTGACCTTGAAGGGTCTGGTGCATGGATCGTTCAGAATTTTTTTCATATGAGATTTTGTGTGTGTGTGTGTGTGTGTGACATAGTGACGTAATTACATTTGATTGGTGTGTATGTGTGAGAATGCACGGTACAGGGTTTCATCATGTGCTTGTCTATGTACAAACATACGTCTGCATACTTCGAAGATCCTTCAAGTAATAAATGTTCCATCGATGTGAGCCCGCCAAGTTAGTAGTGGTGTGACGTCACAGCATCAACCGTTCAACGGTAAGAGAGCGAGATGTTCACTCACGACGTACGGCTGAGTAATGCGTATTCATCGGTGTGCCCTCACCGGTGTGCAGTGAAAGCTGTGACGTAACGCATCGCTCTAGCCTCGCTATCGATGGTGACACGCAGACGGCCGAGGACTGTGCTAACGTCTGCCCTCTCCGAGAGCGCGACGATCACTGCCTGTTGTTGGTATCGACATTCAGTTGGGAGGTGGGCTTGGCTGTGACGTCAGGTATCTCTAGTGGGTAGCGAAGTAGGGTGAACTGAAGAGAGTTAAATAACGTGCATTTGTATAGATAATATTGTAGAATCTCGTGAAGTAATAATCTGAAAATTATCAACTTGAGCTGTGCCAAGGTATGGTTAGGGCGAATTGGATACATATAACAATTGACAGAAATTCTCTCTATTATAGCAAAATTTGATCTCACATTTTCGTTTTGAAACCTCATTGAACTATTGAGGCCCGCGTCGGACTGCAAAGTTAAAGGTTATAAAATAATTGGAGATAAGTAATGAGAAGAGTTCATTGCATGTATTCAAATGATTCAACATGAAACAAACCAATGAAGCACAAGTGATAAGAAATGAGAGTTCAGAGAGTGGATTCTTGTTGCTTGTAACTATCCAATGGAATTTAAGATCTGAATCTTGTGCAATGTTATATTTATGATGACGAATGAAAGAACAGTTATTATTTAGGTCTATTTTATGTTTCTTCGATTGACGACTTGTTTATTTTGTGGAAATTCATGTTCACTGAGGATACACTACAAAAACACACATTTTGTCTATTTTCCACTATATTACATTTCAAATGTAACCAGTTAGTTTTGAAAATGGTATAATAGCCGAAACCGGTCAACAATAAAGAAATATAGTGGAAAATTTACAAAAGTGTGTTTTTGTAGTGTATCCTCTATTTTATGTACGGAAAACACTGAAGAGAGTGAAATTGAATTACAGAATACATATCGGAAGAGAAATAAATATAGTAGGATTTGGAAAAATCTTGAGGTTTGGTTAGAATTTAAAAATTGTCGAAAGAGACAACTGCTTTGATGAGCGATTTTCTATAGTTTGTGCCTGTATTTCTTGGTCCCGTATGACAAAAACTTGTCGATTTTGATATTGCACGTAGCTTCTGCATTCCGTTTCGACCTTCACAGCATATGACATCAGCGTAACTATAACTGAAAAGTAGGATGTGCCATCACTTTGATCGAAAATAAATTCATTCACCTGTCATTGCCAGATTTACCCGGCAAGTTTGATTTGACTTTGAAATAAATGCAAGGTTATTATCTGCCCAAAACAGATGCGTAGACTCAAAACATAACATTTTACAGGAGAACAGACTGATATTTCCCACGCATATGCATGTCTAACTTGAACTAGGTACCGCATACTTGATGATGATTCAAAATGCTACACTATATTTTTTCTTGAAATATGATTACATTACAATTTGAACCAACATAGTGGATAATATTGACGTAACTTCAACTGAAACGTGGGTACCGTCTCACTTTGGTCTCTTTTTTTCCACACATTGGCAAATCTGATGGTGAAGTTTAGTTTAACCTTGAAACTAAATACTAGGATTTTCTCGAGGGTCGAGTTTTCATGTATGCCGATGACATAACATTGTGACGTCCCCAGATCTGAATGAAATTGAAAATAAAACGAACTAGTAATCAATGAATTCGAATGTTGGTGTAGAAACAATCATTTAATAAATAATGGAAATAAAACAACATTTATCCAGTTCTCAAGTAAGTATCAGCGCCCTTTCCAAATAAATCTAAGTTTCGAAACTGAATTGTCTTTCAATAATCACATCGAATACTTGTGCACTTCTCTGAAAAACGTATTTTGCCTTCCTAACAATGAAATTAAATTTTTTGAGACATAATCTCTTGGATATATACTATGGTCTAGTGTATTCTAAGCTTAATATAAATATTACCATTTGGGGACACTCATAAGAAATAAATAGAATCTTTATAAGGCAAAAACGCTTCATTAGAATAATTTTTGATCTCAAATACAGAGATTCTTGTAAGAAAACATTCCAAGACACAAATTTTTTTCACATTACCATGCATTTATCGTTACAAAATATTAAGCTACGTTCATGTACATTCCTATTTGCTAACAAGAAATGAGGAAATTCACTGTCATTAAACGAGACGGAGAAGAACGATTTCCATCAGGAAAAAATTAACCATAATGAAAGAAATTTTTCTATATTCAAGAAAAAAGTCAAAGACTTTTTGGTAACAAGTTGTTTTTACTTCCTAATAGAGTATGAAAATAATATTTTTGTGTAACATGTGCTGTTATTGATATAAGTGCTATAAGATAAAATATCTTTTGTAAAATGTGACGTGTCATATATACATTCATGTATCAAAAATGATGACTAAATTTGACTTTGACTTCTCCGTCAATGTCATGCTAGACGGAGATTTGTAGACATGTAGTGTCAACACTTGACATTTTACAGGAGAACAGACTGATATTTCTCACATATGCATGCCTACATGAACTTCCGCATGCTTAAAAATGATGTAATAATTTAAAATGTCACACTACGTTTTTCTTTTCGAAACATGATTGATTACAAATCTGAAGCCATACAGTAAATGATTATGATATGATTTCCACTGAAAAGCAGGTTTGTTCTCACTTTGGTCTGTTTTTCCCCACCATGTCAAGATCTGACAGAGCAGTTTAATTCACTGTCTTTAAACGAGACGGAGACACGATTTCCATCAGGAAAAAATAAACCATAATGAAAGAAATGTTCTCATATTCAAGAAAAAAGTCAAAGACTTTTTAGTGACAAGTTGTTTTTACTTCCTGATAGAGTATGAAAATAATATTTTTGTGTAACATGTGTGTTATTGATATAAGTGCTATAAGATAAAATATCTTTTGTAAAATGTGACGTGTCATATATACATTCATGTATCAAAAATGATGACTAAAATTTGACTTTGACTTCTCCGTCAATGTCATGCTAGACGGAGATTTGTAGACATGTAGTGTCAACACTTGACATTTTACAGGAGAACAGACTGATATTTCTCACATATATGCATGCCTACATGAACTTCCGCATACTAAAAATGATGTAATAATTTAAAATTTCATACTACGTTTTTCTTTTCGAAACATGACTGATTACAAATCTGAAGCCATACAGTAAATGATTATGATATGATTTCCACTGAAAAGCAGGTTTGTTCTCACTTTGGTCGGTTACTCCCCCACCATGTCAAGATCTGACAGAGCAGTTTAATTCACTGTCATTAAACGAGACGGAGACACGTTTTCCATCAGGAAAAAATTAAACCATAATGAAAGAAATTTCTCATATTCAAGAAAAAAGTCAAAGACTTTTTGGTAACAAGTTGTTTTTATTTCCAGATAGAGTATGTAAATAATATTTTTGTGTAACATGTGCTGTTATTGATATAAGTGCTATAAGATAAAATATCTTTTGTAAAATGTGACGTGTCATATATACATTCATGCATCAAAAATGATGACTAAAATTTGACTTTGATTCTCCGTCAATGTCATGCTAGACGGAGATTTGTAGACATGTAGTGTCAACACTTGACATTTTACAGGAGAACAGACTGATATTTCTCACATATATGCATGCCCTACATGAACTTCCGCATGCTTAAAAATGATGTAATAATTTAAAATGTCACACTACGTTTTTCTTTTCGAAACATGATTGATTACAAATCTGAAGCCATACAGTAGATGATTTTGATATGATTTCCACTGAAAAACAGGTTTATTCTCACTTTGGTCTGTTTCTCCCCCACCATGTCAAGATCTGACAGAGCAGTTTGGTTTGAGCTTGAAACTGAACGCCCAGGTTATGCTAGACGGAGATTTGCGGAGTTTCTAAAAGATATGCGTAGGGTCATGCCATTTTGCAATAGAATAGATTGATATTTCTCACACATGCATATGCTCGCCTAACAAGAACTTTCACGTATTGCAGTACAATCTAATCATTTGAAATTCAACACTATATTGCAGTATCTGACGGTGGAGTGTGGTTTGACTGTGAAAATGAATACAAAGTTCATTCTTAACGAAAATCATGCTAAACGGGGTTTGGAAGTTCTTCAAAACAATGTATACAGTCACAACACACCATTTTGCAGCGAAAAAAGACATTTTTTTCCCAACTAAATATATTCTCGACATGAACTTTTACATGTCGCATTACACATGTTTCAATTTGAAATGTATTACTATCTTCTTCTTAAAACCCAATATTATCCAAGATTCAAGCCAATATACCATATGACGTAAGCGTGTATTCAACTGAAAAGGAGGTATTTCCACACTTCAACCTGACAACTGATTCCTCCCCTCCACCATTTCATGATCTGACCTTGAAGTTGAGTTTGATCTTCAACTTGACTACGTGGTCATTTTCTGTCGATGTCCTGCTATACTGGTTTGTGAGTCCCAAATATTACATAATGCACACATTTTTCGTACATACACACGCATGCTTCACACCATGCATGCTTATGTTTATGTTGTTGTATATATCTCGAGAGAATTTATATGGTTGAAGCTGCGATGATTCTGCAACCGTGTTAGGAATCACACGTTAAAAAGGTAAGACCTCGTTATTCCTTAGCTCGCAACTTCTCAACTTCTGAGAGTTGTCGTTCGTATGGGGGCGACAGCTGATTAACGGAAAAAACAGACTTTAAACAGAAACAGAACATTTACTTGCTGCATGATAAAGATACAGTAATGCAACGTGTCGCTATCGAATTGGGTACTGTAATAGCGTGATCAACATTTTTGTCAACATTTTTAGTGTTGTTCCTATGAATATAGTGTTTCAGACTAACATATCATCATAGAAATTCAGTTTTCTGATATACTATGATTGAGATGTGTCTCAATAGCAGATTTTATTCATATTCATATTTGGTCACATTACTTCTAACGCAAAGTTTTCCCCGCTAGGTAGTGCTGTTTCTAATTTACTGTTCGAGGAATATTTTCTGGCTCTCATTTCGGTCAATCAGTTATTGTTGAAACTGCTTCTGCATTTTGAAAAATGTTTGCTGATTTGATGAAATATATCGCATCTATCTTGAGCCTCATAATAGATGAATACAAGGAGGAAAACGGTGAAGGATAGACTTGAAGAGTGTTATAAGGCTTCTAAA
>NW_027412541.1:329787-358806 GCF_025532065.1 Leptinotarsa decemlineata | reverse complement strand
GCAAACGAGGAAATGATGATCCACCAGTTCCCGAACACGAAGCATCATCTTCAGTCTTGTTCGTCCCTTACAACACTTCCTCAGGGGATGAGAAGTTACAGTTCGATAACCTCTTACATCAGCAGGATATTGTTCGATGACCCGAAGACGATATCAATTATTTTGCTGATACCTGCAAAGTCGGCAATAATTTGTATATAAATAGGTGCAATTGATTTGTAATAGCCAGTACTTATATTTCATAGTTATTAGTTGTTACTCTGTTCAAATAAAAAGTTTTCAAAAACCCTTTTGTGAACGAGAAATATAATTAACGCAAAGTACGAAATCAGTAGATGAACAAACTTTTTCCTGGCTCACCAGGAGTGGGGCAAACCTATCAGCGTCATCGAATTTGACGCAGGATGAAACTAGTATCGTAGCGATTTAAGCGTGGAACTCCGCCCCTTGGCCCCTTGGTACTCCACCTAACCTATCAGCTCCCTTAGTACTCCGCCCTCGGCTCCCTTAGTACTCCACATCACCGCTCAGCCCCCCTTGCGACTCTTCCTCACCCCTCAGCCCCCTTGTCACGTTCCAGTCGCGTCATTTTAATTAAAAAAGTTTATAGTTATGAGATTCGAACCTGGATTGTCCGCGCGGTAGACATTGTCTAGCCTCTACACCAACGTAAGATATTGAAGTAACTGCGAATGTTGGGTATTTACGCGTTAGTTTTGTCGGGACCGAAATTGACTCATTCATTATAATCGACAGCATTTTTTTTTAATTTCCGTAGACTGTAATCATCATTATCATATTGAAGATAGGAAAATATACTTAGATTTGGAAAATAATTGATATTTCATGTAAAGATGTGTATGTGTGTGTAAGAGCGAGAGACGCGTGTGACGTAATCGATGCAAAGAGAGATGGAGATGATATCGATATTTAGCGGTTGCTGGCGCAAGCAGGTATTGCCGGATGTACAATAAATCGTTGTTTATGGGGCAATGTAGCGATGCCGGTTTTGAAATTAATCGTGAACGACTCGATGAAAATTTGAAGCGCGAAAGTGATATATTAATAATAACGAATCAGATTCAAGAAAAAACATTACAGATTAATGAGGCTGTATCGTTTCAAAGTGTGATCTCTCAATGTCACAAGGTATCTCAAATTACATAATTGAAAAACAAATATGACGTCAAAATATGCGTCAAAATATATCATTTGAAGAAAAAACATGTCGGTTTAAAATATGATATTGATGTGTACACCGGAGTTTCAAAATACTTCATTTAATCAAATTCATTCAAATCACTGGAAAAACTTGGAATGAAAAATGTTGGGTTATCAACAACTATAAGTTTATTCCAATTGCAGAAGCTTGATCCGAATACGGAATTTATTGACAAAGAAAATGATAAAATCATTGTATACTGAAACATATGATATATTTGGATTCCTTAGTGTGAGAAGGTTTCGAATCCATCAAAAAACGACCACTTCTGGTTTCCACTTCCAGTCGTCCGATTCCGATGATTTTGACATCAATGTCAAGTCAAAAGGACCTCATAACCTATTTTTGCTATACTAGTCGCAACAGGTCGATGTGGGTATTAATTTCAAATGATTTAATGTGTAGACTATGAAAAATATAATATCGAGCGCCTAATGTGAAACAGCATAGGAAGAATTGCAAAGATAATCATTGAAAAAACTTCGGATCGTCACGTACATCATGTCAAATGAAAGAAGAAGAATTGCAGAATTATTCGACAACGAAAAAACAAATATGGTGTCAGAAGGGCACTGACCCACATTTTCATTAATGATAGCTGAATCTCAACGTGCAGCACATCAAATGAAAGAGAAACGAATGCAGAATTCATCGACAGAGAAAAAGCAAATCTGATGCAACATGTCAGAGGGGGACAAAGCCACATTTTCGTTAATAATTGTCGAATCGTCACGTACAGCACGCCAAATGAAAGAAAAAGAAATGCAAAATTCATCGACAGAGAAGAAACAAAGATGGCGCAGTATGTCAGAGTGACACTAAGCAACATCTTTGTTAATGATAGTTGGATCTCAACGTGCAGCATATTAAATAAAAGAGAAACGAATGCAGAATTCATCGACAGAGGAAAAAAAAACGGAGACGATACCAAGAGGGAAAGAAGTTGTATCTTCACTAATAATAGTCGCATCATCACATGTAGTACTTCAAATGAAATGGGAAAAAAAGGAGAATTCATGTGTTTGTTGCGCTATTCAAATCCAAGGTGACATGAATCAATGTCAACGCTGAATAGGCATCTAACAAAGACACTTCGTTTTTCTTTTGTTTCATTTCAGAATATGTCATCACTAATTTTTAAATTCATACCCAAGGTGACATTGATCACTGTCAATGCGGAATCTGCATCCGGATATACGCAGTTCTCAAAGCGACGAAACAAAGGCTCTTTGTTTCATTTTAAAATATGTCATCACTTATTTTACTATAAATACGTCATGCATGGCAAAATGAGTTACTAGCATCCGTTGAAAGTGATACCAGTGACAAGTGTACCGATTCTATTTGAAAGTAAGTGTTTTAGTTTGACTTTTTCCTCAGATGAATTCATTGAAATGTAATTTAATTAAAAACTGGTGAGAATTGTTGAATCATTTCGATTTCCAAAATGTATATATATATACATATATATATATAATTTATATATATATATATATATATATATATATATATATATATATATATATAATGTTGGATTTTTCCAGTCTAATGTTTTACATGTCGTAGTTTGTTTGAGATAGTATTCGCATATATCGTGAATTAAAACATAAACCTTCCATTTTTTATTTTTCACAGATGGATTTACAAAAGTTGAAGCAAGTTCGGTCGTGAAGAGAAAGCCAATATCAAAGTAGCAGATTTGCCTGTGGAGATTCCGCAGATGATATTCACTGTCAAAATCGTGACAGGAAAATTTGGTGAGGCGGTCTTGTTAGATAAGGGAGATAAAGTATCATTTCTGCCCCACCGAGTGACGGAGGCGTATCGTCCTCACTTAGAAGAATTTTCAAAAGGAAAATACGTGTTCGAAGGGTTGATGGATATTGGAAAACTGAATCGTGTCGTTTCATTTGAAATTGTACGAAATTAAGGTTAGTACAGTTTCCAATTTTTTCTCCAGTTAATATGCAAAGAGTTTGTGGTTGTATACAGTATTTTTCTTTCGGCTTCAAAATTCTCATTCATAGATATGATCTGCATGAAGTAGTGTTTTTCATACAATATTTTCTCTTCATTTAGTACGTGCAGAATATGTGTTTTAAATTCATTATTTTGAATGAAACTTGATTTTTTTTATTTTTATCATAAACGTAGCAATCACTTCATGAAAGACATTACCCTCTCTGTTGACAAAAGTATTTTTTCAGTGTATGTTCATACTGAAAATCGAATTTATTTCAGAATGATACATCATCAGCGTGTGCAGTATCAGTTAGAGTCATCTCAACAACAACATTCAAAACCGTCGCAGCAACCTTTCCAGAAAGAGTTTAAAATCCCAGCAGTTTCCATTTTATTTTCAGTCTATAGTTGCACATTATGAGTCTAGAATTCGTCCATATTTAGGGATTTGTTGAACAGACTGCGTCTATTCAATATAAACACAACCGTAGTGAATTTGGAAAACTTTGAAAATTCATGGTGGTGTGTTCCAAATTTCAAGAAATACACGCCGTAAATACACACGTACCAAAATAAATGAAATACATATCACACACATCTTTTTTTGAAAATGAAAACTTATTTTATACAGGAAAAGTCGTCAAAAATAAGCAATAACAAAAAATTATATACCAGATTTTATAGAGATGAAGAAACATCATATTGAAAGATACAAGGATGACAAAAACAGGACATTTTAGAAAAAAAGAAAATAAGTTTGTCTGTCATTTTAAATTCTGATTCGTTGGGTCGATATAACAAAAAGTGGCATTTAATATCTTGAATTTTATTCAGGACATTATTATAGATTATTGACATTTGACATTATATTTTCAATTGTGATATTTGGAAATTCATTTCGTATTGTAGTTTTTTCGAAATTCCCATTTCAAAATAGCATCCTTTGATATAGATACCACCGGAAGAGTCTATTATGTGTAGATAACCTGAGTTTCAATTGTTCGGAGTTCTGAGTTCTTGGATATACAGGGTGTCCCTGGACTTTCTCTTTGCCTCCCTGGAATGTATAGATGGGGTCAAAATATCACCAGTACTTCATATAACTTTTTTTCCTAAAAGTCTTCGTAACCAAGTTACGGGCCCTCGAAGTTACAAAATGAAAAATGTTTTTCTTTGATAACTTTTCAAGTGAATATTCAAAATCATCCAAATTTTGGTAATTGACTAAACAAATGAATTCCGTCGATGAGCTTTCATGCAGGAGTCAGTTGTTTTGCTACAAAGTCAGGAACGGACTACCCCCGATGGTCCACACCCCAAAACTTTGAAATGACAAGATATTTTTCAATATTTTTCAACAAAATAAGGTTACTTGGACAATTTTATGAATAAAAGTACTCGTGTGGAAAGTCGATCGGAGCAACGAGTCTTGATAAAAATGTAGTTCTACTCGACGACATCAAACCCGCTCGTCCACCATTATTTGAAATGAATAATTATCAAAGCAGAAATAATAATGATAACGTTAATTCAACAACATTTATAACAGGAATAATACAAAGTATGCTAAAATGAAGTCGTAAACAAAAAGTACAGTACCTGTATGGAAGTTCAAGTCACAATTGTGATAGCAGATATTTTTTCAAAAGAAATATCAAGTTCTGTAGATTCGTGGTGTTTTTAAACTAACAAGCTACTCTACTATGAAATATCGAATTCATTCCATATTTTGTATGTACATAATACGTGTGGAATAATCACGTTTCGTGTTGATCAGTTATCTGAATCTCATGAAACTCAACATTCGAATGTTTCAAATTCTTCTTCACAGCTAAACTGTTGAGGAGTTTCACTGATAATTATAATTTTATGGGAGAAATTCTTTAACACGAATTTAAATTTAGGTGAAAAAAACGCACATCGGAAAAAATATTTACTATACTAATAAAAAGCAAACGAATGAACGACAAAAATGGCTGCACATGATCAGGTGAAAAATATCCAGGGAATAATTATGTTTCATTTCTTTCACAGATGTTGACAAAAAAATCTTTTAGAAAGTTCTGATAAAAAATGAGAAACTGGAATGCGATTTTTTTTTGTTGAGTGGTGCGTTGTCATATGACTATCATTGTATTGTCAATATTCTATAGGATATTTTGAATTTTTTTTGATATGGCCGAACAGTTTACATTCAATGAATATGCAGATATGCATGTATTTTATGGACAAGCATTTTGTAATGCTGCAGAAGCTCGTCGTCTGTATTCCGAGCATTTTCCCAATCGAACGGTACCGTCAAGAGAAACATTCGAGCGTGTCGATCGCAGCTTGAGGGAGACAGGTATGTAATAATTGATAATTAATTTGAACACGTTGTTTTATTTCGATATTATTGTAGGTACAGTTTTGCCAAAACGAGGTGGTGAGGACGCTCCTAGGACTGTACGTACCGTTGTATTGGAGGAAAATATTTTGGAAGCCGTTGCTGATGATCCTTCAATGAGCATCAGAAATCTATCAGAACAGTTCCATACATCCAAGTCCACTATTCATAGAATAATTAGGGAACAACTGCTCTACCCATTTCACATCCAGAAGGTACATGCCATGACACCTCAAGATTTTCCAGCACGACTGGAATATGCCAATTGGTTCATGGATAGGCAAAGAAAGGATATGAGTTTTATTAATCGAGTTTTATTCACTGATGAAGCAGGTTTCAGTAGAGATGGAGTTATCAACTCTCATAATCTCCATATATGGGACGAAGAAAATCCCCAAGGGATATTGCAAACCAAACACCAACGGAAATTCAACGTGAATGTTTGGGCTGGTATCATAGGAAACCATCTTATAGGACCATTCGTTCTACAGGACCGATTGAATGGAGAACGTTATTTGGAGTTCATTCAGAACGATTTGAATGGACTTTTGGAACATGTTCCATTGCAAACCCGAAGAGATATGTGGTTTATGCATGATAGCGCTCCTCCTCATTTTAGTTTGATTGTGCGTGACCATCTGTACCATATTTTCCACAATAGATGGATTGGTAGAGGTGGGCCATATTCATGGCCATCGCGGTCTCCGGATTTAATCCATTGGATTTCTTTCTGTGGGGGCATCTAAAAAGCCTTGTTTACGCTACACCTATTCACACAAGAGATGCATTGTTGAATAGAATAACATTACATTGTGAAGCCATACGAAACGACCCTGGAATGCTATTTCAAGTACAGAGAGGGTGTCTTCGCAGACTAAGAAAATGTATAGAGAGAGAAGGTGGTCATATCGAGCAGTTTCTGTAGCGGATTTTTCATTTCTGTTTGCTCTTGAGGCTCTTGAGTTTCGTTAGTTAAACGTGTTTGCATTATAAAAATTCGTTATGAACATTTTACCTATCATTTCCATTTTCCTTGAAAACTAATATTTTCGAATAATGGTAGACATCTCAGGATAAATGTTGTTGAATTAACGTTATCATTATTATTTCTGCTTTGATAATTATTCATTTCAAATAATGGTGGACGAGCGGGTTTGATGTCGTCGAGTGAAACTACATTTTTATCAAGACTCGTTGCTCCGATCGACTTTCCACACGAGTACTTTTATTCATAAAATTGTCCAAGTAACCTTAATTTTGTTGAAAAATATTGAAAAATATCTGTCATTTCAAAGTTTTGGGTGTGGACCATCGGGTGTAGTCCGTTTCTGACTTTGTAGCAAAACAACTGACTCCTGCATGAAAGCTCATCGAAGGAATTCATTTGTTTAGTCAAATACCAAAATTTGGATGATTTTGAATATTCACTTGAAAAGTTATCAAAGAAAAACATTTTTCATATTGTAACTTCGAGGGCCCGTTACTTGGTAACGAAGGATTTTAGGAAAAAAGTTATATGAAGTACTGGTGATATTTTGACCCCATCTATACATTCCCGAGAGGAAAAGAGGAAGTCCAGGGACACCCTGTATAAACATAACAAAGTAACGATACAGACAAATATGAAAAATCGTCATAAAATAATTCAAATCCATTCAAGTGAATACATGAATTGAAAGATATTTTAACCTCAACTTCAATATTCTGAAACAAAAACACATAGTATTCACAATTCCATCTTTCGTTATTCCTAGTTCATATTCATCAAAATTGATACGATTATAATATATATAGGAATATAAAACTATCTTCAAATACAGTCGCATGAATGCACATCAAGCATTTTGTCGTAGTACGGTGACCGGGGGCAAAGTTACAACTTCAGCATAATATAAATGTTTATAAATATTAGGGAAGGTCAACATTAGGGAAAGTCAAGATCATCACCAGGTATGAAGAAATTCATTCGGTGTCTAAAGCTTTCAGAATACAATGCAAATAATTTTCTTTATGACACGTTTGCGGTTCATTCATCAGTTACATTTGAAAAGTGAGTTTCAGTTTGCAGAAATAATAGCCCACACATGTTGGAAATTTTGCCATAGTGTGGTATCGTATTGAAAATTCTACGAAATATAAGCGCATACATACAGATTGAATCAATTTTTGAAATACGTCGTTTGGAACTCCCCATAACCCTTTTTTCTCGAAATTTGGCAAGAATAATGCTGAGTCGTATTGTAGAGTTAACGTTCGAAATTGAGGAAAGTGAAGTATTCAACAGTTTTGCGTGGGACGGGTTTGCGTGCGTTTTCGACCAGTTTACGTGCCTTTATTCGTTATCGTTTCGTCGTTATTGTCGGTTTTTTTTCCTATTTCAATATGACAGTCATTCATCACCTAACGCGTTTCGCAAACCAAGTAAGCATCATCAGGAGATGACTAAAGTCCACGCTTTGTCGTATGAAGGTTCGTCTTGCGAATTTTCAAACTCCTGAACCGAACCTTGAGGAACAATCATCCTAACTTGTAATACAGAGTGGTGTCGTCAGCCAATCAGAATGGAGAAATCGAATATCAGTAGAATGATGGTGTTAGATAATATTGAACTGAAGAATGTGGGTCGAATAATAATAATATTAGTGATTAAACATTAAAACTCAACTTGTGTTACAGAGTGGTGTCGGTCAGCCAATCAGAATGGAGGAATCAAATATCGGTCGAATAATTGTGTTAGATGATTTTGAACTGGGGAATGAGGGTCGAAAAATAATAATAATAGTGATAAAACATTGAAACTTTGAAAGTGTCATAGTCAGCATGGGAGGTGGTGGCGTGGTAGAAAATGTGTGGATTTGTGGAAATGAATGAGTTATTAGAAAAAAAAATGGAGCAACTGTCAGAAGGGCACTAAGTTGTATATTTGCTGATAATAATCGAATCTTCGCGTACAGCACGTGAAATGAAAGGATAAAAAATGCAGAATTCAGTGACGAGAGAATACAAAGATGACGCAACATGTCAGGAAGACATTGAGTCACAATTTCACTCATGATATTTGGATCTTAACGTGCAGCACATCAAATGACAGAGAAACGAATGCAGAATGTATCGACAAAGAAAAAACAAAGATGACGCAACATGTCAGAAAGGAACGAAGCCACATCTCCGTTAATGACAATTGAATCTCAACGTGCAGTACATTAACTGAAAGTGAAAAGAATGCAGAATTCATCGACAGAGAAAAAACAAAGACGACGTAACATGTCACAAGGGCAATGAGCCGGATTTTCGTTAATAATGATTTGTTCTCAACGTGCAGCACATCAAATGAAATGGAACGAATGCAGAATTCATCGACAGAGAAAAAACAAAGATGGCGCATAATGTCAGAAGTGCACTAACCTGCTTCTTCGTTAATAATATTTGGATCGTCATGTATGTCACGTCAAATGAAGGGGAAACGAATGCAAAACTCGTCGACAAAGAAAACACAAGGATGGCGCAATATGTCAGAAATGCACGAACCCGCGTCTTTGTTGAAAAAAGTAGCATCGTCACGTGCAGCATATCGTAGAAAAAACAAAAAAGGCAACCAAAAGGGCACTGAACCATATTGTCGTTAATAATAGTCGGATCGTCGCATTTGACATGATTCATTCACTCAAGACTGAAATGTTTAGAAGATACCAATGGAGATCTCACGGTGGCTATAAGTTCTGGTATGATTTGTTGGGTATCGAATGATGCGTGCAATTTTGTTAATTCCAGCGACATTATTATTCCAAGACATATTGGTGTACATTTGAACCCCAACGAACTTATTGAAGCAGAAGGTGGATCCCCAAATAATAACAGATATAGTACACCAACTCAGTGAAGAGCGACATTTTTCTGCAGAAAAATGTTTGAATTTCTTTAAATCATCCAAATATTTGTAACAGAAAGACAAATCTCAGCTGCGGAACGCTTTTTATCTACTAAAGTTGTCGGTAGTGTGTAACGAAGGTTTCCATTAAATCCACTGGTTGCGCTCTCTGGAGGATGTTTTTTGTGATACACCATAGATGGCAATATTCATTGTTTATCATTTCGAATCCGTTGAATACAAGGGGTCTGGAAATAAAAAAAAAAAACAACGTTTCAACGCTTTGTAGACGTGTTTGATGCTCTATGCGTGATTTTTGACCAACATCCGTTATCCATATTTTCATTATTATCCGGATTGTATGACCACCAAACATTCAATATTATCGGGATTGAAGGGAGCTGATAGGTTAGGTGGAGTACCAAGGAGGCCGCAGGATGGAACGAGTATAGTAGCGATTTGAGCGTGGAACTCTGTCCCTCGGCCCCCTTGGTACTCCAGCTAACCTATCAGCTCCCTTCAATCCCGATAATATTGAATGTTTGGTGGTCATACAATCGAGATAATAATGGAAATATGGATAACGGGTGTTGGTCAAAAATCACCCTTAGAGCATCAAACACGTCTACAAAGCGTTAAAACGTTGTTTCATTCTTGTATTCCCTTGTATTCAACGGATTCGAAATGATAAAAAATAAATATTGCCATCTATGATGTATCGCAACAAACATCCTCCAGAGGGCGCAACCAGTGAATTCAATGGAAACCTTCATTACACACTACCGATACATACCTAACTTTAGTAGATAAAACGTTCCGCAGCTGAGTTTTGTCTTTCTGTTAAAGATATTTGGAAAATATGAAGAAATTCAAACATTTTTCTGCAGAAAAATGCCGCTCTCCACTGACTTGGTGTACTATATCTCCTATTTTTTGGGGTTCCACCTTCTGCTTCAGTAAGTTTGTTGGGGTTCAAATGGACACCAATATGTCTTGGAATGATCATGTTGCTGGAATTAACGAAATTGCACGCATCGTTCGATATCTAACAGAGCATACCAGAACTTATAGTCACCGTAAGATCTCCGTTGGTATCTTCTGAACATTTCAGTCTTTAGTGGATAAATCATGTCAAATGCGACGATCCGACTATTATTAACGAAAAAATGATTCAATGCACTTTTGGTTGCCTTTTTTGTTTTTCTTTGATATGCTGCACGTGTCAATGCGACTTTTATTAACGAAGACGCGGGTTCGTGCATTTCTGACATATTGCGCCATCTTCGTTTTTTCTTTGTCGACGAGTTTTGCAATCGTTTCCCTTTCATTTGACGTGTCATACATGACGATCCAAATATTATTAACGAAGAAGTAGGTTAGTGAACTTCTGACATATTGCGTCATCTTTGTTTTCTCTCTGTCGATGAATTCTGCATTCGTTTCCATTTCATTTGATGTGCTGCACGTTGAGAACAAATCATTATTAACGAAAATATGGCTCATTGCCCTTCTGACATGTTACATCGTCTTTGTTTTTTTCTCTGTAGATGAATTCTGCATTCTTTTCCCTTTCAGTCAATGTACTGCACGTTGAAATTCAATTGTCATTTACGGAGATGTGGCTTCGTTCCTTTCTGAAATGTTGCGTCATCTTTGTTTATTCTTTGTCGATACATTCTGCTTTCATTTCTCTTTCATTTGATGTGCTGCACGTTGAGATCCAAATATCATGAGTGAAATTGTGACTTAATGATTTTCTGACATGTTGCGCCATCTTTGTATTCTCTCCTCAATGAATTCTGCATTTTTTATCCTTTCATTTGACTTGCTGTACGCGAAGATTCGATTATCATCAGAGAATATACAACTTAGTGCCCTTCTGACAGTTGCTTCATTTTTATGTTCTAATATCTCATTCATTTCCATAAATCCTCACACATTTTCTACCACGCCACCACCTTCCACGCTGACTATGTCACTTTCAAAGTTTCAATGTTTTATCACTATCATTATTATTTTTCGACCCTCATTCCCCAGTTCAAAATCATCTAACACAATTATTCGACCGATATTTGATTCCTCCATTCTGATTGGCTGACCGACACCACTCTGTAACATAAGTTTAGTTCTGATGTTTTATCACTAATATATTATTATTCGACCCACATTCTTCAGTTCAATTTCATCTAACACCATCATTCTACTGATATTCGATTTCTCCATTCTGATTGGCTGACGACACCACTCTGTAATACAAGTAAGGCTGATTGTTCCTCAAGGTTCGGTTCAGGAGTCTGAAAATTCGCAAAACGAACCTTCATACGAAAAAGCGTGGACTTTAGTCATCTCCTGATGATGCTTACCTGGTTAGCGAAACGCGTTGAATGATAAATGACTGTCATATTGAAATAGGAGAGAAAACGACAAAAACGACGAAACGATAACGAATAAAGGCACGTAAACTGGTCGAAAACGCACGCAAAACTCGCACTCAAAAGTGTTGAATACTTTACTTTCCCCAATTTCGAACGTTAACTCTACAATACGACTCAGCATTATTTCTGAAATCCCGAGAAAGAAGGGTTATGAAGGGTTCCAAACGACGAATTTCAAATATTGATTCATCTGTATGTATGCGCTTATATTCGTAGAATTTTCAATACAATTTTCACCACACTATGGCAAAATTTCAACATGTGTGGGCTATTATTTCTGCAAACTGAAACTTTTCAAATGTAACTGATAAATGAATCGCAAACGTGTTATGATTTCGATATATTTTGAGGTCATAATATTTAATATCGAACGAATAGTCATAAAGAAAATTATTTGCATTATTTGCTTTGAACACCGAATGAATTTCTTAATACCTGTTGATGATCTTGACCTTCCCTAATATTTATAAACATTCATATTATTCTGAAGTTGTAACTTTGCCCCGGTCACCGTACTACGACAAAATGATTGATGTGCATTCATGCAACTGTATTTGAAGATAGTTTTATATTCCTATATATATATATATATATATATATATATATATATATATATATATATATATATATATATATATATATATATATATATATATATTATAATCGTATCAATTTTGATGACTATGAACTTGGAATAACGAAAGATGGAATCACAATTCCATCTTTCGTACTATGTGTTTTTGTTTCAGAATATCGGAGATCTTTCAATTCATGTATTCACTTGAATGGATTTGAATTATTTTATGACGATTTTTCATATTTGTCTGTATCGTTACTTTGTTATGTTTATATGTCCAAGAACTCAGAACTCCGAACAATTGAAACTCAGGTTATCTACACATAATAGACTCGTCCGGTATCTATATCAAAGGATGCTATTTCGAGGGTATTTCGAAAAAACTACAATACGAAATGAATTTCCAAATATCACAATTGAAATATAATGTCAAATGTCAATCATCTATAATAATGTCCTGAATAAAATTTAAGATATAAAATGCCACTTTTTGTTATATCGACACAACGAATCGAAATTTAAAATGACAGACAAACTTATTTTCTTTTTTCTAAAATGTCCTGTTTTTGTCAACCTTGTATCTTTCAATATGATGTTTCTTCATCTCTATAAAATCTGGTATATAATTTTTCGTTATTGCATGTTTTTGACAACTTTCCCTGTATAAAATAAGTATTCATTTTCAAAAAAAGATGTGTGTGATATGTATTTTATTTATTTTGGTAGTATATCATGAAGCCATTTATATGAAATATTAACGTCATTCAGACTGCAGCTGAACAAATTTCCTTTGGAATAACCCATACAGAACGGCGTGTTTTTCTTGAATTTTGTAAAACACCACTATGATTTGCAGCTGAACAAATTTCCTATTGAAACAGAACGGGTATTTCTTGAAATTTGGAACACACCACCATGAATTTTCAAAGTTTTCCAAATTCACTACGGTTGTGTATACAGGGTGTCCCTGGACTTCCTCTTTTCCTCTCGGGAATGTATAGATGGGGTCAAAATATCACCAGTACTTCATATAACTTTTTTCCTAAAAGTCTTCGTAACCAAGTTACGGGCCCTCGAAGTTACAAAATGAAAAATGTTTTTCTTTGATAACTTTTCAAGTGAATATTCAAAATCATCCAAATTTTGGTAATTGACTGAACAAATGAATTCCGTCGATGAGCTTTCATGCAGGAATCAGTTGTTATGCTACAGAGTCAGGAACGGACTACCCCGATGGTCCACACCCCAAAACTTTGAAATGACAGATATTTTTCAATATTTTTCAACAAAATAAGGTTACTTGGACAATTTTATGAATAAAAGTACTCGTGTGGAAAGTCGATCGGAGCAACGAGTCTTGATAAAAATGTAGTTCTACTCGACGACATCAAAAACGCTCGTCCACCATTATTTGAAATGAATAATTATCAAAGCAGAAATAATAATGATAACGTTAATATCAACAACATTTATAACAGGAATAATACAAAGTATGCTAAATGAAGTCGTAAACAAAAAGTACAGTACCTATATGGAAGTTTAAGTCACAATTGTGATAGCAGATATTTTTTCAAAAGAAATATCAAGTTCTGTAGATTCGTGGTGTTTTAAACTAACAAGCTACTCTACTATGAAATACCGAATTCATTCCATATTTTGTATGTACATAATACGTGTGGAATAATCACGTTTCGTGTTGATCAGTTATCTGAATCTCATGAAACTCAACATTCGAATGTTTCAAATTCTTCTTCACATTTAAACTGTTGAGGAGTTTCACTGATAATTATAATTTTATGGGAGAAATTCTTTAACGCGAATCTAAATTTAGCTGAAAAAACGCACATCGGAAAAAATATTTACTATACTAATAAAAAAGCAAACGAATGAACTACAAAAACGGCTGCACATGATCAGGTGAAAAATATCCAGGGAATAATTATGTTCCATTTCTTTCACAGATGTTGACAAAAAAACCTTTTAGAAAGTTTTGATAAAAAATGAGAAACTGGAATGCGATTTTGTTTTGTTGTGTGGTGCGTTGTCATATGACTATCATTGTATTGTCAATATTCTATAGGATATTTTGAATTTTTTTGATATGGCCGAACAGTTTACATTCAATGAATATGCAGATATGCATGTATTTTATGGACGAGCATTTTGTAATGCTGCAGAAGCTTGTAGTCTGTATTCCGAGCATTTTCCCAATCGAACGGTACCGTCAAGAGAAACATTCGAGCGTGTCGATCGCAGCTTGAGGGAGACAGGTATGTAATAATTGATAATTAATTTGAGCACGTTGTTTTATTTCGATATTATTGTAGGTACAGTTTTGCCAAAACGAGGTGGTGAGGGCGCTCCTAGGACTGTACGTACCGTTGTATTGGAGGAAATATTTTGGAAGCCGTCGCTGATGATCCTTCAAGGAGCATCAGAAATCTATCAGAACAGTTCTATACATCCAAGTCCACTATTCATAGAATAATTAGGAACAACTGCTCCACCCATTTCACATCCAGAAGGTACATGCCATGACACCTCAAGATTTTCCAGCACGACTGGAATATGCCAATTGGTTCATGGATAGGCAAAGAGAGGATATGACTTTTATTAATCGAGTTTTATTCACTGATGGAGCAGGTTTCAGTAGAGATGGAGTTATCAACTCTCATAATCTCCATATATGGGCCGAAGAAAATCCCCATGGATATTGCAAACCAAACACCAACGGAAATTCAACGTGAATGTTTGGGCTGGTATCATAGGAAACCATCTTATAGGACCATTCGTTCTACAGGACCGATTGAATGGAAAACGTTATTTGGAGTTCATTCAGAACGATTTGAATGGACTTTTGGTACATGTTCCATTGCAAACCCGAAGAGATATGTGGTTTATGCATGATGGCGCTCCTCCTCATTTTAGTTTGATTGTGCGTGACCATCTGAACCATATTTTCCACAATAGATGGATTGGTAGAGGTGGGCCATATTCATGGCCATCGCGGTCTCCGGATTTGAATCCATTGGATTTCTTTCTGTGGGGGCATCTAAAAAGCCTTGTTTACGCTACACCTATTCACACAAGAGATGCATTGTTGAATAGAATAACATTACATTGTGAAGCCATACGAAACGACCCTGGAATGCTATTTCAAGTACAGAGAGGGTGTCTTCGCAGACTAAGAAAATGTATAGAGAGAGAAGGTGGTAATATCGAGCAGCTTCTGTAGCGGATTGTTCATTTCTGTTTGCTCTTGAGGCTCTTGAGTTTCGTTAGTTAAACGTGTTTGCATTATAAAAATTCGTTATGAACATTTTACCTATCATTTCCATTTTCCTTAAAAACTAATATTTTCGAATAATGGTAGATACCTCAGGATGAATGTTGTTGAATAAACATTATCATTATTATCATTATCATTATCATTATTATTTCTGCTTTGATAATTATTCATTTCAAATAATGGTGGACGAGCGGGTTTGATGTCGTCGAGTGAAACTACATTTTTATCAAGACTCGTTGCTCCGATCGACTTTCCACACGAGTACTTTTATTCATAAAATTGTCCAAGTAACCTTAATTTGTTGAAAAATATTGAAAAATATCTGTCGTTTCAAAGTTTTGGGGTGTGGACCATCGGGGGTAGTTCGTTCCTGACTTTGTAGTAGAACAACTGACTCCTGCATGAAAGCTCATCGAAGGAATTCATTTGTTTAGTCAATTACCAAAATTTGGATGATTTTGAATATTCACTTGAAAAGTTATCAAAGAAAAACATTTTTCATATTGTAACTTCGAGGGCCCGTTACTTGGTAACGAAGGATTTTAGGAAAAAAAGTTATATGAAGTACTGGTGATATTTTGACCCCATCTTTACATTCCCGAGAGGAAAAGAGGAAGTCCAGGGACACCCTGTATATTGAATAGACGCAGTCTGTTCAACAAATCCCTGAATATCGACGAATTCTAGCCTCATAATGTGCAACTATAGATTGAAAATAAAATGGAAACTGCTGGGATTTTAAACTCACTCTGGAAAGGTTGCTGCGACGGTTTTGAATGTTGTTGTTGAGATGACTCTGACTAATACTGCACACGTTGATGATGTATCATTCTGAAATAAATTCGATTTTCAGTATGAACATATACTAAAAAAACACTTTTGTCAACAGAGAGGGTAATGTCTTTCATGAAGTTATTGCTACGTTTATGATGAAAAAAAAAAATCAAGTTTCATTCAAAATGATGAATATAAAACACATATTCTGCACGTACTAAATGAAGAGAAAGTATTGTATGAAAACACTAGTTCATGCAGATCATATCTATAAATGAGAATTTTAAAGCCGAAAGAAAAATACTGTATACAACCACAAACTCTTTGCATATTAAATGGAGAAAAAGTTGGAAACAGTACTAACCTTAATTTCGTACAATTTCAAATGAAACGACACGATTCGGTTTCCCTATGTCCATCAACCCTTTGAACACAATAGCGTATTTTCCTGATGAAAATTCTTCTAAGTGAGGACGATACGCCTCCGTCATTCGGTGGGGCAGAAATGATACTTTATCTCCCAAATCTAATAAGACCGCCTCACCAAATTTCCTTCCACGATTTTGGCGGTGAATGTCCTCTGCGGCATCTCCAAAGGCATATCTGCTACTTTGATACTTGGCTTCCTCTTCACGACCGAACTTGCATTCAACTTTTGTAAATCCATCTGTGAAAAATAAAAAATGAAAGCTTCATGTTTTGATTTACATTATATGCGAAAACTATCTCAAACAAACCACGACATGTAAAAATTTTGACTGAAGAAATCCAACATATATATATATCGAGAAAAATTTTGGAAATCAAATGATTCAACAATTCTCACCAGTTTTCAATTAGATTACATTTGAATAAATTCATCTGAGGAAAAAGTCAAACCTAAAACACTTACTTTCGAATAGAGTCGGTGCACTTGTCACTGGTATCACTTTCAACGGATGCAACTAACTCATTTCGCCATGCATGACGTATTTATAGTAAAATAAGTGATGACATATTTTAAAATGAAACAAAGAGCCTTTGTTTCGTCGCGTTGAAAACTGAGTATCTCCGAATGCAGATTCGGCATTGGCAGTGATCAATGTCACCTTGGGTATGAATATAAAAATTAGTGATGACATATTCTGAAATGAAACAAAAGAAAATCAAAGGGTCTTTGTTAGATGCCTATTCAGCGTTGATATTGATCCATGTCACCTGGATTTGAATAGCGCAACAAACACATGAATTCTGTTTTTTCTTCTCATTTTATTTGAAGTACTACATGTGATGATGCGACTATTATTAGTGAAGATACAACTTTGTGCCCTCTTGGCATCGTCTTCGGTTTTTTTTTTCTGTCGATGAATTCTGCATTCGTTTCTCTTTCATTTGATGTGCTGCACGTTGAGATCCAACTATCAATAACAAAGATATTGCTTATTGTCACTCTGACACACTGCGCCATCATTGTTTTTTCTCTGTCGATGAATTTTGCATTCCTTTTCCTTTCATTTGACGTGCTGTACGTGACGATTCGACAATTATTAACGAAAATGTGGCTTCGTGTCCTTCTGACATGTTGCGTCAGATTTGCTTTTTTTCTGTCGATGAATTCTGCATTCGTTTCCCTTTCATTTGATGTGCTGCACGTTGAGATTCAGCTATCATCTTCATTAGGAGTTGTGGGTTAGTGCCCTTCTGACATGTTGCATCATATTTGTTTTTTCGTTGTCGATGAATTCTGCAATTCTTCTCCTTTCATTTGACATGATGTACGTGACGATCCGAAGTTTTTTCAATGATTATCTTTGCAATTCTTCCTATGCTGTTTCACATTAGGCCCTCGATATTATATTTTTCATAGTCTACACATTAAATCATTTGAAATGAGTACCCACATCGACCTGTTGCGACTAGTATAGCGAAAATAGGTTATGAAGGCCTTTTGGCTTCGTAAAATGATCAACTATGTTTTTTGACATCTAAACGAATCCATCGATGTCGAAATCATCGGAATCGACGACCGGAAGTGAAAACCGGAAGTAACCTTTTTTGACAGATTCAAAACCTTCTCACCCTAAGGAATCCAAAAATACCATATGTTTGAGTATTTCAGTTTTCATATACCATTCATTATTGTACATGTACACGTTGATATAATTTGAATGAAATATATTGAAACTTTGTATACATATTCATTATTGTACACACACGTTGATATAATTTGAATAACATATATCTATATATAGTTGAAGGACAGTCTTTGCTGGCTAGTTAAAAACAAAACTTGGAAAATATCTTTGGGTGATCAGCAGAACGGAAGTGTACCCTTATAACATAAGTTATTCCAATATTTCGATAAAATTCATCATCATCTTCAGGGAAAAACTACAAAATTTGTAAAATGGTATTATAATATAATTTTTTTTCATTATGAAAGGTCTCAACTTACTGTTAGTGAGGTTGGCCGTGTCGAAAAGAATGATCGTTATTTGTTTGAAATTATGAATTACCGGTGAAAGTCATGTGGTTGAAGAACAAAAAGAGAGAGACACAAAACAATTGACATTGACAGTTTTCAAATAATTCAGTTTGAAAAACTATGTTAGTTTGTAGATGATAAAACTATGGAACAAAAAAGAACAATTATGGTGCAAGTGTGATCAGAGATATCTGCTGTTCTGTAAGTAAATCAATGAGAAAACCCAAAAATTACCCTCATTTGTCTTGAGGAAAACAAGTGAAGAGGTGTTGTTAAATGAAAGTATTACCCTGTCATAGGGAGGTTGGAAGTTTGTTAAAAGTGAAAATATTTAAAATATTATGAAATTATATCAATGAAAAACCAGAATTATTATTGGTTTGGAAATCATGTATAGATTTCACTGAGGTGATCAATGTCTGATCTTTTATTATTAGGCAAGTATTGGCTTTTACATACTTCCCAAAAACAATCTTTCAGATGTATTTCTTTCAGTTGATAAAATGTTTGTTGAAATATAGTCCATTTCATGACCTTCTTTGAAAACATAATAACTGAGAGCACATCTCTCAGGATGTAATATACTATCACTTCCATATGCGCTGATTCTGTCTTTAAGTAATCTTGACATTTGACCAATATATTCACCACCACAATTTAAACATGGAATGGAATAGATTGAAAGTTAATAGGAGTTTTGTCTTCAAGTTTCGAAAATAAATTAATGGTAAATATGGTTCTAAAATCTATGTTTACATTTAAATCTTTGAAAATTCTGGGTGTCATATCACTTATGTATGGTAAAGAAGAGAAAAGTATAGGAACTGGAGGAGGATCAGCCCCAATTGTGACATTGGCAGACTGTAAAGGATTAATATCCAACTGATTGTTATTGTTAATTTGAACATCAATGGTTTTCGATTCAATCCACATACTTTTCATTAGCATTAGCAATAACATAATCAGTGGTGGGGCTCTTCACATGACAATTTCACATCATCGCAATGAATATTACCATCTGAGGTATAATGCAACAAACATCCTCCAGAGGGCGTTGGCAATTTTCGCTTTCTGTTGCTGTTGCTACGTCCAAACTTATCGATAACCATTTGTGAAAATGATAATGTATGATATGATAATGTATTTATAGAATTACTTTTGCCTCTTTGAGTTCATTCAAAATGGCAATGATCTCATTGTTGTGTGAAGTATTTCCTGCATCTCGAGAGGCTAGCAATAATTTGAGACGTTCGCATAGGTCGTTGGGATCGTCCCAATAAATGTATTCAATGGGTTTCGTATTGAATGTCATTACAAGTAGTAACGTTTTGGGTAGATATGATGTCTCACAGTAGTATTAGTAAGAGGTGTTTAAGGTTGAAAAAACCCAGTACCTGTTTTACGACGATTTCTTGCTGTTGGAAACAATGGTTTGGTTATGTTGGTGTACTTGTATCTCTGAGTGCCTTCTAGATGCCCAACGGAATTCTTGTTAGCGCTCGATAAATCCAAAATCTTTTTGAATATATTCAAATCCTATGTATAATGATTTCCAGCCAATTTTATGTTTCCGCTACGCTTGTCAAAATCGATTTCCTTCTGGCCTAGGAACCATTTTGAAGATATCTCATCATTTATGGGACCATATACCTACTTTGTCGATTTCCTTGTCATTTCTCCAATGTTTTTCAATGTACGGTTGATACATTATCGGATATTGATCGATATATTCTTCCAAAACTTTATCATTCCTGCCTAACGCAACGTTGTCGTCTTGTTTGTCTTCTGCATACTCACTAAAGACGTTTTCATCATCATCATCCTCATCTGTACCTGCATCATGTACGAGGGATTGGATTTGAGTCGTTTTAGGCTCTTCCTTTATCTCATGTTTGACTTCGGTTTTCGCTTCAGTTTTCAGTGGGTGAGTAGCTGACTGTGTTGTAGTTTCATTCGCTATTTCCTTCAATGGAATTGACAGGGGTTTGAAAAATCTTTGCAATGATTCATCTTCTTCGGATTTGCCCAATTTCAGAGCCAAATATTTTTTTCGAATAATGCGTGCAATTTCCTTGATTTTATTCTTTCGAATAACATCAACTTCTTTGCTCAACGGTTTCATGATGGTGAATGTTACCACATCACACACTGTGTATACTTATATATTTCTCGAATCCTTGACGATAACGTTCATCATTCGTATCGAAATCTTTCATTATTACAACGATTCCATATCGATGTTGCCAACATTCGGCACACATTCTCTTGAATTCATCGAAAGACATGTCGGAGAGACGGGTTCATGGAATACATGTTTCAAATCCATTTCATACTGTTTGTGTTTTGTTATCGATGGGGTTTAGGCATTAATAACTAGTATCAACAATAACTATTAGTATTCATTTCAAGACTCTATCCGCTAGTTGCACCGACGGTCGAGCCCAGAGATAAAGCGAGGTGCCAGGGTCCCAATTATGACGGCTAATATGCTCAGTGGATTGAGCATAGTAAGGGCTACTAGTAATGTGTTCAAAACTATAGTCACGAGAAAACTTGCCAAATTCTCCTTGAAACTGAGGACCATTATCAGCCCTTACTGTTTCTGGTATGCCATACCTTCAAAATACCCCCTTCACTTTTAAAATAATCATCTTTTCTGTCATACTCGACAACTGAAAAATCTCAAAAAATCTTGAGTAATAATCTGTAATTATAGGAAACCAATCTCTGCACTTGAAGAGATCTATTGCAATTCTCTGCCAAGGTTTATTTGGAATTGTATCCTTCATGAAAGTTTCCTCAATATTGGTGCATTCTTCAACACAACTGGGACAATTTCTGACTAGTGTTTCTATTTGGGTAGACAAACCAAGCCACTATACAGACATTTTTGAACTTTCTCGACACTTGACTATGCCCTGATGTCCAGAATGAATGAAGTTCAAAACCTGTAACTGTAAATTCACAGGTATAATTATTCTAGAACCTTTCAGTAAGAGATTTTCACAAAAGCTTGTATCATGTCTGTACTGAAAATATGGGAGTAACTCGAAAGAAACATCTTTTTTTTCTGACCACCCTGTGATTGAATATTCTTTAAATTTTAATGATATGGGATCACTAGATTGCTCATGTATAATTTTTGAGAGAAAATGGTATTTTGCTGGAACATGTTTCACTATCAATTGAACATGTGCTTCTATTTCAGAAGCTAGTTCTTCAGTTTCAGGTAAAGTTTTCAGGGGGTTTCTCGACAGTGTTTCAGCCATAACCAAGTTTTTGTAGACGAGGTGTTAGATCATCTACGTTTTTTGATTGAAAATTTGTATCAATGGTTTATGATCTGTTTCCAGCACAAAATCCAAACCGATTAGATATTCTTTTAAACTTCTCACAAGCCCAGGTTAGCTTCTCGTTCAATTTGCGCATAACGGCTTTCAGTGAATGTGAGAGTACGAGAGCCATAGACAACTAATTCTCTTTCATTCTTCTCATTGAGTTGCATCAGTGCAGTACCCAATCCATAAAAGGAGGCATCTGCACTAACAATCACCTGGTTATATGGATCGAAAAACGCAAGAGTGGGCGCATTGAATAATAAATATTTTAATTTATCAAATGATTCCTGCTGTAACTTTCCCCATGAGAATACATCATTTTTCAACAGCATAGTAAGAGGTTTAAGTAATGATGATTTATTTGGCACAAAACGAGCTGCAAAATTGATCATTCCTAGTATTTTGACACTTCTGTTAGTGTAAATACGAAAATTTGAAAAAGCTTCTACTCGTGATGTATCAATAGCAATGCCCTCTTTCGAAATAACGTGTCCGAGAAAATTTATTTCTGTTCGCCAATAATGCATTTGAATTCGTTTAAAGTTATGCCCGCAGTTACAAGACGAGAGTAGTTGTTTACAGCTGATTCTCGGCCTCTCCCCATTTTACAGCTGATTCTCGGCTCACCCCCAGTTTACAGCTGATTCTCGGCCTCCCCCCACCACTATGACGTCACGTGGGGTGGATGACCTAGACCGACTCATGTGACCCTGAGAAATATGTCTGGTGCATGCCACCTTGAAAAATATGTATGGTGCATATGACTTTGAAAAATATGTCTGGTGCATAGGTGGTATGTGTACATCACAGATTACAGCCGGTTCTGGGCCTCCCCCTACCACTATGACGTATTAATTGCTTTTTTTTTGTTGTTATTTAGTAACATCAAGGCGATGTGACCTTGAAGGGTCTGGTGCATGGATCGTTCAGAATTTTTTTCATATGAGATTTTGTGTGTGTGTGTGTGTGTGTGACATAGTGACGTAATTACATTTGATTGGTGTGTATGTGTGAGAATGCACGGTACAGGGTTTCATCATGTGCTTGTCTATGTACAAACATACGTCTGCATACTTCGAAGATCCTTCAAGTAATAAATGTTCCATCGATGTGAGCCCGCCAAGTTAGTAGTGGTGTGACGTCACAGCATCAACCGTTCAACGGTAAGAGAGCGAGATGTTCACTCCACGACGTACGGCTGAGTAATGCGTATTCATCGGTGTGCCCTCACCGGTGTGCAGTGAAAGCTGTGACGTAACGCATCGCTCTAGCCTCGCTATCGATGGTGACACGCAGACGGCCGAGGACTGTGCTAACGTCTGCCCTCTCCGAGAGCGCGACGATCACTGCCTGTTGTTGTATCGACATTCAGTTGGGAGGTGGGCTGGCTGTGACGTCAGGTATCTCTAGTGGGTAGCGAAGTAGGGTGAACTGAAGAGAGTTAAATAACGTGCATTTGTATAGATAATATTGTAGAATCTCGTGAAGTAATAATCTGAAAATTATCAACTTGAGCTGTGCCAAGGTATGGTTAGGGCGAATTGGATACATATAACAATTGACAGAAATTCTCTCTATTATAGCAAAATTTGATCTCACATTTTCGTTTTGAAACCTCATTGAACTATTGAGGCCCGCGTCGGACTGCAAAGTTAAAGGTTATAAAATAATTGGAGATAAGTAATGAGAAGAGTTCATTGCATGTATTCAAATGATTCAACATGAAACAAACCAATGAAGCACAAGTGATAAGAAATGAGAGTTCAGAGAGTGGATTCTTGTTGCTTGTAACTATCCAATGGAATTTAAGATCTGAATCTTGTGCAATGTTATATTTATGATGACGAATGAAAGAACAGTTATTATTTAGGTCTATTTTATGTTTCTTCGATTGACGACTTGTTTATTTTGTGGAAATTCATGTTCACTGAGGATACACTACAAAAACACACTTTTGTCTATTTTCCACTATATTACATTCAAATGTAACCAGTTAGTTTTGAAAATGGTATAATAGCCGAAACCGGTCAACAATAAAGAAATATAGTGGAAAATTTACAAAAGTGTGTTTTTGTAGTGTATCCTCTATTTTATGTACGGAAAACACTGAAGAGAGTGAAATTGAATTACAGAATACATATTCGGAAGAGAAATAAATATAGTAGGATTTGGAAAAATCTTGAGGTTTGGTTAGAATTTAAAAATTGTCGAAAGAGACAACTGCTTTGATGACCGATTTTCTATAGTTTGTGCCTGTATTTCTTGGTCCCGTATGACAAAAACTTGTCGATTTTGATATTGCACGTAGCTTCTGCATTCCGTTTCGACCTTCACAGCATATGACATCAGCGTAACTATAACTGAAAAGTAGGATGTGCCATCACTTTGATCGAAAATAAATTCATTCACCTGTCATTGCCAGATTTACCCGCAAGTTTGATTTGACTTTGAAATAAATGCAAGGTTATTATCTGCCCAAAACAGATGCGTAGACTCAAAACATAACATTTTACAGGAGAACAGACTGATATTTCCCACGCATATGCATGTCTAACTTGAACTAGGTACCGCATACTTGATGATGATTCAAAATGCTACACTATATTTTTTCTTGAAATATGATTACATTACAATTTGAACCAACATAGTGGATAATATTGACGTAACTTCAACTGAAACGTGGGTACCGTCTCACTTTGGTCTCTTTTTTTCCACACATTGGCAAATCTGATGGTGAAGTTTAGTTTAACCTTGAAACTAAATACTAGGATTTTCTCGAGGGTCGAGTTTTCATGTATGCCGATGACATAACATTGTGACGTCCCCAGATCTGAATGAATTGAAAATAAAACGAAACTAGTAATCAATGAATTCGAATGTTGGTGTAGAAACAATCATTTAATAAATAATGGAAATAAAACAACATTTATCCAGTTCTCAAGTAAGTATCAGCGCCCTTTCCAAATAAATCTAAGTTTCGAAACTGAATTGTCTTTCAATAATCACATCGAATACTTGTGCACTTCTCTGAAAAACGTATTTTGCCTTCCTAACAATGAAATTAAATTTTTTGAGACATAATCTCTTGGATATATACTATGGTCTAGTGTATTCTAAGCTTAATATAAATATTACATTTGGGGACACTCATAAGAAATAAATAGAATCTTTATAAGGCAAAAACGCTTCATTAGAATAATTTTTGATCTCAAATACAGAGAATCTTGTAAGAAAACATTCCAAGACACAAATTTTTTTCACATTACCATGCATTTATCGTTACAAAATATTAAGCTATACGTTCATGTACATTCCTATTTGCTAACAAGAAATGAGGAAATTCACTGTCATTAAACGAGACGGAGAAACGATTTCCATCAGGAAAAAATTAACCATAATGAAAGAAATTTTCTCATATTCAAGAAAAAAGTCAAAGACTTTTTGGTAACAAGTTGTTTTTACTTCCTATAGAGTATGAAAATAATATTTTGTGTAACATGTGCTGTTATTGATATAAGTGCTATAAGATAAAATATCTTTTGTAAAATGTGACGTGTCATATATACATTCATGTATCAAAAATGATGACTAAAATTTGACTTTGACTTCTCCGTCAATGTCATGCTAGACGGAGATTTGTAGACATGTAGTGTCAACACTTGACATTTTACAGGAGAACAGACTGATATTTCTCACACATATGCATGCCTACATGAACTTCCGCATGCTTAAAAATGATGTAATAATTTAAAATGTCACACTACGTTTTTCTTTTCGAAACATGATTGATTACAAATCTGAAGCCATACAGTAAATGATTATGATATGATTTCCACTGAAAAGCAGGTTTGTTCTCACTTTGGTCTGTTTTTCCCCACCATTGGATCTGACAGAGCAATTCAATGTACTAAATTAACGAGAGGAAACGATTGATCAGGAAGGAAAAAATAATTAAATAATGAAAGAAATGTTCTCATATTCAAGAAAAGTCAAAAGATTTTTTAGTGAATTTTTTTACTTCCTGATAGTATGAGTTGAAATAATATTTTTGTGTAACATGTGCTGTTATTGATATAAGTGCTATAAGATAAAATATCTTTTGTAAAATGTGACGTGTCATATATACATTCATGTATCAAAAATGATGACTAAAATTTGACTTTGACTTCTCCGTCAATGTCATGCTAGACGGAGATTTGTAGACATGTAGTGTCAACACTTGACATTTTACAGGAGAACAGACTGATATTTCTCACATATATGCATGCCCTACATGAACTTCCGCATACTTAAAAATGATGTAATAATTTAAAATGTCATACTACGTTTTTCTTTTCGAAACATGACTGATTACAAATCTGAAGCCATACAGTAAATGATTATGATATGATTTCCACTGAAAAGCAGGTTTGTTCTCACTTTGGTCGGTTTCTCCCCCACCATGTCAAGATCTGACAGAGCAGTTTAATTCACTGTCATTAAACGAGACGGAGACACGATTTCCCATCAGGAAAAAATAAACCATAATGAAAGAAATTTTCTCATATTCAAGAAAAAAGTCAAAGACTTTTGGTAACAAGTTGTTTTTATTTCCAGATAGAGTATGTAAATAATATTTTTGTGTAACATGTGCTGTTATTGATATAAGTGCTATAAGATAAAATATCTTTTGTAAAATGTGACGTGTCATATATACATTCATGCATCAAAAATGATGACTAAAATTTGACTTTGACTTCTCCGTCAATGTCATGCTAGACGGAGATTTGTAGACATGTAGTGTCAACACTTGACATTTTACAGGAGAACAGACTGATATTTCTCACATATATGCATGCCCTACATGAACTTCCGCATGCTTAAAAATGATGTAATAATTTAAAATGTCACACTACGTTTTTCTTTTCGAAACATGATTGATTACAAATCTGAAGCCATACAGTAGATGATTTTGATATGATTTCCACTGAAAAACAGGTTTATTCTCACTTTGGTCTGTTTCTCCCCCACCATGTCAAGATCTGACAGAGCAGTTTGGTTTGAGCTTGAAACTGAACGCCCAGGTTATGCTAGACGGAGATTTGCGGAGTTTCTAAAAGATATGCGTAGGGTCATGCCATTTTGCAATAGAATAGATTGATATTTCTCACACATGCATATGCTCGCCTAACAAGAACTTTCACGTATTGCAGTACAATCTAATCATTTGAAATTCAACACTATATTGCAGTATCTGACGGTGGAGTGTGGTTTGACTGTGAAAATGAATACAAAGTTCATTCTTAACGAAAATCATGCTAAACGGGGTTTGGAAGTTCTTCAAACAATGTATACAGTCACAACACACCATTTTGCAGCGAAAAAGACATATTTTTTCCCACCTAAATTATTCTCGACATGAACTTTTACATGTCGCATTACACATGTTTCAATTTGAAATGTATTACTATCTTCTTCTTAAAACCCAATATTATCCAAGATTCAAGCCAATATACCATATGACGTAAGCGTGTATTCAACTGAAAAGGAGGTATTTCCACACTTCAACCTGACAACTGATTCCTCCCCTCCACCATTTCATGATCTGACCTTGAAGTTGAGTTTGATCTTCAACTTGACTACGTGGTCATTTTCTGTCGATGTCCTGCTATACTGGTTTGTGAGTCCCAAATATTACATAATGCACACATTTTTCGTACATACACACGCATGCTTCACACCATGCATGCTTATGTTTATGTTGTAGTATATATCTCGAGAGAATTTATATGGTTGAAGCTGCGATGATTCTGCAACCGTGTTAGGAATCACACGTTAAAAGGTAAGACCTCGTTATTCCTTAGCTCGCAACTTCTCAACTTCTGAGAGTTGTCGTTCGTATGGGGGCGACAGCTGATTAACGGAAAAACAGACTTTAAACAGAAACAGAACATTTACTTGCTGCATGATAAAGATACAGTAATGCAACGTGTCGCTATCGAATTGGGTACTGTAATAGCGTGATCAACATTTTTGTCAACATTTTTAGTGTTGTTCCTATGAATATAGTGTTTCAGACTAACATATCATCATAGAAATTCAGTTTTCTGATATACTATGATTGAGACATGTGTCTCAATAGCAGATTTTATTCATATTCATATTTGGTCACATTACTTCTAACGCAAAGTTTTCCCCGCTAGGTAGTGCTGTTTCTAATTTACTGTTCGAGAATATTTTCTGGCTCTCCATTTCGGTCAATCAGTTATTGTTGAACCTGCTTCTGCAATTTGAAAAATGTTTGCTGATTTTGATGAAATATATCGCATCTATCTTGAGCCTCATAATAGATGAATACAGGAGGAAAACGGTGAAGGATAGACTTGAAGAGTGTTATAAGGCTTCTAAACGAATAAAAAAAGATCTGAAAAATACTACTACTATGGGTGGGAAACAAAATCTACTAGCATTCTTATTCAGATGAATTTTTAGATGAAGAAAGGAGCAGGCCTGATTAGCCGAAAAGAGACATCCTCTAATCGAGTACATCGGCTTTAAATTCGCGAACTAAAGTGATTAGTAATCCCAAGCATAAGACCCTAACCTCATTTTTGATCGACTATAAGACCCTTTTTGTGAGTATAATTCAAAATGCATTGGAAAATGATGCATTTTTAAAGGTTAATATGGTGGAGAATTTGAGGTTGTCAAAGGCGATCGAATCT